>NC_029773.3:22397750-22445276 GCF_000817695.3 Arachis duranensis | reverse complement strand
TGCATTGAAACTTGAGGTACAGCAGAGCTCCACACCCTTAATCTATGGTGTGTAGAAACTCCACCGTTAAAAATACATAAGTGATGAAGGTTCAGGCATAGCCGAGAGGCCAGCCCCCAAAACGTGATCAATAGTCTACTAAGATGAATAATAAAATAAAATTGAGACCAAAGATATCTAATACACTAGTAAAAAGTTCTAGTTATACTAAACTAGCTACTAGGGTTTACAAAAGTAAGTAATTGATGCATAAATCCACTTCCGGGGCCCACTTGGTGTATGTTTGGGCTGAGCTTGATCTTTACACGAGCTGAGGTTTATCTTGGAGTTGAACGCCAAGTTGTAACGTGTTTTTGGCGTTCAACTCTGGTTCGTGACGTGTTTCTAGCGTTTGACTCCAGAATGTAGCATGGAGCTAGCGTTGAGCGCCAGTTTATGTCGTCAAATCTCGAATAAAGTATGGACTATTATATATTGTTAGAAAGCTCTGTATGTCTACTTTCTAACGCCATTGAGAGCGCGCCATTTGTAGTTCTGTAGTTCCAGATAATCTATTTCGAGTGCAGGGAGGTCAGATTCCAACAGCATCAGCAGTCCTTTGTCAGCCTCCTTATCAGAGTTTTGCTCAGGTACCTCAATTTCAGCTAGAAAATACTTGAAATCACAGAAAAACACACAAACTCATAGTAAAGTACAGAAATGTGAATTTTACATAAAAACTAATGAAAACATCCCTAAAAGTAGCTAGATCCTACTAAAAATTACCTAAAAACAATGCCAAAAAGCGTATAAATTATCTGCTCATCAGTAACGCTTGGACTTTTAGTGCAATTATGAGGTGCTAAAAGTTAGAGTATTACATTATGGTATCAGAGTAGTTCATCTTGATTAGAGCCTTGGAATGGACTGACTAATCTTTATTGCATTCTCTGAATGTCTGTCATGTTGTAGTTCTTGTCTGGATAACAAGAATTAAAGCCTTATGCACATGACTATCTATTGATTAACGTTGTTAGCGTACCATTGCATATCTACTGATGTTAAGTCTAACCAACTTAATGTTAATGGTTTATGTGTACGAAAAAGTTAATGCATTATCATAGATAAAATAGAATTGATATGTGATGCGGTTCATCAGTTTTTGGGAGCCTCGGTACGTACCAGCAAGTACTCTGGGTCGTCCAAGTAATACCTGAGTGAGTCAGGGTCCATCCCACGAGGATTGTGGTTTGAAGCAAGCTATGGTTATCTTGCAGATCTTAGTCATCCGAAATCAGAAAGTTGTTGGATGCAGAATTGTATTAGGATTATTGGAATCAGTAATAGGAATATAGTTGAGGATTGAAGTTGCTTTGTCTTTCTAAATTAACTCTGGTAGTACTGTCTTCTATGCTTGTGAGTGATCTCTTCTATGGCAGGCTGTATGTGATCAACGCCATGGGCTGTGGTCATTGATCTTCTCTGCTACAGATTGAACGCCATTGGCCATGGTCATCCAATCTGATGAAGAGTGAAGCTCTAGTAGTTTATTCTCCTGGTGATCCTACTCAAAACGCCACAGACAAAGTCAAATCTTTCAGATCAGAGAATGCTGCTTCTTTAGATTCTAGCCCATACCACAAAGACTCTAATCTCTCTGGAAATTGGCTAAACTGGTGTCTCAAGAAGTCCCCAACGAAGTCGTGGATTAACCATCTGAGAGATGTATAAACATAGCTGGCGGTTCGTGCTTTCCAGTCACGTATTCACACAAACTCAAGTAGATGTGGGTGTTTGTCAGGAACGTTCATCTTAGTATGATGAACAGAGTTGATTGTCACTGATCATTCTATTCACCATGTTGAAGAGTGAGTATACATCTTAGAAATAAATCACACATGGATCGAAGAAGAAACAATACTACTTTTATTAATTCATAGGACTCAGTAGGGCTCCTCCCCTCAACCTAGGAGGCTTAGAAACTCATACTGATAGAAAATACAAAGTGGTAAACAAAAATAATGTGTATGATAGGCGTCTCCTCCTTAGAGAGATGTAAAATAAGTCTTAAATACTGAACAGATTACTAGTAAGCGTAAAACAGTCTATCTAGTGCTAACATCCACTTCTAGGGCCCACTTGGTGAGTGTTTAGGCTGAGCTTTGATGAGATCCACATGCTATGAGGTCTCTAGGGCATGGAATGCTGGCTAGGGGGTCTTCTCTAGGCATTTGGACGCTGTTCTCTGCTCTTTAGGCGCTGGACGCCTGGAAGAGGGCAGGAAGCTGGCGTTGGACACGAGTTTTGAGCCTTCTAATATGAAGCAAAGTATGAACTATTATATATTTCTAGAAAGCTCTGAAAGTCAGCTTTTCATAACCATTAAGAACGCTCTATTTGGACTTTTACAGCTCTAGAAACGCTCTTCTGAGTCCAAGCAGGTCAGATCCAGACATCATTTGCAGTGCTTTCTCTGTCTCTGAATCAGACTTTTGTTCCAGCTCCTTAATTTTAGCCAGAAAATATCTGAAATCATACAAAAACACAAAAACTCATAGTAGAATCCAAAAATGTGAATTTAACACTAAAACCTATAAAAACTTAATAAAAACTAAACAAAACACACTAAAAACATTATGAAAATGATGCCAAAAAACATATAAAATATCCGCTCATCACAACACCAAACTTAAACTGTTGCTTATCCCCAAGCAACCAAAAAGAAAGTAGGATAAAAAGAAAATTAAGATACAATACGTTTCTAAGTTTCCAATGAAGCTTAGTTACAATCAGATGAGCAGGACTTAGTAGCTTTTTGCTTCTGAATAGTTTTGGAATCTCACTATCCATTGAAACTCAGAATGGTTGGCAGCTTTAGGAACTTAGAATCCAGATGATATTATTGACTCTCCTAGTTAAGCTCTTTTGATTCTTGAACACAGATTTCAGAGTCTTGGTCGTGACCCTAAGTACTTTGTATTCCAATATTACCACCGGATACATTCATGCCACAGATACTTTAACTGGGTGAACCGTTTCAGATTGTGATTCAGCTTTGCTAAAATACCCAGATAGAGGTGTCTAGATTTCTTAAGCACACTCTTTTTGCTTTGGATCACGACTTTAACCGCTCAGTCTCAAGCTTTTCACTTGACACCTTCACGCCACAAGCACATGGTTAGGGGCAGCTTGATTGAGCCGCTTAGGCCAGGATTTTATCCCTTTAGACCCTCCTATCCATTAATGCTCAAAGTCTTGGATCCTTTTACCCTTGCCTTTTGGTTTAAAGGGTTATTGGCTTTTCAATCTACCCTCATTTTCTTGCATTTTTGGGCAGTAATGGATTTTTTTGCTGTTTATTATTTTATTTTTTTGCATGCATAATAATTTTTTTTCTTTTGCAACATGTTTTTTTCTTTTTCTTTTGCTGCTTTTTCTTGCTTCAAGAATCAATTTTTAGATTTTTCAGATTATCAATAATATTTTTCCTTTTTCCTTATTCTTTCAAGAGCCAACATTCTAAAATTCCAACTTCAAATATGCACTTTTTAATCATACGTTCAGAAAACAAAAGCAATGCCACCATATCAAAATAATTTAACTACTCTTATTATAAACTTGAAATTCATGTATCTCTCAATTCTTTTTCAAATAAAATTTTCTTTTAAGCAAGGTGAGATATTGGAACATTTTACATCTTTAAGACATCAATGCAAATGATCATGCAAATAGAACAAGAGACAGACAAAACATAACAGAAATCAGAAAAAATAATAAAAAGAAAGGAAGTAAAAGAGAACAAGTCCACCTCTAATGGTGGCGGCTAGTGCTCCTCTTTGAGGATCCAATGTGATGCTTGATCTCTTCTATGTCATTCCTTTGCCTTTGTTGTTATTCCCTCATAGCCCTTTGGTCTTTCCTTATAGCTCTTTGATCTTCTTTTATTTCATTAAGAGTGGTGGAATACTTTTGATGCTCCACCCTCAATTGCTCCATGTTAGTGCTTGGTTCTCCAAGAGAAGTTTTTCATTGATCCCAATAGCTTTGAGGAGGAAACTACATCCCTTGAGGCATCTTAGGGATCTCATACTGAGCCGGCTGCACAGGCTTTAGTGCATGCCCTCTGGTTTGCTCCATCCTCGTTTTAGTGATGGGCTTATCCTCCCAATGGAGATATCTCCATTTATGACAATTCCAGCTGAATTGCATAGATGATAGATGAGGTGTGGGAATGCCAATCTTGCATTGGTGTGAGGATTTTCAGTTATCTTGTACAATTCTTAAGGAATCGCCTCATGTACTTCCACCTCGCTTCCAATCATGATGCAATAGATCATGATAGCTCTATCAATAGTCACTTTTGATTGATTACTAGTGGGGATGATGGAACGTTGGATGAATTCCAACCATCCTCTAGCTATTGGCTTTTGGTCAAGCCTTCTTAGTTGAATGGGCTTGCCTTGGGAATCCCTTTTCCACTATGCTCCTTCCATATAGATATCTGAGAGAACTTGATCCAATCTCTGATCAAAGTTGACTCTCCTAGTGTAAAGATGAGAATCTCTTTGCATTAAAGGTAAGTTGAATGCCAACCTCACACTTTTTGGGCTGAAATCTAAGATTCTCCCTCGGACCATGGTGCTCCAATTCCTTGGATTTAAGTTCACACTAGTGTCATGGTTTTTAGTAACTTATGCATTAGCATAGAACTCTTTCACCATGAAAATCCCAACATCTTGAATGGCATTGGTTAGGACTTCCCAACTTCTTCTCCAGATCTCTCTTCGGATTTTCGGATACTCATTCTTCTTGAGCTTGAAAGGGACCTCATTGATCACTTTCTTCTCTGCCACTACTTCATAGAAGTGGTCTTGATGAGTTTTGGTGATGCATCTTTCCATCTCCCAAGATTCAGAGGAGGTGGCTGCTGCCTTTCCTTTCCTCTTTCTCGAGGGTTTTCCAACCTTAGGTGCCATGAATAGTAATGGAAAGAAAAAAAGCTGTGCTTTTCCAACATCAAACTTAAAACTTTGCTCGTTTTTGAGCAAAAATAAAGAAAAGAAAAGAATGGAGTAGAAGAAGAAGAAAATAGAGGAAGATAGAGGAAGAGAGAGGGCTCGGCCGTAGGGTGTTTTGTGGGGTATGAGAGGTATGTGTATGAAGGGTTATGAAGAGGGGTATTTATAGAATGGGGTAGGTTAGGGTTCGGTCATGGGTGGGGTTTTGGGTGAGAAATTTGATTTTAAATTGGGTGGGAGTTATGATGGGTTTGGGGAAGTGAGATAGATGTGATTGGGCTAGGGTTTATAAGGAGGTGTGTACGAGGAAGTGTGAAAGTAAGTGGGGTAGGTGAAAGATGCTGTGGGACACACTAGTCCTGCGAGGCTAGGGAATCTAGATTCCCTACTTATCTGCATCCCTGGCTGGCGTTCAACTTTAACACTCCATTCAGAGTGTTCTGTTTTTACTGTTGTGAATTCTGTCTCTGTTCTGACTGCTGCATATGATCATGACTCTAAAAATAACTGAAAGAAAAAAAATAAATATAATTAAATAAGGTTGGGTTGCCTCCCAACAAGCGCTCCTTTAATGTCACTAGCTTGATGGTTAGCTCCTTACGGAGGTGAGTATAGGATCAGATTTTTGCCCTTTACAGTGAAGTTTCTTCTTGTCTTCTCATGAATGAGCTCCACATGCTCTAAAGACAGGATATGACTCACTGTATGTAGTAAGACCGGTTTCTTAGTGAAGACAACTCTCATGCCAGGTAAGAGGCCTTTAGTTGCGACTTTCTTGTCTTTCCAGCCTTTAGGTACTTTTTTTTGAGTACCTTTAGGTACTTTCTTCTAAGTACATTTGTGCTTAGAGCTTGTTGATGGCTGACGTGGCGGAAAATCATCGTTCAAGAGTTTATAGAGAAGACGGCGTTGCAAGTATAGCTCTTAACCAATGAAGATTCTGCGTATCAATTTAAAAGAGTTGTCACAAAATTTTAGAAATAAAATACTGAGAGTATGAGTCCCAGGTCGTCTCCCAACAAGTTGCAGAGAGAATGCTAATTTATTAATCAGGGGTTTTCAAGAGAGTTGAGTTGAATAATGAGCAATTAAATAGTTGTAAAATAAAAACTAAGAATGATTATTAATATTCTAAATAAAAGGCCTTGACTGGGAGAATGATCAATTAGAAGTTCTATCCTTGTTGGGATCTCTTAGGTGTAGTATTAAAAAGGTTGTTGTTTTTACTTAGTCATCCTTTACTAAATAAAGGAAAGTCAAGTTTAATCTTCACTTAAGCCTTCCAACTCAAGTGTCTCCTCTTAATCAACCCCCATGTCAAGTAGGGAATCTACTCCATTAACATGAATATAATATGTAGAAAAATATAAGAAGAAGACATGATAAAATAAATAAAATAGAGACTAAAAAATTAATTAAAAATAAAAGTAATCCTCTATATCAACAATCCATGAAAATAATCCAACTACCACTTTAATGAGAATGTGTTGATGTGTGTTGAGTCTCTCCATGTTTTCTAGCTTTATTCTGTGTTTCTGGGCCAAAAACTAGGTCAAAACTCGGCCCGAAATTGCCCCCAGCGTTTTCTGTTATTTCTACAGATCGCGCATGTCACACGTACACGTCGGTCACGCGTGCGCGTCATTCGGCGATTTTCCTTGTCGTTCATCCGCGTCGTCCACGCGTGCGCGTCATTCGTGCATACTCCAATCCGCGCGTACGTGTTAAGCACGCACACGCGTCGCTGTGATTTTCTCCATTCCGTGCGCTCGCGTGAGCCATGCGCGCGCATCGATGCTCGCTGGTCATCTCCTTAGTTTCTTGTGTTCCTTCCATTTTTGCAAGCTTCCTCTTCATTCTCTAAGCCATTCCTGCACTGTGAAGCCTGAAACACTTAACACATGGATCACGGCATCGAATGGTATAAAGGAGAATTGAAATACACAAATTAAAGATCTCTAGGGAGCAAGTTTTCAACCATAGAACAAACTTAGGAAGGGATTGTAATATCATGCAGTTCATATGAATAAGTGGGTAAAGACTTGATGAAACCACCCAATTAAACATAAGATAAACCATAAAATAGTGGTTTATCAACCTCCTCACACTTAAACATTAGCATGTCATCATGCTTAGCTCAAGGAGATAAAATAAACAAGTAGGAAAAAGTAAGACTCATGCAATGCAATGCAACCTATGTATATGAATGCAACTATATGCTAAGATGATTTTGTTTACTTGGTTAAAAGTAAATAAGTTCTTCAAGACAAACATATATCAAATTCCACTAATTAAAATCATACAGTAAAAACAAGTAAACTTGTAAGAAGACAGCTCATGAAAGCAGGGAATATAAAACTAAGCATTGAACCCTTACTGATGGTGTATGTTTACTCTAATCACTCAAGTGTATAGGGTAATCACTTTACTCTTCTCTAGTCATACTTTCTAAATTTTGTTCTTCACCTAACTAGTCAACAAATAATTAATGTACCAATGCAAACATCGTGAGATCTTTTTAAGATTGTCATGAGGCCAAGGTAAGGATAAGGACATATGTATGGCTAAGTGAGCTATAAATTGAATCCTTGACTAACATAAGCTCTCAAATAAACACACATGCTCTATATAACTTCTAAATTTATGCCTAGCTACCTATAATTTCCCACTTTTGCATTACATACTCATGCATTAACCTTTCTTTTAATCTTTATCACATGTGCATTAACTTAACTTAGCATTGGGGTAATTTTGTCCCCTTATTTAATTATTAAATTAATTGAATATTTTTGAATTTTTTTAAATATAAAAATAAACATAACATTATCAATGCACATGGATTTTTAATTTTTTTGGTTTTACATGAGTAGGTACCCAAATTTCCTTTATTTTATCATGACATATTCCTTTATTAACCTATGTTCCCACGATCTTCCCATACTCAACTGATACACATTTTCTAACTTAAGCTAACCAATGATTCAATTGGGGTATTTACTTATTTTTCCGCTTAAGGTTAGTAATGTGATAAAATATAGAATAAATGGGGATTTAAAAGGCTCAAAGTGGCTAACAAAGGTAATTGAAAGGGTAGGCTATTTTGGGATAAGTGAGCTAAAACAATTAATGGCCTCAATCATATGCATACATATAAATACACTAAATATTGGACATATAGGATAGAACATAATAAAGATTATAATCATAGAGAAGTAAACACACAAGAATAAATTTTTATGGTTAAATAATGTAACCATGTAATTAAGCTCAAATCTTACGGGTTGTGTGTTCTTAGCTATCATTTTATGTTCCAAATACAACTTCAAACAAGTTTTAAGAAAAAGATTTTCTTTTAAATTAGTGAAAATTTTCAAAAATAAGGTCTTAAAAAGAAACTTATTATTTTTCAACCAAATAGATCATGCATGCAAATAACCTATTACTATGCAATCTATCCTATCCTGATTAAAAGAAAAAATAAATAAATATCCTATGTTATTGGTGTTAAGGAAGAGAAATTACCTCCGGAAGTCAGGTACTGACCGACCTCCCCACACTTAAAGCTTAACACCGTCCTCAGTACCATCTATCAGGAACAAAGGGGGGATGGTAGCAATGTCTCCACAAGCGGGACCGTCATGACTCCCTGTGCTAGTAAATACGCTCTCTTTGCTTTCCTTGCCAGTCTAACCGGTCCAATCTCTCAAGTATCTGATGGAGTAGTTGGTTTGTTGGAGGTGTTGTGATGTGGAAGGAGAAGAAATATCTCCGGCCGGTTCTACAGGCCGGTCAGTCGTGGCTGCTGGAGGTCGGATATACTGCCCGTTAGGGACGTACTGATCATTCCGTACGAGTATGGTTTTGGTATCCCCAGCTCTGTAGGAGACTCCGGCTGCTGAGACTAGATCTAAAACCAAGGCGGAAAAAGGTAAGTTGTCCGCAATTTGTACGTGTCCCATAGCATTCCGAATGTGTCTTGGTAAATTGAGGTGCTGGTCTATAAGGATACATCATAGTAGGATAGCCATGTCTGCAGTGAAGGAGCACTCGTGAGTGCTCGGAAAGACGTACTGGGACATAATCTGTGCCCATACTCGAGCCTCCAAGGTCAGTGCTGAAGCCAATATTCCCTTAGGTCGGGATCGATGGTATCCATAGATCCATCTGCTGCCAGGTTATGCTATAACTCTGAGAACCACGTCCCAATCAAATTTGTATGTCTGGCGTTGGACAGAGGCTTCTTAAAATGCGTCTAATCCTTCAGGGGCATGGGGTAGATCTAAAGCTCGCTGAATGGCCTCTTTAGTTATGGAGACTTGCTTCTGATGGATATAGACAGACTGTAGTGTTGGTATGTGAAAATTGGAGAGGAATTCAACTACCCATGATAGATTAACCTGCCGTGGCTGTCTTCGTAAGAATCCCCATTGTCTTTGCTCAATGCGGGGTTCAACAAATTCAACGATGTGGCTCGGGAGGATGATTAGGTATTCATTGTTATAGTTCCGCCCAGCCAGTATGGGGAACATATGCTCACAGTAGCGGTTAGTGAAATGCACAACGTCCTTTGCTGGAAAGGATTTCTCTTTTTTATCGACCTTGTTGATCCTCTTGATTCGCTTTGTTGAGGGCTTTACAGCTGTTGAAGATGGCTCTGCCATTAGTGCTCTTTTTGTTCCTTTCCTTACTAGTGGTTTGGGAGTAGCTTTCTCTTTACCCTTTTTGGTGGCCATCCTGAAAGGAAAAAGGTAAGTACTTTAAAATATCAAGGGTTAGAGCAAGATGTCGTTAACACATGGTCATGACTACATGTGATCAGTTCATCAATGGAAACATAACAAGTGCATGTGATGGCAATTATATGTAAGAAGTTTATTGGCATGCCGGCAAAGGCATGAGTAGCATAGATCAAGCATTAAAATATATGTAAGAAGTTAGATTATCAACTCTTTCAGACTAACAATTTGTTTGTATTTGAAAATTATATTTAATCAATAAAATATAAAAGGGGTTTTGTGAAAAACAGGCAGTAGAATAGAATAATTTAAAATAATGCACAATGCCATACGGGCTTTTTCACAAACACTTAGCATGCATGGTAAATATGTTATTGAAAGCATTTAAAGTGAACATGCAGGTAACCCTTTTTTAAGAAGTAATATTAATTGTCAAGCAATTCCTCAATACACTCATAAGCAAAATATAGAAGAAAACAATCACCCAATTAAATTTCTAACACTAATCAAAAGAATATAAAAATAAAAAGAAAACATAGTAGATGAAAAAAAAAACAAAAAAGGAAGAAGAAAACAAATATAAAAAGAAAAAGAATAATGGAAAAGTAAAGAACCTTGATAATGGATGTGAAAAAAATAAGAGAGGAGAAAGTAAAAAGTGAGAAAGAATAAAGAAGGAAGAAGGGGGAAGAAAGAAATAAGAAGGGATAAGAGAAATTATGATTGGAAAAGAAAAGATAAGATATCTAGCGCTGATCTGGATAAGTTATGTGTCGCATGTGACGCGAACGCGTGGGGTATACGGTCGCGTGGTTTGTGATAATTTTAGGTGATGCGGACGCGTACGCGTGACCTGATTTGTGCTATTGGCACGAAAGCAGCATTGTGCAGCCACGCGAGCACAAGTCTCTGATTCATACGCACATTGCCAAATTTTAGGGTGACGCGTGCCCGTGGGTGACGCGGACGCGTGAATGGCCTCGATTTATATAATGACGCAGACACGTGGGACACGCGTTCGCGTGATGGGGCATATGCTTCCAGCATAACTCCAGCCCCATTCCATCATAACGTTATGCCAGACACTTATTTACGTCGATATCGCATATTTACGTCGATATCGCAGGGTCACGCGTGCGCGTAAGTGACGCGCACGCGTGGATGGCGGATAAGGCAAGTGATGCGGACGCGTTCGCGTGGGCGTTTTTGTGCCTAAGGCACGCCTCTAGCCAAGCTCCCGCGTGACTTTCTGTTCAATTCCCTTTTTTCGCTCATGCACTTATGATGTGGACGCGTCAGCGACGCTTGCGTGCTTTCCTTTCTTTTTTTTATGCAGAATGCGAATGCAAATGCAGATGTTGATGCGGAATTTATGAATTAACACAAATAAAATTAAAATAAAATAAAACTAAGTATAAAAAGAGACGATCATACCATGGTGGGTTATTTCCCACCTAGCACTTTGCTTTTACGTCCTTAAGTTGGACGGTCTTTAGGCTCATTTTGCTTCTGTTGGTGGGTCTTCCAGGAGGAAGATCTCGAGCTCTTTGTGATCCTTCATCTTCTTACCATGATAAAGCTTTAGGCGGTGTCCATTGACCTTAATGAATTTGGAGCTAGAAGGATGACGCAAGTGAAAAACTCCATATGGCTCTGCCTTTTCTACTCTGTAGGAACCTTCCCATCTTGATCGCAGTTTGCCTGACATAAGTCTCAGTCTGGAGTTGTAAAGAAGAACTAACTCCCCTGGTCTGAATTCTCTCCTTTTTATGTGCTTATCATAGACGGCCTTCATCTTTTCCTTGTATCGCCTGGAGTTGTCATATGCCTCTAGGCAAAGGTTCTCTAATTCTGCTAGTTGCAGCTTCCTTTCAGCACCAGCTTCCTTATAATTTATGTTGCATTCCTTTACAGCTCAAAAAGCCTTGTGTTTCACTTCTACTGGAAGGTGGTAAGCCTTACTGTACACTAAGCCCAGAGCGCATCTTGTAACCTGGCACTCCAGTCCTTCCTATGAGACTTTACTATCTTCTCCAGAATGCGTTTAATCTCCCTATTATCACTTTTGCTTGCCCATTGGTCTGGAGATGATAAGCTGTTACTACTTTGTGAACAATCCCATGCTTCTTCAGTAATCCTGTGAGTCTCCTGTTACAAAAGTGAGTGCCTTGATCGCTCACGATTGCTTGTGGTGATCCAAAGCGACAGATAATATGATTTCTAACAAAGGAAAAAATAGTGTTAGCATCATCAGTATGGGTAGAAATTCCTTCCACCCATTTAGAAACTGATGAGCGGATAATTTATACGCTTTTTGGCATTGTTTCTAGGTAGTTTTTAGTAGGTTCTAACTACTTTTTAGTATGTTTTTATTAGTTTTTAGGCAAAATTTATATTTTTTGACTTTACTATGAGTTTGTGTGTTTTTCTATGATTTTAGGTATTTTCTGACTGAAATTAAGGGAGCTGAGCAAAAATCTGATTCAGGCTGAAAAAGGACTGCGGATGCTGTTGGATTCTAATCTCCCTGCACTCGGAATATATTTTTTGGAGCTACAAGAGTCCAATTGGCACACTCTCAATTGGGTTGGAAATTAGACATCCGGGGCTTTCCAGCAATATATAATAGTCCATACTTTGCTCGAAGATAAACGACGTAAACCGGCGTTTAATGCCAGTTCCATGTTGCATTCTGGCGTTAAACGCCAGAAACAGGTTGCAAATTGGAGTTAAACGCCCAAAACAGGTTACAACCTGATGTTTAACTCCAGAAACAGCCCAGGCACGTGAAAAGCTCAAGTCTCAGCCCAGCACACACCAAGTGGGCCCCAGAAGTGGATTTCTGCACTATCTATCTTAGTTTACTCATTTTCTGTAAACCTAGGTTACTAGTTTAGTATGTAAACAACTTTTAGAGATTTATTCTATATCTCATGACATTTTAGATCTGAACTTTGTACTCTTTGATGGCATGAGTCTCTAAAATCTATTGTTGGGGGTGAGGAGCTCTGCAGCGTCTCGATGAATTAATGCAATTATTTCTGTTTTCTATTCAAACACGCTTGTTTCTCTTTAAGATGTTCATTCGTACTTAACCATGATGAAGGTGATGATCTGTGACACTCATCACCATTCTCAATCTATGAACGCGTGCCTGATAACCACCTCCGTTCTACCTTCGATTGAATGAATATCTCTTGGATTTCTTAATCAGAATCTTCGTGGTATAAGCTAGAATTCATTGGCAACATCCTTGAGAATCCGAAAAGTCTAAACCTTGTCTGTGGTATTCCGAGTAGGATTCAGGGATTGGATGACTGTGACGAGCTTCAAACTCACGAGTGTTGGGCGTAGTGACAGACGCAAAAGGATCAATGGATCCTATTCCGACATGATCGAGAACCGACAGATGATTAGCCGTGCGGTGACAGCGCATTTGGACCATTTTCACTGAGAGGACGGATGGTAGCCATTGACAACGGTGATCCACCAACACACAGCTTGTCATAGGAGGAACCTTGCGTGCGTGAAGAAGATGACAGTAGGAAAGCAGAGATTCAGAAGATAAAGCATCTCCAAAACTCCAACATATTCTCCATTACTGCGTAACAATTACTAATTTTTATGCTCTTTTACTTTTTACAACTTAAATTAAAGAACTCTATCAGTATCCTGACTAAGAATAATAAGATAACCATAGCTTGCTTCAACCCAACAATCTCCGTGGGAAAGGTATTACTTGGACGACCCAGTGCACTTGCTGGTTAGTTGTGCGGAATTACATAGTGTGAGTGTGATTTTCGTGCACCAAGGTTTTGGCGCCGTTGCCGGAGATTGCTTGAGTTTGAACAACTGACGGTAAATCTTGTTGCTTAGATTAGGAAAATTTTGTCTTTTGGGTCAGAGTCTTTTATTTTCTTTTCAATTTTTTTTTTTAAAATATTATTTGTTTTAATTTTTAGTTCTTCTGTGAGTTTAGTGTCATGTTTTAAGTTTGGTGTCAATTGCATACTTTTCTTTGCCTTTCAATTTTCGAATTGCATGTTCTTTGTTTTTCCTTGATCTTCAAATTGTTCTTGTCAATTTTTCTTGTTTGATCTTTGGTTTGTCTTGTTTTGTGTCTTTTCTTGTTTTTCTTGTGCTTTTTCAAATTTTTAGTTTTCAAAAAAATGTTTATGTATTAGATACTTTTTTAAAACACGTTGAATTTATAGCTCAGTTGGCTAGAGCGTTGGCTTATGTTCTTGGCAATTGGGTATCTTCCTTTTAAAACTTTTTTCAAAAATAATTTTTCTTTGATTAAATCTTGTGTCAAACTTTAAGTTTGGTGTTCTCTTGTTAATTTTCTTTAATTTTCAAAAATTTATTTTTGGTTTTCTAAAAATTTTAAGTTTGGTGTTCTTTCTTTTGTTCTTGTTGTTCTTGTGAGTCTTCAAGGTGTTCTTGAGTCTTCTTTGTGTTTTGATCTTAAAATTTTTAAGTTTGGTGTGCCTTAGTGTTTTTCCTCCAAAATTTTCGAAAACAAGGAGCATTGGATTTAAAAAATTTTAAGTTTTGTGTCTTTTGTGTGTTTTTCTCTTTCATAATAAAATTCAAAAATCAAAAAAATATTTTTTTCTAACTATTTTTAAACAATTTTTTCGAAACTTTTCATAAAAATTCAGATTTCAATTTCAAAATTTTTCGAATCTTATCCTTTTAATTTTTTTTAAAAATCATATCTTTTTCAAAAAATATCCTAACCACTCTCTCTCCTCACTTTTTCAAAAAATTTTAAAATATTTTTTTAATTTGATTTTTATTTTTTATTTTAGTTTTTATTTTATTTTATTTTATTATTTCGAAAATTATTTTTCTTATATAATAAAATAAATAAAATAAATCCACATCATCTCCCTTTCTCCATCATGGACCTAAGTGTAAATGAACAGTCCAGAAGGACTCTGGGGTCATATGCTAACCCCACTACTGCTTCATATGGGAGTAGTATCTGTATACCCTCCATCGGAGTTAATAGCTTTGAGTTGAATCCTCAGCTCATTATCATGGTGCAGCAAAGTTGCCAGTATTCCGGTCTTCCACAAAAAGAACCTACAGTTTCTGGCACAGTTTTTACAAATTGTTGACATAGTACATGATAAAGAAGTAGATCTGGTGGTTAAATAACCAACCTAAGGCTAGCATAAGGACATGGAAACAGCTGTCAAAAAAATTTATGAATCAATATTTCCCTCCAAAACAGATGACACAGCTAAGGTTGAGCATCCAAGGCTTTAAACAAGGAGATAATGAATCCTTTTATGATGCCTGGGAGAGATACAGAGAGATGCTAAGAAAATGCCCCTTTGAAATGTTTTCAGAGTGGGTGCAGTTAGACATCTTCTATTATGGGCTTACAGAGAAAGCTCAGATTTCTCTAGACCACTCAGCTAGTAGATCTATCGACATGAGAAAGACAAATGAAGAAGCTCAAAAGCTCATTGATACAGTTGCCAGAAATCAGCATGTGTATCTAAGCAGTGAATCTTCCATGAAAGAAGAGGCTAAAACAGTAACTGCTGAACTTAGTACTGCAGAACAAGTTACTGAATTCAATTAGCAATTAGATTTTCTAACAAAATAGCTAGCCAAATTCAAGGAGATATTGTAAGAAACAAGAATAGCTAATATGAATATGGAAGTGCAGTTGAAGCAAACAGAACAGCAGTTATCAAAACAAATAACAGAAGAGTGCTAAGCAGTTCAATTAAGAAGTGGAAAAACATTAAATACCTCACTTCAAGGCAGTAGAAAGCCAAGAAATGAACAAAATGCTACCTAAAATCCCTCTAAGGACAGTAAGAGCCCAGAGAGGAATAATTATGGCGCTCAAACGCTAGAAAAGGGTGGAGAACTGGCGTTGAACGCCCAACCCATGCTCAGTTCTGGCGTTTAAACGCCAGAAACGAGTAAGGAATTGGCGTTGAATGCCCAAAAGAAGCTCAGTTCTGGCATTCAGATGCCAGAAACAGGTAAGGAGTTGGTTCCACCCCTGGTATTCAAATGCTAGTGGGGGATCAGACACATACAAGTGCTGATAGCAACCCTTCTAAAAAGGCTTCTCAACCCACATCTGTAGGTAATAAACCTGCAGCAACTAAGGTTGAGGAATACAAAGCCAAAATACCTTATCCTCAGAAACTCCACCAAGTGGAACAGGATAAGCAATTTGCCCACTATGCAGACTATCTCAGGACTCTTGAAATAAAGATTCTGTTTGCAGTGGCACTTGAGCAAATACCCTCTTATGCTAAGTTCATGAAAGAGATCTTAAGTCATTAGAAGGATTGGAGAGAAACTGAAAAAGTTTACCTCACTGAGGAATGCAGTGCAGTCATTCTGAAAAGCTTACCAGAAAAGCTTAAAGATCCCGGAAGCTTTATGATACCATGCACATTAGAGGGTACTTGTACCAAGCAAGCTCTATGTGATCTTGGGGCAAGTATCAACCTAAAACCTGCGTCCACTATCAAAAAGCTTGGTTTGACTGAAGAAGTCAAATCAACCCGGATATGTCTCCAACTTGCTGATGGCTCCAGTAAATACCCATCAGGCATGATTGAAGACATGATTGTCAAGGTTGGGCCATTTGCCTTTCCCACTGACTTTGTGGTGCTGGAAATGGAAGAGCACAAGAGTGCAACTTTCATTCTAGGAAGACCTTTCCTAGTAACTGGACGAACCCTCATTGACGTCCAAAAAGGGGAAGTAACCCTGAGAGTCAATGAGGACGAGTTTAAGTTGAATGTTGTCAAAGCTATGCAGTATCCAGACACCCCAAACGACTGCATGAGCATTGATATTATTGACTCTCTCGTAAAAGAGGTCAATATGACTGAGAGTCTCAAATCAGAGCTAGAGGATATCTTTAAAGATGCTCAGCCTGATCTGGAGGAACCAGAGAGAATAATAGAACCTCTAAAAATCCCTCAGGAAGAGGAGAAACCTCCCAAACCTGAGCTCAAACCATTACCACCATCCCTGAAATATACATTTCTGGGAGAAGGTGATACCTTTCCTGTAATCATAAGCTCTACCTTAGAGCCACAGGAAGAGGAAGCACTAATTCAAGTGCTAAGGACACACAAGACAGCTCTTGGGTGGTCAATCAGTGATCTTAAGGGCATTAGCCTAGCCAGATGCATGCACAAGATCCTATTGGAGGGTGACGCTAAGCCAGTGGTTCAACCACAGAGGTGGCTGAATCCAGCCATGAAGGAGGTGGTGTAGAAGGAGGTCACTAAATTACTAGAGGCTGGGATTATTTATCCTATTTTTGATAGCCCCTGGGTAAGCCCTGTCCAAGTCGTCCCTAAGAAGGGTGGCATGACAATGGTTCATAATGAAAAAAATGAACTGGTCCCTACAAGAACAGTTACAGGGTGGCATATGTGTATTGATTACAGAAGGCTCAATACAGCTACCAGAAAGGATCATTTTCCTTTATCATTCATAGACTAGATGCTAGAAAGACTAGCAGGTCGTGAATACTACTGCTTCCTGGATGGATATTCAGGTTATAATCAAATTGCAATAGATCCCCAGGATCAAGAGAAAATAGCATTCACATATCCATCCGGAGTATTTGCATACAGAAGGATGCCATTTGGTCTGTGCAATGCACCTGCAACCTTTCAAAGGTGCATGCTCTCTATTTTCTCTGAATAGGTGGAAAATTTTCTGGAAGTCTTCATGGATGACTTTTCAGTATTTGGAGACTCATTTAGCTCCTGTCTTGACCATCTAGCACTTGTTTTAAAGAGGTGCCAAGAGACTAACCTAGTTTTAAACTGGGAGAAATGTCACTTTATAGTGACCGAAGGAATTGTCCTTGGGCACAAAATTTCGAACAAAGGAATAGAGGTGGATCAAGCTAAGGTAGAGGTAATTGAAAAATTACCACCACTTGCCAATGTTAAGGCAATCAGAAGCTTTCTGGGGCATGCAGGATTCTATAGGAGGTTTATAAAAGATTTTTCAAAAATCGCCAAACCTCTGAGTAATCTGCTAGCTGCTGACATGCCATTTATCTTTGATAAGGAGTGTCTACAGGCGTTTGAGACTCTGAAAGCTAAGCTGGTCACAGCACTAGTCATCTCTGCACCAGACTGGACATTACCATTTGAACTAATGTGTGATGCCAGTGACCATTCCATTGGTGCAGTGTTGGGACAAAGGCATGACAAGCTTCTGCACGTCATTTACTATGCCAGTCGTATTTTAAATGATGCACAGAAGAACTATACAACCACAGAAAAAGAGTTACTTGCAGTGGTTTACACCATTGACAAGTTCAAATCTTATTTAGTAGGATCAAAAGTAATTGTGTATACTAACCATGCTGCTCTTAAATATCTACTCACAAAGCAGGATTCAAAACCCAGACTCATCAGATGGGTATTGCTTCTGCAAGAGTTTGATATAGAAATAAGAGACAGAAAAGGGACAGAGAACCAAGTAGCTGATCACCTGTCCCGAATAGAACCAGTAGAAGGGGCGTCCCTCCCTCTTACTGAGATCTCTGAAAACTTTCTAGATGAGCAACTCTTTGCCATCCAGAAAGTACCATGGTTTGCAGATATTGCAAACTATAAGGCTGTGAGATTCATACCCAAAGAGTATAGTAGGCAGCAATCAAAGAAATTGATCACAGATGTAAAGTACTATCTTTGGGATGAACTATATCTCTTCAAGAGATGTGCAGACGGCATAATCCATAGATGTGTGCCTAAAGAAGAAGCACAGAAGATCCTATGGCATTGTCATGGATCGCAATATGGAGGACATTTTGGAAGTGAGCGAACAGCCACAAGAGTCCTCCAAAGTGGCTTCTACTGGCCTACTCTCTATAAAGACTCCCGAGTGTTTGTACTTAATTGTGACAGTTGCCAAAGATCCGACAATCTGCCTCACAGTTATGCCATGCTTCAACAAGGGATCTTGGAGATTGAGTTGTTTGATGTATGGGATATTGACTTCATGGGACCTTTCCCACCATCATACTCAAACACTTACATTCTGGTGGCAGTGGATTATGTATCCAAGTATGTGGAAGCTATTGCAACACCCACTAATGATACTAAGACAGTGTTGAAATTCTTCCAGAAACACATCTTCAGCAGATTTGGTGTCCCGAGAGTACTAATTAGTGATGGGGGCACTCATTTTTGCAATAAACAGCTTTAATCGGCTATGGTCCGATATGGAGTTAGCCACAGGGTGGCAACTCCATATCATCCACAGACAAATGTGCAAGCTAAAGTCTCTAATAGAGAACTTAAAAGAATCTTGGAACGGACTGTGATTAACCGGAGAAAGGATTGGGCAAGAAGCTTGGATGATACTCTGTGGGCATACAGAACAGCATTCAAGACTCCTATAGGGATCTCTCCATACCAGCTAGTGTATGGAAAAGCCTGTCACTTGCCAGTGGAACTGGAACATAAGGCCTACTGGACAACCAGATTCCTAAACCTTGATACCAAGTTAGCTGCAGAAAAATGATTGCTCCAGTTAAATGAGCTAGAGGAATTCAGACTCAATGCTTTCGAAAATGCAAAAATTTAAAAAGAGAAAGCAAAAAGATGGCATGATAAGAAGTTGTCCTCTAGAGTCTTTGAGACAGGGCAGAAAGTTCTGCTGTTTAGTTCTAGGCACAGATTATTTCACGAGAAATTAAAATCCCGGTGGAGAGGTCCATATGTGATTACAAGTGTGTCACCATATGGATACGTAGAGCTTCAGGATAATGACTCTGACAAAAAGTTCACTGTTAATGGACAAAAAGTCAAACATTATCTTGAAAGCAATTTTGAGCAAGAATGCTCAAAACTGAGGCTTGATTAAAGCTCAGTAATAGTCCAGCTAAAGACAATAAAGAAGCACTTATTGGGAGGCAACCCAATTTTTATTTATCTATATTTCTATTGTTCTCTTATGTTTTTATTAGGTTTATGATCATGTGGAGTCATAAAACAATTGCAAAAATTAAAAACAAAATCAAAAACAGCAGAAGAAAAAGCACACCCTAGAGGAAGAGCTGTCTGGCATTTAAACGCCAGAAACGTGCATCTGTCTGGCGTTTAACACCAGAAACAAGCACTAAGCTAGCGTTTAACGTCAGAAACAAGCATCAGGTTGGCGTTAAATGCCAGAAACAAGCTACATTTGGGCGTTTAACGCCAAAAACAAGCAGCAGTCTGGCGTTAAACGCCAGGATTGCACTAAAAGAGCGTTCTACACGCCTAAATGGGGCAGGGATGAGAATCCTTGACACCTCAGGATCTGTGGACCCCACAGGATCCCCACCTACGTCACCATTCAAATTCAAACCATTCCCTTCCCAAACCCACCCATTCACACACCTCCATCTCTTCCACTTCTCCTTCTATTCCCTTCTTTCTTTTTTTGCTTGAGGGCGAGCAATATTCTAAGTTTAGTATGGTAAAAGCATAGCTTTTTTTATTTTTCCATAACCATTGATGGCACCTAAGGCCAGAGAAACCTTAAGAAAGAGGAAAGGGAAGGCAATTGCTTCCACTTCTGAGTCATGGGAGATGGAGAGATTCATCTCAAGGGTCCATAGCTCAGTAGTAGAGTATTTGACTGCACATCAAGAGAGCCCACTCATGGACCTCAACAAGAGCATGAGAAATTCCCTCATCAAGAAATTCTTGAGATACCTCAGGGGATACATTTTCCTCCATACGATTATTGGGAGCAACTAAGGATAGGAGCACCAAAATCACTAAGGATCAAGCAACAGAGGCAAGAAAGGGACATAGAGGAGCTCAAGAGAACCTTTGGTTCTTCAAGAGGAAGACGCTACCCTCACTAAGGTGGACTCATTCCTTAATCTCCTTGCTCTTATTTTTCTGTTTTTCGATTTTATGCTATATGTTTGTCTATGTTGAGTCTTTACTACATGATCATTAGTATTTAGTAACTATGTCTTAAGGCTATGAATAATTCCGTGAATCCTTCACCTTTCTGAAATGAAAAATGTTTTTAATACAAAAGAACAAGAAGTACATGAGTTTCGAATTCATCCTTGAAATTAGTTTAATTATATTGATGTGGTGGCAATACTTTTTATTTTCTGAATGAATGCTTGAACAGTGCATATTTTTTATCTTGTTGTTTATGAATGTTAAAATGTTTGGCTCTTGAAAGAATGAGGAACAAAGAGAAATATTATTGATAATCTGAAAAATCATGAAATTGATTCTTGAAGCAAGAAAAAGCAGTGAAAAAAATGGCAAAAAAAAGAGAGAAAAAGCAAACAAAAAAAGCCAATAGCCCTTAAAACCAAAAGGCAAGGGTGAAAAGGATCTAAGGCTTTGAGCATCAATGGATAGGAGGGCCCAAGGAAATAAATCCAGGCCTAAGTGACTAAATCAAGCTGTCCCTAACCATGTGCTTGTGGCATGCAGGTCCAAGTGAAAAGCTTGAGACTGAGTGGTTAAAGTTGTGATCCAAAGCAAAAGAGTGTGCTTAAGAACTCTGGACACCTCTAATTGGGGACTTTAGCAAAGCTGAGTCACAATCTGAAAAGTTTCACCCAGTTATGTGTCTGTGGCATTTATGTATCCGGTGGTAATACTGGAAAACAAAGTGCTTAGGGCCACGGCCAAGACTCATAAATTAGTTGTGTTCAAGAATCAACATACTAAACTAGGAGAACCAATAACACTATCTAAATTCTGAGTTCCTATAGATGCCAATCATTCTAAACTTCAAAGGATAAAGTGAGATGCCAAAACTATTCAGAAGCAA
The DNA here is from genome assembly GCF_000817695.3 of Arachis duranensis. NCBI lineage: Eukaryota > Viridiplantae > Streptophyta > Magnoliopsida > Fabales > Fabaceae > Arachis > Arachis duranensis. Next base: position 22,423,729 of record NC_029773.3, on the reverse strand, counting down.
AAAGCTACTAGTCCCGCTCATCTAATTAGAACTAAGCTTCATTGATATTTTGGAATTTATAGTATATTCTCTTCTTTTTATCCTATTTGATTTTCAGTTGCATGGGGACAAGCAACAATTTAAGTTTGGTGTTGTGATGAGCGGATAATTTATACGCTTTTTGGCATTATTTCTAGATAGTTTTTAGTAGGTTCTAGCTACTTTTTAGTATGTTTTTATTAGTTTTTAGGCAAAATTCATATTTCTGGACTTTACTATGAGTTTGTGTGTTTTTCTGTGATTTTAGGTATTTTCTGGCTGAAATTAGGGAGCTGAGCGAAAATCTAATTCAGGCTGAAAAAGGACTGCGGATGCTGTTGGATTCTGACCTCCCTGCACTCGGAATGGATTTTTTGGAGTTTCAGAAGTCTAATTGGTGCGCTCTCAATTGGGTTGGAAAGTAGACAGTTAGGGCTTTCCAGCAATATATAATAATACATACTTTGCTTGAAGATAAACGACATAAATGGTTAACGCCGGTTTCATGTTGCATTCTGGCGTTAAACGCCAGAAACAGGTTGCAAATTGGAGTTAAACACCCAAAACAGGTTACAACCTGACGTTTAACTCCAGAAACAGCCCAGGCACGCGAAAAGCTCAAGTCTCAGCCCCAGCACACACCAAGTGGGCCCCAGAAGTGGATTTCTGCACTATTTATCTTAGTTAATCATTTTCTGTAAACCTAGGTTACTAGTTTAGTATTTAAACAACTTTTAGAGATTTATTCTATATCTCATGACATTTTAGATCTGAACTTTGTACTCTTTGACGGCATGAGTCTCTAAACTTCATTGTTGGGGGTGAGGAGCTCTGCAGCGTCTCAATGAATTAATGCAATTATTTCTGTTTTCTATTCAAACACGCTTGTTTCTCTTTAAGATGTTCATTCGTACTTAACCATGATGAAGGTGATGATCCATGACACTCATCACCGTTCTCAATCTATGAATGCGTGCCTGACAACTACCTTTGTTCTACATTTGATTGAATGAATATCTCTTGGATTTCTTAATCAGAATCTTCGTGGTATAAGCTAGAATTCATTGGCAGCATCCTTGAGAATCCAGAAAGTCTAAACCTTGTCTGTGGTATTCCGAGTAGGATTCAGGGATTGGATGACTGTGATGAGCTTCAAACTCACGAGTGTTGGGCGTAGTGACAGACACAAAAAGATCAATGGATCCTATTCCGACATGATCGAGAACCGACAGATGATTAGCCGTGCGGTGACAGCGCATTTGGACCATTTTCACTGAGAGGACGGATGGTAGCCATTGACAACGGTGATCCACCAACACACAGCTTGCCATAAAAAGAACCTTGCGTGCGTGAAGAAGATGACAGTAGGAAAGCAGAGATTCAAAAGATAAAGCATCTCCAAAACTCCAACATATTCTCCATTACTGCATAACAATTACTAATTTTTATGCTCTTTTACTTTTTACAACTGAAATTAAAGAACCATATCGGTATCCTGACTAAGAATAATAAGATAACCATAGCTTGTTTCAAGCCAACAATCTCTGTGGGATCGACCCTTACTCATGTAAGGTATTACTTGGACGACCCAATGTACTTGCTGGTTAGTTGTGCGGAATTACATAGTGTGAGTGTAATTTTCGTGCACCAGAAACATAATCTACAGCTAACAGTATATAAAGGTAACCATTAGAGTTTGGAAATAGACCCATAAAGTCAATGCCCCAAACATAAAAAATTTCACAGAAAAGAATAATCTGTTGAGGTATCTCATCCCTCTTGGATATATTACCAAACCTTTGGCATGGGGAACAAGATTTACAAAAGGTAGCAGCATCTTTAAAAAGAGTTGGCCACCTGAATCCACAGTCTAAAATTTTTCTAGCTGTTCGTTGAGAGCCAAAATGTCCTCCACTCTCAGAAGAGTGGCAAGCCTCTAAAATGGACTGGAAATCTGATTGGGGTACACACCTTCTAATTACCTGGTCAGCACCACACCTCCATAAATATGGATCACCATATGTAATATGTGGACTCACTTTTCATCTTGTCTCTTTGATGCTTAGTAAAATTGGGAGGGAAAGTATGGCTAACTAGATAATTAGCTATGGGTGCATACCAAGGAGCTACTTCAGATAATACATGCAAGTTATCAAAATGGAAAAGCATCATTGATAGGGGTGGAGTCATCCTTAATGTGCTTAAGGTGACTCAAGTGGTCTGCCACTAAATTCTGGTTACCAACTCCTATCCTTAATTTCTAAGTTAAATTCTTGCAGCAATAGTATCCAACGTATCAACCTTGGTTTGGACTCTTTTTTAGCTAATAAATATTTTAGAGCTGCATGGTCTGAGTACACTACTACCTTAGTACCAAGTAAATAGGCTCGGAATTTATCCAGAACAAAAACAATAACAAGAAGCTCCTTTTCAGTAGTTGTGTTATTAGACTGAGCAGCGTCTAAGGTCTTAGATGCATAAGCTATTACGAAAGGATCCTTACCTTCGTGCTGAGCCAGTGCCGCTTCTACTTCATGGTTGGAGACATCACACATAATCTCAAAATGCTGGCTCCAGTCTGGTCCTCTTACAATTGGAGCTTGAGTCAGGGTGATCTTCAGCTTATCAAATGCTTGCATGCAATCCTCACTGAACTCAAACTCAATATCTATCTGCAGTAGACTGGATAAAGGTAATGCTACCTTACTGAAGTCCTTAATGAATCTCCTGGAGAAACCTGCATGGCCAAGGAACAAATGGACTTCCCTCACAGAGGATGGGTAAGGCAAACTAGAAATGACATTTACCTTTGCTGGGTCTACAGAAATACCAGTATGAGAGACAACATGTCTTAGAACAATCTCTTGTTTTACCATAAAATGATACTTTTCAAAATTCAATACAAGGTTTGAACTAACATACATGTCTAATACTTTGTCTAAATTATCCAAGAAAAGGCTAAAGGAATCACCATATATTCTAAAATCATCCATAAAAGCCTCCATACAGTTCTCAATGAGATCAGAGAAAAGACTTATCATGCACCTTTGGAAAGTGGCTGGTGCATTGCACAAGCCAAAGGGCATTCTCTTGTAAGCATAAGTCCTAAATGGACATGTAAAAGTAGTCTTTTCCTAATCTTCAAGAGCTATATGAATTTGAAAATAGCCTGTATAACCATCTAAAAAGCAATAATGGGATTTACCTGACAGGCGATCAAGCATTTGATCAATGAATGGTAGGGGATAATGATCCTTACGAGTGGCTTGGTTGAGACGCCTGTAATCAATACAAACTCTCCATGAATTCTGTACTCTAGTTGTCAGGAGCTCTCCATGCTCATTCTTTACTGTTGTGACTCTAGACTTCTTGGGCACCACTTGTATTGGACTGACCCATTCACTATCTGAGATGGGGTAAATAATATCTGCTTCAAGTAGCCTGGTCACTTCTTTCTTGACAACTTCTAAGATGGTGGGATTTAATCTTCTTTGGGGTTGACGGACAGGCTTTGATCCTTCTTCTAAGAATATTCTGTGCTCACAAACTTGAGGGCTGATGCCTACTATATCCGCCAAACTCCACTCAATTGCTTTCTTGTGTTGTCGCAGCACACTGAGCAGCTGCTCCTCCTATTGGGAAGTGAGTTCCCTTGCAATGATAACTAGAAACTTATGATTATCCTCAAGATACGCATACTTGAGGTGTGGAGGGAGGGGCTTCAATTCCGATCTCTGCTCATGGGTAGGCTCTGGATCATCTGGGGTTATTGATAATGGAAAAGTGTCCTTATTATGTTCAGAAGGTGTCCCCACACTTGGAATTTGCTCCAAGTGCTTCTCTTCTACTTCTTCTTGGTGAACTTCAACTACAGTTTCATCAATGATGTCACACTAGACGATCGAATGATCTTCTAGAGGGTGCTTCATAGCTTCATTCAAACTAAAACTCACTACTCTGCTATCTATCTCAAAGGAATAAGTTCCTGAGAATGCATCCAGCTTGAACTTTGAAGTCTTTAGGAATGGTCTTCCAAGCAGGATTGATGACGGTCTTCCTAAGTCATTAGGGGGCATTTCCAGGATGTAGAAGTCGATGGGAAATGTGAGCCCCTTAATGCTCACTAATACATCTTCAGCAGTTCTAACTACTGTAATAATGCTTTTATCTGCTAACACAAAACGAGCTGCCGACCTTTTTAAGGGAGGGAACCTTAAAACGCATATATAAATAATGGCATTATACTAACACACGCTCCTAAATCACACATGTAGTCAGAAAACAATACACCTCTAATGGTACAGTTGACCATGCATGGACCTGGATCACTACATTTTTCAGGTATACCTCCCATTAAGGCAGATATAGAACTACCCAAAGAAATAGTTTCTAATTCATTAATTTTATCTTTGTGTATGCATAAATCTTTCAAAAACTATGCATATTTAGGTACTTGTTGAATAACATCAAAAAGGGGAACAGTTACCTCAACTTTTTTGAAAATTTCTACCATTTTGGGATCCAGTTCCATCTGCTTTTTGGATTTCTGTGCAAGGTGTGGAAATGGGATAGGAATGGCGCCATTTTCAGCTTCTGCTTCTTTTGGTCTTCATCCCTGGGGTGAGGTATTTCTTCTTCAACCAAGTCTTGCACTTCATCTTCTTCTTCAACTTCCTCCACTTCAACCATGTCTTCATTGGGGCGTGTTCTAGTGAGCTTGGCTCTTCTGGATTCCTCTCTTATAGTGTGGTTCCAAACCTCAAAGTGATGGCATTGATACCTCTCTTGGGGTTGGGTAAAGGTTGAGAGGGAATTCTACTAGAGTTTGAAGGCTGGTTGTTGGAGTTATTCAGTGATCCAATCTATGAGATAAGAACTTGCAAGGTAGAGTTCAGACTGTTCAAGGTAGAAGTGAGGTTATTCTCCATGGTCTTCTGCCTTTGATCAATAGAGTGTAGCAACTCGTCATTGGAAGAGGAAGATGGGTAATTAATCTGAAGGGTCTGCTGTTGGTTGTTCTGTGGTGCTTGGGACTGCCTTTGGTGAGGTGCTCTATAAGGCTAGTTCTGATTCTGCTGTCTGTTGTTATTATTCCACCTCTGATTTTCATTATTTTCTCTGCCTCCTCTACTATAGTTGTCCCTCCATTCCTGGTTGGAATTATCTTTCCAACCTTGGTTGGAGTTGTCCTGCCAACCTTGGTTAAAGTTTCCACCTTGGTTATAGTTGCTGCCTTGTTGATAGTATCCTTGATTCGGACAGTCATAGAAATTGTGAGTAGCTGCCAAGGTGTTGTCCTCATGTTGGAGCTGTAGACATTCATCAGTGTTATGACTATAATCAGCTCATATTCCACATACTCTCTGAGGAACCAGTTATTGACTACCTTGTGGTGAAGGAGGTTGAAACTGTTGTTGGCCCAGATGTATCTGCTTCAATAGGTTGGTCATCTCACATATTGATTGTGTGAGAGCAGTATTCTTGCTGCTAGAGGAAACTTCTGCCACAGCTTTGGGGTGGTTGTTCCTGTTGCGCTTGTGAGTCCGAGCAGACTCAACCAGGTCGGCGATCAGTTGCCATGCTTCATTTGTGGTCTTGTACTTTTTTAGAGAACCATTTCTCACTCCATCTAATGTAGTCTTATCCTGAGGCTTCATGCCTTGTGTGAAGTAGCCGATCAACACCAACTTGTCAATCATGTGGTGGGGGCATGCATCTAGGATATTAGTGAAGCGCTCCCAGTACTTGTAGAGAGTCTCGGATTCGCCTTGGATGATCATTGAGATCTCTTTCCTTAGTCTATCCGTAACTTTAGCCGGAAAGTATTTTTCTAGGAATTCTCTCCTGAGTGTATCCCAGTTAGTAACAACTACTTCAGGTTGAGTGTAGTACCATTCCCTTGCCTTTTCCTCAAGAGAAAATGGAAAAGCGGCTAGCAAAATAGAAGTCTCAGACGCACCATTACGCCTAACAGTAGAACAGGCTGTCTGAAAATCTATGAGGTGTTTGAGAGGCTCTTGAGCAAGTAAGCCGTGAAACTTTGGCAGTAGATTAATTAGTGCAGTCTTCAGTACAATATCAGCACCCAGATTTAGATTACGCGCTTGGAAAGGTGGTAAAGTAAAATTTGGAGCTCCTGCCTCCTGAAGAGTAATCCTCCTGGGAGCTGCCATGTCCTATGCGCTCAAATCAATAGAATTAGTAGAAAGGGAGCATGTTTCTTCCTTAAATGACGTTTCAGATTCGTCCTCAGAAAGGACTAACCGACGCCGAGCCCACCTTATACGTGAGATAGTTCTTTCAATTTTAGGATCAAATACGGGTAGGCTCGGATCAAGTAGCGAACGCGTCATTCAATGAAAGAAGCATACAGCTCATGGTAATAAAGTAAAATAAAATAAAGTGCAAAATAAAATAAAAATCCAACTAATAAATTAGCACACTGTTGCAACTCTCCGGCAACGGCGCCAAAAATTGACGTGGCAGAAAATCACCGTTCAAGAGTTTATAGAGAAGACGGCGTTGCAAGTATAGCTCTTAACCAATGAAGATTCCACGTATCAATTTAAAAGAGTTGTCACAAAATTTTAGAAATAAAATACTGAGAGTATGAGTCCCAGGTCGTCTCCCAACGAATTGCAGAGAGAATGCTAATTTATTAATCAGGGGTTTTCAAGAGAGTTGAGTTGAATAATGAGCAATTAAATAGTTGTAAAATAAAACCTAAGAATGATTATTAATATTCTAAATAAAAGGCCTTGACTGGGGAAATGATTAATTGGAAGTTCTATCCTTGTTGGGATCTCTTAGGTGTAGTATTAAAAAGGTTGTTGTTTTCACTTGGTCAACATTTACTAAATAAAGGAAAGTCAAGTGATTGAGCTAACTCTTATTCACAAATCCTAGTCCTCTCCCTTGGGAAGGTTTAGCATTAGTAAATACAAAACTAGCCAACAACATCCAGTTTAATCTTCACTTAAGCCTTCCAACTCAGGTGTCTCCTCTTAATCAACCCCTATGTCAAGTAGGGAATCTACTCCATTGACATGAATATAATACGCAGAAAAATATAAGAAGAAGACATGATAAAATAAATAAAATAGAGACTGAAAAATTAATTAAAAATAAAAGTAATCCTCTATATCAACAATCCATGAAAATAATCCAACTACCACTTTAAACAAGAATTAAGAATATGGAATAAATAAAAGAGAAAGAAAGGAAACAAACTAGAATAGTATCTTCAACGGAGGTGATGACTCTTCAATATCCAAAGCAAAAAGCAATAAACTACGAATGTAAAGAGGACCTAGAGGAAGAGTAGTTCCTCTCTAGATTCAGATCTAAAATCCTAAAACTATCCTAATGAGAATGTGTTGATGTGTGTTGAGTCTCTCCATGTTCCCTGGCTTTATTTTGTATTTCTGGGCCGAAAACTGGGTCAAAACACGGCCCAAAATTGCCCCCAGCATTTTCAGTTATTTCTGCATATCGCGCATGTCACGCGTACGCGTCGGTCACGCGTGCGCGTCATTCGGCGATTTTCCTTGTCGCGCGTGCGCGTCATTTGTGCAGACTCCAATCCGCGCGTACGCATTAGGCACGCGCACGCGTCGCTGTGATTTTCTCCATTCCGCGCACTCGCGTGAGCCATGCGCACGTGTCGATGCTCGCTGGTCATCTCCTTAGTTTCTTATGTTCTTTCCATTTTTACAAGCTTCCTCTACATTCTCTAAGTCATTCATGCCCTGTGAAGCCTGAAACAATTAACACACGGATCACGGCATCGAATGGTATAAAGGAGAATTGAAATACACAAATTAAAGATCTCTAGGAAGCAAGTTTTCAACCATAGAACAAACTTAGGAAGGGATTGTAATATCATGCAGTTCATATGAATAAGTTGGTAAAGACTTGATGAAACCACCCAATTAAACACAAGATAAACCATAAAATAGTGGTTTATAAATGGCTATCCAACACTAAACTTAGAATTCATGTCTGGGGGCTTTGTAATGCTCTGCACAGAAAGAGAGGATTGGAACACTAGGTGTTGCACAGTTATCTCTCTTTTGTTTGAGGGAGAATTGGGATAAGGCATCTTGAACAAGATGTAGTCCTCCCCTAGTTATAAAGTCAGTTCTTCCTTAGCCACATTAATGATAGCATTGGCAGTGGCTAGAAAAGGTCTTCTAAAGATGACAGAGTCATCCTCATCCTCTCTATTGTCCAACACAATGAAGTTTGTAAGGATGTAGTGGTTTTCAACATTCACCAAGACATCCTCTACTAAGCCATATGGCTTCTTCATTGTCTTTTCAGCTATTTCTAATGAGATGTGTGCAGCTTGCACCTCAAGGATTCCCAGCTTCTCCATTACAGAGAGTGGCATGAGGTTGATGCTTGACCCTAGGTCACATAGAGCCTTCTCAAAGGTAATGGTGCCTTTGGTATAAGGGATCAGGAAGCGTCCAGGATATGAAAGCTTCTTTGGTGAGTAGTGGAGGTTCTTCCTCCAAGGGCTTTGTACCAAATAACTTGGCATTCAGCTTCATAAGAGCCCCTAGGTAGCGAGCAACTTGCTCTTCCCTAGTGTCTTCATCCTCATCAGAGGATGAGTAGTCGTCAGAACTCATGCACTGCAGAAGTGCATTCAAAAGAACCTCTATCTTTTTTACATGAGCATTGGTTTCCTTTGGTTCTGGGATAGAGGGTTCTTGAGTGGGTTTTGAGCACTCATAGAGTATGCTTTCATTGGCGTTTAACGCCAGCTATGGGAGCTCTTTGGGCGTTAAATGCCCTTGCTGTCCACCTTTGCTGGCATTAAACGCCAGACCCTCTATGCTCTTAGGCGTTGAACGCCCAACAGGGATGTCCTTGCTGGTGTTCAATGCTAGCTTCCCTGGGTGTGTGGGCATTGAACACCCAGTGAGGGGTTTCTCACTGGCATTCAGCGCCAGAAAGCTTGCATATTTGGGCATTGAATGCCCAGCCAGTGCCCCCTAACTGGCGTTCAATGCCAGCTTTGCTGTCAGGATGGGCGTTGAATGCCCAGTGAGGGGTTCCTCACTAGCGTTTAGCACCAGGCTTGCTGCCATTGTGGGTGTTGCACACCCAGTGAAGGCTTCTTCACTGGCATTCAACGCCTTCCCATTTTCCTCTGATTTGGCCTCCACCTCCATGGTTATAGCCTTGCACTCTTCTCTTAGATTCACTTTAATGTTACTGGGAAGAGTGTCAAGAGGAGTCTCAGGGATCCTTTTGCTCAGTTGACCAACCTGTACTTCCAACTTTCTAATGGAAGACCTTGTTTCATTTATGAAACTATGAGTGGTCTTAGAGAGGTTGGAAACCAGAGTGACTAAGTCAGAAAGGTTCTGCTTAGAGGTTTCTATATTCCCTTGAGAAAATGGAAATGGTGGTCTGTTGTTAAACCTATTCTGGTTCCTACTACCTTGATTGTCATTGAAACCTTGTTGAGGTTTCTATTGATCCTTCCATAAGAGGTTAGGATGATTCCTCCATGAAGGGTTGTAGGTGTTTCCATAGGGTTTTCCAATGTGATTCACCTCTTCCATGGTAGGTTGATCAGGATCATAAGCTTCTATTTCAGAAGAAGCTTCCTGACTACTACCAGCGGTAGTTTGCATTTCAGTTAGATGCTGGGAGATCATATTGACCTGTTGGGTTAAGATCTTATTCTGAGCTAATATGGCATTCAGAGTATCAACTTCAAGAACTCTTTTCTTTTGAGGGATTTCATAATTTACAAGATTTCTCTCAGAGGTGTACATGAATTAGTTGTTTGCAGCCATTTCAATGAATTATCTTGCTTCTGCAGGTGTTTTCTTCAAGTGGAGTGATCCACCTGCAGAGCTGTCCAATAAAATTTTGGACATCTCAGACAGACCAGCATAGAACACGCCTATAATAGACCATTCTGAAAGCATGTCAGGAGGATATCTCCTAATCAGTTACTTGTATCTTTCCTAAAATTCACAGAGGGATTCACTTTCTCTTTGTCTGAAGGTTTAAACTTCCACTCTAATTTTGCTCATCTTTTGAGGGGAAAAGAACTTAGCCAAAAAAAAGCATTAAAGGAAAGAGCATAAGCTTGTAGACTTCAGGATCTACTCCATTAGTCTTTATAGTATCACAGATCTATAAGAATTCAGCTAAAAAATGATGTGGATCTTCCATTGGAAGTCCATGGAATTTACAATTCTGCTGCAGAAGAGAGACTAACTGAGGCTTAAGCTCAAAATTGTTAGCTCCAATGGCATGTACAGAGATACTTTTGCCATTAAAGTCAGGTGTAGGCATGGTGAAGTCACCAAGAACCTTTCTGGCATCACCTTCAGGTTCGGCCATGTCTCCGATTTCTTGTTCAAAACTTTCTGAAAGGTCTCTTCCGGAGTGTTGTGCTTTAGCTTGTTGTAAATGTCTCCTTAGAGTTTTCTCGGGTTCAGGATCAGGAGTCAAAAGGGGTTCTTTATCCCTGTTCCTAGTCATAAATAAAAAAAGAAGAAAGAAAAAAAAGAAGAAAGCTTTTTGTGCTACTTGGATAAAAGAGCTTCCGTTGAGATGTGAAGAAAGAAGAAGAAGAAAGAAAAGTGAAGATGAAGGATGGGAGACAAGAAAAGTTCGAATAATATAAATAGAAAAGAGAAGAAAGAGATAAATAAGAATTAAAATATTTTTGTTTATATTTTATTTAATAATTAAATTCGAAAATTAAGTTAATAATTTAAAAAGAATTAAAAATTAGTTAGTGTATTTTCGAAAAAGAGAAGAGAGAAATAGGAGGGAGTTTTCGAAAATTAAGAGAGATAAGAGTTAGTTAGGAAGTTTTGAAAAAGAGGAGAGAGAAAATGAATAATTACTTAAGAAAAGATTTGAATTTAAAATAAGATAAGAGATAAGATAAGAAAAGAATTGAAATTAAAAGAATTTGAAATTAGAAAAGATAAGATATGAAATTAAAAAGATTTGAAAAAGATTTTAAAAAGATAAGATTTGAAATTTGATTTTGAAAAATATTTAATTTAAAAGTTTGAAATTTGAATTCTTAAATTTTAATTTTGAAAAAGATAGGATAAGATTTTGAATTTTGAAAAAGATATGATAAGATTTTGAAAAAGATAAGATTTTTGAAAAAGATAAGATTTTTAATTTTGAAAAGATTTGATTTTTGAAAACTTGAGGACTAAGATAAGATAAGATAAAAATTTTGAAATTGAAATCTGAATTTTTATTTTAAAATTTTTGAAAATGAAGGTTAAATAAAAATAGAAAAGATTATTTTTTTTATTTTTGATTTTAATGATGAAAGAGAAAAACAAGTAAAAGACACGAAACATAAAATTTTTAGATCTAGTGCACCTTATTTTTGAAAATTTTGGAGGAAAACATAAAGGGACACCAGATTTAAAAATTTTAAGATTAAGACACAAAAAAAAACACAATAACACTTTGAAAACTAATAAGAACACAAAGAACAAAACTCAAAGACTCAAAGAACACAAGAACATTAAAAAGAAAACCAAACATAAATTTTCGAAAATTAAAAGAAAAATAACAAGAAAACACTAAACTTAAAGATTTGATACAAAATTTGAGCAAAGAAAAACTATTTTTGAAAGGAAGATTCCGAAAAATCGAAAATTGCAATAAGAACAAAAACAAAGACTCAAACACCAAACTTAAAAAATTGAAACAAGACTCAAACAAAAAGACACTAATTTTGAAAGATTTTTAGAAAAAGGACTCAAGATTTTCAAAAATTACCAAGAACAAAAACAAAAAGACTCAAACTAAGAACAAAGATTAAACAAAGAAAAGAAAATATTTTTGAAAAGTTTTTTGATTTTTTTTAAAAAAATAGAGAAGAAGAAAATAAAAATAAAAGACTCAACAAAATGAAATAAATTACCTGATCTATTGAGCAAGACAATCCGTCAATTTGTCCAAACTCAACAATCTCCGGCAACGGCGCCAAAAACTTGGTGCACAAATTCCCACACCTTCGTACAGCTATACCAGCAAGTGCACTGTGTCGTCCAAGTAATACCTGAGTGAGTCAAGGTCGATCCCACGAGGATTTTGGTTTGAAGCAAGCTATGGTTATCTTTCAGATCTTAGTCAGGCGAAATCAAAAGTTTGTTGGATACGGAATCGTATTAGGATTGTTGGAATCAGTAATAGGAATATAGTTGAGGATTGGAGTTGCTTTGTCTTTTTGAATTAACTTAGGTAGCACTGTCTTCTCTGCTTGTGAGTGATCTCTTCTATGGCAAGCTGTATGTGATCAACACCATGGGCCGTGGTCATTGATCTCCTCTGCTACAGATTTAACGCCATTAGCCATAGTCATCCAATCTGACAAAGGGTGAAGCTCTAGCAGTTCATTCTTCTGGCGATCCTACTCAAAATGTCACAGACAAGGTCGAATCTTCCGGATAAGAGAATGCTGCTTCTTTAGATTCTAGCCTATACCATGGAGACCCTAATCTCCCTAAAAATTGGCTAAACTGGTGTCTCAAGAAGTCCCCAATGAAGTCGTGGATTAACCGTCTAAGAGATGTATAAACATAGCTGGTGGTTCGTGCTTTCCAGTCACGTATTCACATGAACCCAAGTAGACGCGGGTGTTTGTCAGGCATGTTTTTCTTAGTATGATGAACAGAGCTGATTTTCACTGATCATCCTATTCACCATGTTGAAGAGCGAGTATACATCTTAGAAATAAATCAAACACGGATCGAAGAAGAAACAGTAATACTTTTATTAATTCATAGGACTCAGCAGGGCTCCTCCCCTCAACCTAGGAGGTTTAGAACTCATACTGATAAGAAATATAAAGTGGTAAATGAAAGTAATGTGTATGATAGGCGTCTCCTCCTTAGAGAGATGTAAAATAAGTCTTAAATATTGAACAAATGACTAGTAAGGATAAAACAGTCTATCTAGTGCTAAAATCCACTTCTGGGGTCCACTTGGTGAGTGTTTGAGTTGAGCTTTGATGAGATCTATGTGCCATGATGTCTCTAGGGCATGGAACATTGGCTAGGGGGTCCTCTCTGGGTATTTTGACGCTGGTCTCTGCTCTTTGGGCCCTGTACGCCTGGAAGGGGGCAGAAAGCTGGCGTTGGACGCTAATAAACTATTATACATTGATGGAAAGCTCTAGAATTCAGCTTTCCATAGCCATTGAGAACACTTAATTTGGACTTATTTAGCTCTAGAAAAACTCTTCCGAGTGCAAAGAGGTCAGATTCAGACAGCATCTGCAGTGCTTTCTCTGTCTCTGAATCAAGCTTTTGCTCCAACTCCTCAATTTTAGCCAGAAAATACCTGAAATTGTATAAAAACACAAAAACTCATAGTAAAATCCAAAAATGTGAATTTAATACTAAAACCTATAAAAAATTAATAAAAACTAAATAAAACACACTAAAAACTATATGAAATTGATGCCAAAAAGCGTATAAAATATCCGCTCATCAGAGCCTTAGAAATTAATTTTTGAAGTTAGTTTCGTTTTGGCGTATGATTGTTATTCGTGCTTGGTGTTATCTCTTTCTCTATCAATTGCATTGGAATTCCTTGTTCTTTATTTCCTTCATGAAATGTGATTGATTTAATTGCCATCCTTATCTTACCACTCATACATTGCCTTTGCTTGGTTCTGTATCCGTTTTTGCTTGGAACTTTTGAGACATTTACCCTTATCACTGTTAATAGCCATATTTATGAATTCTATACTCCTTGACTTGATCTTGGATTTGTTCTAGTGTAACAAATGATACACAGATCTCTGGAAACATTAACCATTGACTTTAGCTACCTCACTTGTGAGCTTCGTATTCCTTTCTAACTGGTTGGTGTCAATGGATGTGCTATGAATCGTGCCATGTTATCTGACGTATCATTTATTTTTCTTTTTTCATCTTGGAATTACTTGCTTCACTACTTCTTGAAAGGCAATTTGAATTTTCTTACGCATATTCTAGTTGATCATGTTCTTAGTTTTCCCTTTTAATTTATGCAATACGGTCATTGATTTCGCAGTATTCTACATGAGCTAGGAAAACCTTGAGGTGACTTGAACCTGCACTACTGTGATGCATAACAATTTATTTAATCCTCTCAGAATTTTTGTTTTAGACCTTTCTAAAGAAGTTTTGATTTGATTCGTTTCTTTCTTGATTATGTTCTTGGACATTTGCTTGAACCTTTTCGAATATCCATCTTAAGAGGCAGGACGCACAATCCTTTAATCTTAAGTGGTTTTGAACCTTAAGAGTTACTATCCGTATTGAACTAATTATGCAGTTTGAGTCTTTTTCTCCATGTTCTATACCTTATTTGTATCTTGATCTGTTGTGACACTTTGTATCTTATAATATTTTCTTTGAATTCTTACTTAGGATCTTTTAAAGGAGTTTCATTTTTATTCCTCCCTGCTTAGTTGTCCCCACAACTATTCTTTGAAATTCTCAACAAGATCGCCCTTACCTTTGCGCGCACTTTCTTATATGGATTTTGATCATTTTTATGCGGTTTGAATACAACTTAAATTTTTCCAACCATACTACAGCTTTCTATGCATACCCATACTTGATTATGTACTTAAGCATCTTCCAAAGTTCTCGAAGAAAGGTTCTGCACTTGTCCTAGTTAATTTTCGTTTTACAAGCTTTTCATATTTTATTTTGACTTAAACTTGTCTTGGCATGACGCAACATTTATGCTTTCAAGACTTCTTTTGAAAAATGTTTGTCTCATATCTTTCTTTGAGAAGGTGGAATGATTTTCATAGTTTTGTCCTTTTTTAATGGATGTCCTAATTAGGTATGTTCCATATCATCCTCTTAAAAATCTTGTGAACATTATCTTGATTTTAGTGATCTTTTTTTGTGAACTTGTATGTCCTTTATTCAGCCTAAATCTATTTCAACTAGATATATTAAGTTTTCTTATGGTTCCTATCAAAGTTCTTTGATTCAAATCTCCTAGGAAAGATGTAAATTGACTCTCCTTCTGGAATATTTCATTTTTATTGCACATCCCTGTTTAATTGCGACTCTACTCATCCTTTCAACTTCATGAGAACGATGTCCCTGTCGTTTGACTTTCTCTTCCTAGGTGTTGTATCCCTTTAAGTAAACTCGAGCTTTTTTCAGTGTCACATGCGACTCCTAGATAAGGGTAACAGTATGTTAGTTCGTTAGTACACAACTTGTTGACACAGGAGGTGAATTTGGCGAGTTTGAAAATGCTGCAGGTTATGACATTTGATTTTGACGAAGGAATATGGTTGAGAGGATGTTCAAGTTTTCAGTAGCTCAATGCATATAGGATGATGGCTCGTGATAAGTAGTTAAGTGATCGAGCAATGTGAGATAGTGATATTGCATTGACGTGTTTGAGCGCATGTCAGATTAGTAAGTTTTTGAAATAATAAGATCGATTATTTAGACTGCCGCTTGATGACAAGTGAGACCTCGAGTGAGTTAGCTGGAAGACAGAGTTGATAGTTGGACATGAATCAAGACTTAAATTATGCGAACTATTGTTGATAGATGTAACGAGATTGCCAGCATACATATTTGAGAATTTTAGAGTTGCAGGGATAGTCATTTATTTGGAACTCACCGGAGGGTTGTGAGAGAAAAGACAGATTATAGAGTTAGACGTATTCAAAAGATTGAAGGGTCAAGAATCCAAAAGGAATGGAAGTTGAGGAACTTTTTCATATAAGATATAATTGGGAATGACGTTGGATATTCGAGTGAACTTGAAACAGAGTGATAAGCAAGTTGGGAAGCAATGAAGTTTTTGATTTGTTAAACGAATAAGAGCGAGTGAACGCCACCTATATTACCTTAACATGAACCCATCAAGCTTATTTTGAGATTTTGTACCTTGTTATGCCCTTTTTCTCCTTTTTTACAAGTAGTTAAAACTATGAGACTCTTTATATCTAAGTAATTTTCGAGGACGAAAATTTTTCTAAAGTGGGTAGAATGTAAGACCCAGAACTTTTGAAAAATCTTATTATTAGCCGATTTTAAATTTATTTATTTATTTATTAAAGACTTTATTTTCAAAAATTATTTTATTAAAAGTAATTAAATTAAGTTTTGATAATTAAACTAGAAATTAATTTAATTTTATAATTATTGGATGATTTTCTATATTTAAATTATAAAGCTTAATAGTTATAAAATAACAAGAATTTTATATGATTTGATTTAAATAGTTGACATTTTGGACTTTAATACTTTAATTTTTATAAATAAAGAAAATTAATTATATTATCTTATATTTTAAATTAGAGTATTAGATTGAAAGCCAATTAGTAATTTGGTAAAAAATAGTATCCTTAAATGTAATTTTTAAGATTAATTTAGGATTCAAATAAATATTCTATTCCCTAATTTTATTAAAATTACCAAACTTCAATTAACCTAAATTTACCAAACCAAACCCTAACCTTAACTAAACAAAATCCTAATTTTTATCTAATCCTAACCCTAAAACACAAACACATTTTCCCCTTCACCCAAAAGAAACCCTAGCCGTCAACACAACCCCCTCACCCCCAAGTCACACACACAGACAGAAGAAACAAAGAAAGAAAGAGAGAGTGAAGGCTACAAAGAGAAGGAGAAGAAGAGGAAAAGGGGATGGCGCCAGCGGGGCTGGGAGCCGCCGCCACCATCATGAGACCGAACAAAGGAGAGAGAGATTTTGTGTTGGCGAAAGAGAGCCAAAAGAGAGGAAGAACAGCGTTGTCCCCTCGTTCCTCATTGCGGCTAAGGTTGCCTCGCCGCCAAGCTACAACTGACGAGGATCCATCCACGTAGCCACTGCCAAGGAGCTCCAGTGCTGTTGAACACGAAGAGAGACAGAGATGATGCAATGTGAGGAAGGAAAAGAAGTCGTTTGCGTCACCGTCGCCGAGTCTCGTCGCTGTCATCGTCTCAAATGGCGTCGCCATTGCTAGAGATGCGTTGCCGAGCCTCTGTAGCTGAAAAACGATGCTGCCATCACCGAGATCCACCGTTGGTAAAGGTCTTGCTTCTAGTTTTCGTTCTTTTCAATTCTTGGAACATTGTTGTCACTGCATTGTTGTTTCAGCCACCGTTGTTAAGTTGCATGAAGTTGTTGGATCTGTTCCTTACCGCCGCCACTACTACCGAACCACTGGAGCTTCTGGTAGCCGCCGTCACTAGAGGTAGTTGCCGGAGCTACCGCCAAATCGGTTCAGAGGTCGATGTTGCTTCGTTCTTTTGTTGTAGTAAGTTTTCCTGCTTGAGAATCTCACTGTTAGTGTTCTATTATGTGTTATTAAGAATTTCACAATATTTATGTTTTAGTATTGAGTTATCAAGGTTGCGTGTTGAAATAAAAGATTTTGCGGTTATTGCGAAAGTACGCAAAACTATGGATGCAGCCACCGCTGTTGCGGGTCGATGGGAAAAGGGATTTATCGCGTTAAAAAATCGTTGCAGGCTTGATTTCTCGAGGTAAGGGATTGTTTTAAAATTAAAATATTTTAGGCTTTGAATATCTGACAAGTTTAGTACGTTAATAAAAATATATGAATGTCCGTGATGTAAATGATTTTTTGTTGAGATTTGCCATGTTGTATTTGTTGGTAAATTGGTTGATTTCTGAATTTCTGGTAAAATTGATTGAATATGTTAATTTTGGTTTTTCTTGATTAAAATCGATAATAATTGTTCTTGAATGACAAATTTGGGAATGTTGATTTGAAATGCTGATTTCGTTGGGTTGGGGTTGAATTGAGGAAACCCGTGATGGATGGTAAACTCCGATTTTTAGGGGAGGTGCTACCGAAATTTTTCTAAGAATTTGAAAAAATTTTGAAAGTTTTGGTTATGGCTTTGAAAATGAGTTTGGTTTGAATAAATTATCAAAAGAGATAAGTCTTGAATACTTTTAAGGATTTTAAAGAGGATCGGATTTTTATTATTTGGTTGATTTGTGATTTTAACTTATTTTATTTTTAATAACAATAAAAAGAGATTTAATTAACTTGTTAAAGATTTTAAAGAGTAAACTAATTATAAATTCAAGGGTTTGGAGATAGGAGAGTGAGTTTGAGATTTTAATGGAATTAAACCTAAGAGTTGAGAGAAAGATAGTTATTTTAAGGAATATGATGAAAATTTTGTGGTGTTTGATTTGGAGGTAATTTTGGTAAGTCATTTGAAGGTTATGTTTGAAATTGAGATGTGATTAGTGGCAATTGGTTTTGATCGAGTCCTGATGATTATTTCAAAATTTAGAGAAAGGATAATGATTAAGTATGATCGAGGTATGGTGATAACTAATGATGATTATGAATAAGAATGGAGTGAAATGTGTGAATTGAGTAAGTTTGAATTTGGTTGATTGTAAATGAGTGAGTTGGGATGGTTTGGAGTCATTTCATTGAGTAGAGATTGAGGTGGCTTGTGAATCTTTGAAAAAATTGGTAAATTCTATTTCTAGGAAAAAATTGGTTTTTGACCAACTTCAGAACATCATAATTCGGTCCTCGGAGTCAGAAATTTTACAAAATTATATTTTTATAAAAAAATTTTTATCGATCTTTCCAACGATTAATGAATGATTAAAAGGTTAATTTTGTAAAAAAAGTTATGAAAGTTTGAAATTTGGGCTGAAAAACTTATTTCTGCAGCATATAAGCTTTTTAAAGTTTTGATATGCATGCGTACGTCGAAACATTCTATGTACACGACATTTTCATTTTTACGCTCATGCGTACGCGAGCTAAAGCCACTGCCCAAATTTCTTGCGCATGCGAAGGGGGCCCGTGTACGTGGCTGCTGCAAATTCACCCTCATGGGTAAGCGAAGGGGTGGCATGTGTACGCATGACCACCCAATTTCGCAGAAAAATGTGTTTTTGAGTTTTTAACCATTCTTCAAACTTTCTAAACCTCAGTAAACCCTGTTATTATTCTAGAGCCGATGAACTAGAGGGTAAAGGAGTAGAGTTCTAGCGTTGAGTTATTGATGAGTATGATGAGAATTGTGATTTAAGTTGAGACATATGCGAGAGATCACGATTGATGTTGATTATGTTATTGATGAATTGATTAGTAATGATTAAGAATGATGATGATTGATTTTGATTGAGAATGATAAGAATGATTATGATAATGAAGGATGATGATGATTGAGTTTTGTTACGATTTTGGATGAAATGAAATGAGATTGAGGATGAATATGATAATGAAATTGATTCTGAATGAGATATACCTGCTTGGGTAGATGCAATGGCATTGATCCACTTGCTCCAGGTTATCGTTTGAGTCTCCTAGGGTAGATGCAGTGGTTCGCCCCCACTTGCTCCTGGTTGAGAATGATATGTGATTTAAAACTTTAACTAATTCACAAATTTCCCTGGGTGTAGATGTAGTGGGTTGGCTCCACTTGCTCCAGGTTGAGATTTAAGATTCTGTTGACCCTCCGTCGCAAGATATGGCCGGACACTGATACCTTTCTGGATGTTCTCCCAATGCATTTGATATATGAATATGAATTTTTGAGCTTGGGGATGCACGCACACAGGGACTGTTCAAGGTTAGCTACTAGGACATGTCGGATTTGGTTGTATAACTGATAGATGAGGTCATTAGCCATAGGACAGACATGCATCATTTGTATTTGTGTGTATTGTTTGGGTGTGAATCTTGTTTATGATTTTTTTTTAATTGATTAATTGCATCTACTTGCTATTTGATCTAATTGCTCTATCTGCACTCTCTGTTTGTATATGTCTTGAATTGTTTTGTCTGTGTTTAAAAACTGAGAAATCCCTCATGCTGGCGGTGGTGACGCTAAGGGTTATTTCTGATGTGTGGTGATGGAGGTTGAGGCAAGATAGACTAGGTGTTGCCTTATTACTCTAATTTATGTATTAGTTTGATAGAAGCGAGCAATATAAGTTGGGTAGGAAGCCCTTAGGCATGTCTATGGTCCTTTTCATTTCTTTAAACTATTCGTCTTATTGATTTGTAAACTAATATCCTCTTGTGACAATTTTTAAATCCTCTACTAAGAACCTGCGAGAACGATGTTCTCACCCCCTACAGAATTTTATTTTTAGTGACAGGTTCAGGAAGCTTTGGCGTGAAGCCGTGATTGAACTACAGAGCTTTACGTATATATGTGTTTTCATTTTCAATATTTGGTTTAGTCTTAGATTTTGTCTTTTCCTCGTCGTTTATTGTTGGAGTAGAACTTATATTTGAGGAATTTTGAATAAGTCTATGTATTTAATATTATGTGGATATAATTATGTGATTAAGTGGTCTAAAGTAAAGACTTTTTTGATTCCTTAATTAAAAATTTGGTTTGTACTTCGCGAAGGCTCAATATTAAATAAATATAGTATGAAAATTTAAAGGAGTAGAGGTAGGTGATGCCTGGACTTTTAGTGCGATCATGAGGTGCTAAAAGTTAGGGTGTTACACCTTCCAAATCATTCACTAATCTCTCTAAAATTTCAAGCACTTGATTGGATGATTAAAGCTTAAGCACAAGCCCATGATATCTAGCATTGATTGCCAATTATGAAGGGAATCATCTAGAGCTCAACTTGAAGGGAAAACTCTATGAGAAGCATTAATTAGATTAGATTAGATTTGATTCTAATTTAATCTAGTTTTGAATTCTGAATTCTAGGTTTAAGGTTATCATTTACATAGGAAGAAAAATGCACACGTGACCTCTCTTCCTTCAGTTGTTTTGAATTTCAAGCTTTTATTTTCTTTGCACCATAACCAACTAATCTTTTCTATTAAGGTTAGGAACTATGTTTGTTCTAATTAATTAATGTTATAGCTTTTCTACTTTTGATTGATGCATTGATATTTTCTTAAGAGAAAAGTTTTTGTTCTTCATCACAAGGTTTGAATGTATTGGAAAATAGTTCTAATCCTAATTGAATTCTGTTATTAACTTGGAAAAGTTGGTTATTGAAATTAAGTTTGAAAACTTCTTCTCATAATTCTTTAAGTTTTAAAACTAGTTTGATAAGTGATATTGAATCAACTAGGGTTAGTTCTTGAGAACTATGTGGCATAAATCAATGAACATACCTCACCTCTTATTATAATTAATTGATCAAGAAAATTGTCAATTTATTAGATAAAGAGAAATTAAATCAACAAGGAATTAGGGTTTGATTAACTATGATTTTGCCATGGGTACATCTTTGTATGATCAAAATATATTGTGAAAAGCATTCTTCCTGAAGTTTAAACATCTCCGAAACCTTAATACTTTTATTCCTATTACTCCAATCATTTACAATTTTCTTTCATTAAATTTTCTGTTTTTGATATTGAATACCTCAAAACCCTAATTTTCAATTGTATGACTAGATTAATTAGTTAACTATTACTTAGTCTATTAATCCTTGTGAGAACGATAACCCACTCACCGTGGTTACCTAATACGATTCGGTGCACTTGTCAAGTTGTAGTTTTGAAAAATTTCGCATCAGCAAGGAATGGTGCCCTTTATATTGTTTAAGGTCTTCAACTTTGTTGCTCTACATCTAAGATAGTACCAATTATAAAATTAATTATTGTTGATTTTTTGTTGTGCACACAATTATTTCACTTGTAGTTTTTATTCGAGTGCTACTTGAAAAAATCAAAGACGAGTGGCACTTGGGGCTCATGGGTGAGATTAGGTGGATTTTTTTTTATAACAATAGAAGAGCTAAAGACAAAGACCATGAGAAACAAATAGGAAATAAGAAGAAGAAGATGAATAAGAAGGAGTTTAGGATGCTTAGTGAGTTTTTATTGCAGTGCATTGTATTTATTTGGCACTTTTACCGTACTGGGAACCCATGGGCCCGGGGTTCTCATTCCGTATATATCTCTTGTTTTTCAGATACAGGTCCAGGTGCTCAGAAGTGAGCTGTGGTTCGTCTGAGAGCCGGCAAAGATCTTTATTTTCTCCACTTTGTGTTTTGCTTAGAATCTCTCCACCTTTGTTTTGAAGATATTATATTATGTGTTGAACTCTTTTGGAACTTGCCTATAGTTGTCGAATCGTGAGTGATACGTCTTCGCGATTTTATTTCTACTCTTTTCAGGCTTCTCGATTAATACTCCTTTCAAAATCACCTATGTTTATATATTAAAAATCCACCTGAGAGTCGTACCACCGTAATATCATTGACTTATGACTCGAGCATAAGGATTTGAATATTAGGGTGTTACATTATGGTATCAAAGCAGTTCATCTTGATTAGAGTATTGGGAATGGACTAACTATGCTTCATTGCATACTCTGAGTGTCTGTCATGTTATAGGTCTTGTCATGATAACAAGAATTAGAGATTTATGTACATGACTGTCTATTGGTTAATGCTGTTAATTCACCATTGCATATCTGCTGATGTTAGGTCTGGCCAGTTTAATGTTGACGGTTTATGTGTATGGGAAGTTAATGAGTTATCATAGATAAAATAGAATTAATAAGTGATGCAGTTCACGGGTTTGGGAATGTTAGGAGTTAATTCTTGATGTTACTCTGTTATGTGTCTTGAAACTTTGTTGATGACTTGTGACTTGTTCTTTCATAGTTTGCATATGCATATGCATACTCGTTGATGTTGACTGCATATGTCTACTTACATTCCTTGGATATCTGCCTTGTGTTGTTTAAACTCTTCTTCTTGTTTCATGTACTCTTTGATGTAATTTTGAACTTGTTTGATGCATCAAAAAGGTTTTTGAAATCTTTAAGAAATTGCTATTGATTGGGTTGCCTTTCATTATGAGTTTCGTATTTCTTCGGATCAGCTGAGAACTTGTTCGATTTGTCATACCTTGTGAATTATGTTCGAACTCTTTGATTTAAGTTTCTTTCTCGAAATGTGAGTAGATTTCCTTCCTTGCATCTCTCAATCTTCTTGAATATCCTTACGAGGTTGCGATTTCAAGAGTACACTCGAAATTTTGGTTTTACACTTTTTTAAAGAGGTTTTGGATTCTCTTTGAAGAAATTTCCTGTCAATCTTTTTTGAAGATGTTCTAATTTAGTGTTTAGATTATGTTTTATGTTTGATTGATTATATTCTAAACTTGTAGATATTTAATTATATATTTTGGATAATATTTATTTTATTTTAGACAATGTTGGTTTTATTATTTTGTTTCAAAAATCTTGGTTTATGATTATCTTTATTACGTATTTATAATTGCAAAGACTGATGGTTATCAGTAGCTAAGAAAATAGGGGGGTTAAATTTTAGCCACTGATGCGTGTGCATCATGTTGTGTTTTCTATGCTTTTTTCATATAAAAAATCAATCCATAATGCTTAATTATGGGAGTGTCTTGATGATTAAATTGAATATTACTTTGATTGCTTGAGTTAATGAATTTTGTAGGAAATGATAGAAAAAAAAAACAATAAAAGCACTAATAGGGGAAGCACACTCCCAATGTGGCAAAAGAGTTGAAAACAAGCTCAAAGAGGAGCAAAGAGGATTTGTAACCTTGACCTATTCACACTCCAACAAGAATAACTCGAGCTACAAAATTCCAAATGAGGTGATCTCAGTGCCATTGAAAAGTAGAATTCCAAAGCTTTCCAACCATATATAACACTTTATATTGGACACTGGATTTAAGGGTGAAAATCACTATTCTTTCAGCACTACGTACTCGGCATGCGGTTAGGCGTACCTGGGTGTGGCACGTTGGGCCAAATTTCCTGCAAGCACACAAGACTGACCTCTTCACCTTCAAAAGATCATAATTGAGCTAAATAGGTCCAAATAACGTGCTTCCAATGGTGTTAGAAAGCTGAGATCTAGGGCTTTCCAAAGATATATAATAGTGTATATTGGGCATTCATTTTGGGAACGCAGCAAATCAATATTTCAACGTGTAAGGCTTCCCAAGCTTTCAAAAGCCCAAAGTGCCACTTCAACGACACTCCACATTAGGCCACTTTCAAATACCCCAATTCCTTTATTTATTCTTCAATGTTTCAAGCCTCCATGAAGAGAATTAAAATTTCACAAGCCCAAGTCAAGCCACAATTAATAATCAATCAAGGCCACAAGAATCATCTAGAAGTAATTAAGAAATTTGCATTTTACTGTAATTTCTTTTGAATTTGTAATGTAGGTAGCTTATAAATAGAACCTTAGAATCATCATTTTAGACACACCATAGAGGGGTGGAGGTGACTCCACTCCCCTTTCACTCTCATTCTCTTCTCTTCTTCCATTTCTTTCATACATACTTTTGTAAATATTTAGTTATGAGTTTCTAATTTCCAACATTGGAAAAGAGAGCTCTATTATTTTTTAACGGATTAATTTATTTTTATTCTTCTTCTTCTCTTCATCTCTCTTTGATTTACTTGAAGGATTTTCCTTCTGTAAGAACCAAAATTTAATTGCCTAAAATAGGATTGAAAATATAGAAATGATATTTTGAAAATAAAAAGGTAAAATTTGATCTCAGTGAATTTTTCTGAGTTGGAAAATGTATATTTTGTGAAAAATATTTCTATAAAAATGCATACCGGTACTTAGGCCGGCAGTACCGGCTCTAGTCTGTCTGGTACCGGGTATTTTGAGAAAAATAAAATTATTGTTTTGAAAGGAGAAAAATAATTTAGGATCGAAAATCGGGCGATAATTCTAAAAGTTTTGGCTCAAAGTGGACTAAATGAAGTTAAAACGTTAACCGGTTGGACCGGACCCAAACCGGGTCCAAGGCCCAATATATATATGTTTAATGAGCTTTCAGCTTATTTTTTCCCTAAAACAAAGAAAGGGGCACAACTTGAGAGAGAACAGAGCAAAAGGATTTGGCCACTATTCACATCCACCTTCTGATGACCATAACTTGAGCTACGAAGCTTAGATTGACGAGCCGTTTGTGGCCACGCGAAGCTCTTGCCGAGATCTTCGTTTCTATATAAAAAAGTGGTAACATTTTTGAAATCTATGCTCCAATTTAAATCCGAAATAGTTCTGCATTTTTGGTTCTAATTCTTGAGTAGATTTTATGGTTTTGTTTGTTTAGGGGTGATCAAGCATTGGAATATTGTTGGGTTTTTCCCTAATCTCATTGGGTAAGGTAAGGTCTCACTAAATCCTTGTGTTTAGTTATTTTTGTGAATCCTAGATTTGATGTTTGTATGTTATGTGATGTTAGATTGAGTTTTGGTGTTTGTTGGAGTTGGTTTGAGGCTTTGGATCGAGCTTGGTGGCTTCATTTTGGTGTTTGGTGCATTTTGAAAATCGGCCAAGGTATGGTTTCGATTTTCTCTATGTAATATATAATGTTTCTGGACACTTAGGCTAGTTGACCCTAGGATAGGATTGAATGATGGTTGTGTATGATTAATTATATGTGAATTTATGTTTGATGATAAGAAGTATGATATGGAGTGTTGGAATGTGTGATATATAAATTATGATGATAATATGATGAGTATTAGTGTTATTTATGTTGATGGTGTTGATCATGGAGATTGAGATTGAATAATGATAATTATGAGGATTTATAATTGGAGGTGATGAATGATGTTTACGATGAGTGAATTGTACAAATTGTTGATGATTGAGATCTTAAGTGGGAAATTATGGATTTGTTTTGATTTATGGTGGAAAAGTTGAGTGAATTAGGTGTGGAATCGATGGAAGTACAATAGAATGGTAAGGTGTAGTGTATGGTAGTGCTTTATGATGTTTAGGTATGTTTTGGTATGTTTTAGTTATGGAATTTTGAAATTTGAGAACTTTGATTTTTTTGTGTAAAACTTGATTATTGGCAAACTTTGACGGATCATAACTTGAGCCTCAATTTTCAAAATTAGTTGAAATTTGTCTTAAATTAAAGTTCATTCAAAGATCTTTAAATTGATACAAAGTTT
>NC_029773.3:22392887-22394734 GCF_000817695.3 Arachis duranensis | reverse complement strand
TTGAAGCACTATACTTCCGATATTGAGACTGATCAACATGATATCGATTGTTTGGTGTGTATAGGAACCAGATGGCGCCTCGTGGACCCGGTCGGGGACGTGAGAGAGATCGTTCTAGTACACAGGAACCGGAAATCAACCCGAATAACCCGGTAAACCTTATGGCGGCGTTGGAGAATATGGCTGCTGCTATGCAAGTCAATGCGAAGGCTCTTGGGCAACAGATAAACAATAATGGCAATGGTAGAAGGGAAGCTCAGGACTCGATGACACTGGCAACTTTCTTAAAGGTTAATCCACCTAAGTTCAAGGGAACCACCAATTTGACTGAAGCTGATACTTGGTTTTAGGCCATGGAGCGAGCACTGCAAGCGCAGTTGGTGCCTGAAGAGCAGCGTGTTGAATTTGCTACCTATCTGCTCACGGGGGAAGCATCGCATTGGTGGCAAGGGGCTCGACGTCTCCTGCAACAGGAGAATGATCCTATCACTTGGGATGCCTTCCAGGTGGAATTCTATAAGAAGTACTTTCTGAATTCCGCCAGAACAGCCAAGGAATTGGAGTTACTACAGCTGAAGTAAGGTGCTATGTCTGTATCTGAGTATACAGATAAATTTGAGGAGCTATTCAGGTTTTCTCACATGTGTCAGGGAGCTCCGGGAGACTTCGAGGAATGGAAATGCATTAAGTATGAAGGAGGGCTCTAGAGCGACATCTTGAGTTCAGTGGGACCAATGGAGATCCGAACTTTTTCAGAGTTGGTGAATAAGAGCAGAATTGCTGAAGAGTGTGTGAAAAGGAGGGTTGCAGAGGAAGGAAGTCATAGAGAGCATAACCAAGGATTCACACCAAGGGGTCGAGAGTTTAAGGAGAGAGGATACATACAACACTTTTCCCAAGGACGGAATAACTTTACGACGAGTGAGGAGTCCCAAAGGAATGGTAAGGGAAAACGGGCAGCGGCTGCTTCTGATGTTTTGAGCTGTCAGAGGTGTGGAAGTCATCACCCAAATAGGCTATGCCGATTGGGGTTAGGCGTATGTTACAAGTGCGGGTTATCAGGGCATGTATCAAGAAATTGCCAACAAGGAGAGAGTCAGGATGCGGGCCGATTGCGACAGTAAGATTGAGGTAATTATTATCATCAAGTTTAAAAGACAGTGCGTGATTTTATAATACCGCATGTACAGTATAACTGGGACTGTCAAGCTTAATATTAGACTGAGAAGCAAACCGAATGGTCCTAAATGATGGATTTGGAAACGTTGATTTGAAATACCAGTCATGCTAAGTTGTGGTTGGGTACTTGAGGAAATAAGTGATGAAGCTAATACTTGACGAGAAATCAAAGTGGCATAGTAGAAGCTTGCTAAAGCATTAGCATAGTATGGTAATAATAAGGAAAAGTTGGGGTATGATTAGAAATGCTTTATGCTTTGAGTACTTAAAAGTTTAGTGAGCTTATACAGATACTGATTCTCGATAATTGGAATTAATTGCGGCTGTGAGCCTTAATGGTTCTGAAACGGATGAGGAAATTATCATTGATGCGTAGTCGAATTTAGATGATGATTGAGTGCAAGTTGTCGTGTTCGAGAGATGAGTGCCAAGATTTGTAATGATCGGTTTCAGAGGAATCGTTTGGAAACCTTTAAATTGCAATGCTGATGCGGTACTGAGATTGGTTTAAGGGAACTCATGACGGGTGGTAAACTCCAATTTTTGGGGAGGTGCTGTTGAATTTTTTCCCAAGAATTTGAAGGAGTATTTAGTTATGTTTTTGAAAATGATTTTTGATCTGAGTAACTTCAACAAAAGAGATGTGTCTCGAAAGCTTTTATAGATTA
>NC_029773.3:22359578-22389163 GCF_000817695.3 Arachis duranensis | reverse complement strand
GGTTAATGCTTAAGATACCTGGGCAGTAGTAAGGGTTGTGGTTCGTCCCACTTGCTCCAGGTCAGAGATTGTGATGCCTGGGTAGTAGCCGCAGTAGTGGTTGTTCCACTGGCTCTGGGCTGAGCGGGTAGTAGCAAGGGGGTTGTAGCTCAAACCTACTTGCTCCGCAAAGGGTGTTTCTGTCCATGGTTAGCTACCAGGACGTGTCGGGTTGGCTATATAACCGACAGATGATATCATCAGCCATAGGGCAGGCATACATCATTTGCATATGTTTGAATTGTTTGGGTTTGCCTATTTGTTTTGGATTTCTATATCATACATGCTATGTTACCTGATTACGTGCTACTTGTTCTACTTGTACCCTATTTGTGTATTACTTGTCTGTATTGCTTGTGTTTGTACAACTGAGAGATCCCTCATGTTGGTGTCGGTGGATGTTGGGGGCTGTTCTTGATGAGATGAATTGGTGATGCGATTGCATGATGATGATGATTTTTGAATGAGATAATTTGAGCCCCCTGGATATTTTGAATGAGATAATTTGAGTCCCCTGGGTAGACGCAGTGATGTGATTTCACTAGCTCCAGGCGGGGGTATGATGTATTGATATAGAGTTGCTGAGACAGAACAACTGGTGATGGTTTTGCTTATGATTCTGAGTCTGATTCGTGTAAGAATCAGCGAGATTGGGAAACATGTGTAACATGAACTAGATTTAGTATCCCCTTACGACAGATGCCTATTCATGGATTAGTGAGAATCTAGGCTAGATACTTGGAGAAAAGAAGTTTAGGATGCTTAGTGAGTTTTTATTGCAGTGCATTGTATTTATTTGGCACTTTTACCGTACTGGGAACCCATGGGCCCGGGGTTCTCATTTCGTATATATCTCTTGTTTTTCAGATACAGGTCCAGGTGCTCAGAAGTGAGCTGTGGTTCATCTGAGAGCCGGCGAAGATCTTTATTTTCTCCACTTTGTGTTTTGCTTAGAATCTCTCCACCTTTGTTTTGAAGATATTATATTATGTGTTGAACTCTTTTGGAACTTGCCTATAGAGGCTCTTATGTTTCCTTTGGGAGAGATTAGGATGTACTGTTGTCAACTACTTTCATACTGTACCCTAGCCGGCCTAAACTTCGCGGGTCGCGACTAGTGGCTATTTACTTATGTTATATATATATCTATCTGTATTCTATCTCTTAATCTCCTTTATGCCTTGTCCATATATCGCTTTCGGCTTCATGTTTTATCTTTTCGTTGTCGAATCGTGAGTGATACGTCTTCGCGATTTTATTTCTACTCTTTTCAGGCTTCTCGATTAATACTCCGTTCAAAATTACCTATGTTTATATATTAAAAATCCACCTGAGAGTCGTACCACCGTAATATCATTGACTTATGACTCGAGCATAAGGATTTGAATATTAGGGTGTTACACTATTCACTTTTCTTTCTCTCTAATTTTCTTTCTTAACCAAAGAAAGAAAATTATTTTTTCTTTCCTTTTCTTTTTTCCTATTTTCCCTTCATCCAAACAATTTGAGAGAAAATAAAAATACATTTAAATTCTTTCTTTTCCTTCTTATTTTCTTTTTTTATTTTCATCATTCCATCCAAATAAATCCTAAGTGTTTTCTAAAAGAAATAACTGAAATCCCTACAATAACCTAAGACTATTTATAGACTTTCTATGTTAACTCACAGTTGCACTTTAGTGTGTCATTTTCAGCATTTTTGAATTATACTCACAACCTTTCCCGCACTCTTTGTTGATAGTCAATTAGAAACTTTAAAATTAATCAGCCTATCAAATAAATAAATAAATAACACCTTAAGCTTAAATATACAGAAATACTTATTTCTTTATATTATTTTTTCTAAAAATAATAATATCTTTTGCCGAATAATACTTATTAAATAAATAAATAAATCCTAACTCTAAAATTTATATTTAAGGTGTTTTGTTATTTTAATTTTTAATAATAAATTAATTTTTAAAAATATTTTACTTTTTATTTTCCTCAAAACATATTATTTGTAGTCTCATACATTTTCCTAAAAAGGCTTATTTTTCAATAAATAATTTTCCAAAAGAATAGTATAAAAATCATTAGCTTACATAAAAAAAAATCAACTATTAAATTTGTTATTTGTTCCAAGAGTTTTTGAAACATTGATTTGGGTCTCAACGTAAAGTCTAGGTCCTTGGATGTGGCGACGTCTGATCTCTTTAATGCCGTCTAAGTTCCTCGTGAGGAGGTGGGGGTGGTACCTGCAAAAGACTCTGATACTTAAGTTAGCAAGGGTTTTAGGCAGATTTCTAGTAGATTGGAGCGTGAGTTATACCTGGGAATGCTAGTGTATTTATAGTAGAGTAGATAACCACCTTCGTTGGAGTAGTTCTATCTTTTCTGATAGATAAGCGTTTCCTTTATCTTGGGAGTTTGTTGGGATCTACCTTCTAGATGAGGTAGAGATAGTAGGAGAAACTTACGGAGGCATTTACTTGTTAGGTCAAGTAGAGTTGGACCTTTATGTCGTTGTCCGACCTCTTTAAAGAGGTCGAGCTTATCATGAAGTCTACCTTTATTGGTGGGCCTTTTTGTGTTATTGAGCCTGGTTTCATTCTGTTGGACCATGGTATGAACAGTGCCCCTGCTTGAGTCTGTTCTTTTTATGGGTATGGGTCAGGCTCAAGCATTCCATGACTTCTGTTATGGACGTCGGGTTTTAACCATGTCGGTACTACCCGACGTATTTTAGCTCTTGTAATCTTGCTCCTACCCAATTACACCCGAACTCTTGGGTTTTTGTGAAGATGTACGAGCTCCTATGTTGGGAGTTAAGTGTCGAACCCTCTTTAAACATTTTCTTTTATCTTTTCGTTGCGACGAAGCCTTACAGTTCTTCAAATAAGTCGGAATAAATATCCCTCCAAGTTGTACAAGGTCGGAAGATATTTTCTACTTTTGACGAGTCTTTCCATGATTTCAAGAACCACTTTTTTAAGATCCGAGCTGCTGACAATACCTGACCTTTCTTTCTTCCTGAAAACCAAGAATCCCCTTTTCCTCTATACTGACAAGACAACCTCATAATTGATAAAGTTGACTTATCCAAGTTAGATGACGTAGAGAGGGGTGTGGTAGATTTTTTGTTGGATACTTGGGGTCAAGCTCCCCATTTGGATACAAAAGGAATTTTGGGAGATCCCAGCCTTCTGAAGTCCGAGCTTGGTAGCTCCCTCTCCTTTTCTTGTTAAATCTTATTTGTTTGTAGTTTGTTGTTTCTGATTGTGTTCTGCTTTGTTTTGTAGAAAGTATAGCTCTCAAGTATGCTACAAAACTTCTCTGCAACACCAAGAAGGCGGTTGTAGCTCAGAACCTCCAGCGGCAGAAAGAAGCTGGAGCGGGCTCTTCGCAGCAGGAGGTCGTGAAGACCGTCCGATCTTCTCCTAGGAAGCGATCGGAGTTGGATCCTTCTGATCCGAAAGCTGTTATTCCTACTCCCCTCTCTCACCTTATTCTCTTTAATATTTTATAAATTTCCTTATGTGGGGCTGATTTCGAGTAATTGGTCCTTATTAAGTTACTTCTACAACTCTGCTTTTGTTCCGACCTATTTTGAGATCGCTTTGTACATAACTTCTTACATTAAATTGTACATCGTCACTTTATCTTGCCGACAACTTTAGGTCGGGCAATAATTTTTGCGGTTTGTCGAAGTTAAGTTAGTACGTTTGAAATAGAAAACTTTTAAAAGGAAATAGACCAGGAATCTTTTATTAATGCTTAATAAATTCCTTTACAGGGCTATTTACTAAAGTCTTGGGTGCCCCTAGCCCTTGCACTGGTGCCTTATTAAAAAACCATTTTTATTGGAAAAAAGAGTGCACCTAGGTATAAGGCTTTTAGCTACAATATCTTTTTAGGTTACAAGCATGCCAAGACCTCGGGAGCTCCCCCCCTTGGAGATCGGACATCTTATAAGAACCTTTGCCTAGGACCTCTACTACCGTGTAAGGTCCTTTCTAGTTTGCAGCTAGATTTTCTTCACCTGACTTTTGTATTCCAATGTCATTTCGAATTAGAACGAGGTCATTGGTGGTGAAGTTTCTCTTGATCACCTTTCTGTTATATCTTAGAGCCATCCTTTGCTTTAGAGATTTCTCCTTAATCTGAGCTCTTTTTCGGACTTCATAAAGGAGGTCTAGCTCTTCTTTCTGAGCCTGGATTTTAGCTCTTTCGTTGTAAAACAAAACTCTAGGTGATTCTTCAGCTACTTCTATGGAATCATTGCTTTCATTCCAGATGCAAGTTAGAAGGTGATTCTTCCGTTATACAATGTGGAGTGGTTCGATAAGCGCACAACACTTGAATAAGCTTATCCACCCAAGCTCCTTTCACATCTTGCAATCAGCGTTTTAATCAGGCCAATATGACTTTGTTGGCAGTTTCGACTTGTCCAGTGGCAAGGGTGTTCCACGGATGTTAACTGGTATTTTATTTTCAGGTCGGACACCAAGTTTCTGAAGGTCAAGTCGATAAATTGAGTTTCATTGTTCGTAGTGATGGAGTGAGGAACCCCAAACCTTGTGACAATATTCTTATACAAGAATTTCTAACTTTTTTGAGCAGTGATGGTTGCCAAGGGCTCTGTCTCAATCTATTAAGTGAAGTAGTCAATTCCTACTATGAGGTATTTGATTCGACCTGGTGCTTGGGATAATGGTCCAAGAAGATCAAGACCCCATTTTGTAAATGGCCATGGTGAGGTAATACTGATAAGCTTTTCAGGGGTACCACATGGAAATTAGCATGTTTCTGGCAAGGCGGACACATTTTGACAAACTCAGCCACCTCTTTCTGTAAATTTGGCTAGAAAAAGCCAGCTCAGATCACTTTTTTTGCTAGTGATCGAGTTCCTTGGTGGTTTTCACATATGCTATTATCTACGTCCTGCAAGACTTCCTTTGTACTGGATGTCGGAACGCATTTTAAGAAGGGTATTGAGATCCCTCTTTTGTATAGGATATTGTGGACCAGTGTATAGTTTTGCGCCTCTTTTACGAGCCTTTTGGCCTTCTTTTCATTCTTGGGGAGCATGTTAAATTTGAGGTAGTTGGCTATGGGGGTCATCTACCCTAAATGTTGATTGTATACAGTCAGTACTTCCTCTTCCTTTGATATGGATGGTGTTTGTAGAGTCTTTTGGATGAGACTTTGATTGTTGCCTCCTGATTTGGTGCTGGCTAACTTTGATAGAGCATCAGCTCGGGCATTGGACTCCTGAGTTATATGTCGGACCTCACTTTTTGAAAAGTGTGTTAGTCGTTCTCGTGTCTCATCCAAGTATTTCTTCATAGTGGGGTCTTTAACTTGGTAGATGCCGTTAATTTGTAAAGTTATTACTTGCAAATCGCTGAACACTACCACCTTTTCTGCCTCCACTTCTTTAGTCAGCTTCAAGCCAGCAGGTAAAGCATCATATTCTGTTTGGTTATTAGAAGCAGAAAACTCGAACCTTAAGGATAGTTCTATCCGAGTTCCTTGATCGCTTTCTCAAATGATAGCATCTCTGCTTTTAGATTTGTTTGATGACCCATCTACGTACAGACTCCATGTAGTAGGGTTTCCAAGACTTTTGGTGTATTCAACGATGAAGTCGGCAAGATATTATGATTTGATGGATGTCCGAGTTTCGTATCTTAAATCGAACTCAGACAGTTCTATAGCCCATTGTAAAATTCTCCCAGCTAAATTCGTTTTTTATAGGATATTTTTCATTAGTTTATTAGTGCAGACTTTAATGGTATGGGCTTGGAAGTAGGTTTGAAGCCTTCGGAATGTAAGAACAAGGGCATAAGCAAACTTCTCTATCTTTTGATAATTCAGCTCTGCTCCTTGTAAGGCTTTATTGATGAAGTAGATAGGTTACTGCCCCTTTTCGTCATCTCAGACCACGGCTGAGGCTGTGGCCCGACCTTCAACTGATTGGTATAACACGAGTTCTTCCCCTTTTTCAGGTCGGGTAAGTATGGGTGATTGCCCCAAGAATGCCTTGAAGTCTTGGAAGGCCTGTTCGCATTCTGGAGTCCATTCAAATTGCTTCCTTTTCCTTAGGATTGAGTAGAGAGGAAGTGATTTCAAGACTGAACCTGCTAAGAATTTGGATAGAGCCACTAACCTTCTATTCAATTGTTGGACTTCTTTGATACAAGTCGTAGCCTGACATTTGTCAGGGTTTGCTTCTATGCCTCTTTCAGTCAATATGAACCCTAAAAACTCCCCATCTTCCACTGCAAATGTGCATTTTTAGGGATTTAATCTCATTTCATGCTTCCTTATAGTGGAGAATACTTTTGTGAGGTCGAACAATAGTGTTCCATCATCTTTAGTCTTAACGAGCATGTCATCCATGTATAGTTCCATGAGTTTTTCTATGTGAGAGAAAAACAGTTTATTCATCAATCATTGGTAGGTAGCTCCTGCATTCTTCAATCCAAAAGGCATATATGGCAATAGTTTGCCTTTGGAGTTATGAATGGGGTCTTTTCCTGATCTTCCTTGTACATTGGGATTTGATTGTATCTTGAGTAGGCGTTCATAAAGGATAGGTATGTGTAGCCTGACGCTAAGTTGACCAAGGCATCTATGCTGGGGAATGGATAAGGTTCCTTAGGACAGGCTTTGTTGAGGTCGAGAAAAATCAACACACATTCTCCACTTTTCATTTTGCTTTTTTACCAATACCACATTGGCTAGCCAAAGCGGATACTTCACCTTTCTTATAAATCATGCTTCTAGCAAAGACTGTACTTGCTCTTTTACGACTTGTGTTCGCTCTAGTCCGAGCTTTCTTCGCTTTTGATGAACAGTTCAAAAACCTGGGTATACAGAAAGGCTATGGCACATCAGGTCGGGATTGATACCGGACATGTCAGAGACTTTTCAGACAAAGAGACAGAAGTTTTTCCTCAGTAATTCAACGAGTTTTTCCTCAGTAATTCGACACTTAGTGTCCTTGACCTAGCACCCTTTCTGAAGGTGGTGTATAATGAAATGTAATCTAGAGGTCGGATTGGTGCGTCTCCCAGTCCAAAAAAACTATCCGAATATACCCTTAGATCCTTTTGCTCTAACCCGAGTTTGTTAAAGGCGGATTTTAATAGGATATCCGCCGAGCTACCTAAATCTACCAAGGTTTGGTGGAGGTTAGCATTTGTTAGGATCACAGTTATCACCAGTGGGTCGTCGTGCTCGGGTACTATTCCTTGAACATCCTCTTTAGTGAAGGAGATAGTGGGTAAGTCGGGCGATTGACTGTCCTCCCCGACTTGATATACTTCCTTTAGGTGTCTTTTTGTGAGAATTTTGATATTCCTCCTCCTGCAAATCCACCATTAATCATGTGTATATATCGCTCGGGGGTGTGAAGAGGGTGTTCTGGTCATCTTCCTTCTTCATCCCTTCTTCTCTTTCTTGGGTTGTCCGACATGTCTGCCAGGTATCTATCAAGTCGGCCTTCTCTGGCCAACTTTTCGATGAATTTTTTTAGGTTGTAACATTCATTGGTGGAATACCCGTACAACTTATGGTTCTCACAATATTCAGTCCGGCTTCCAGCTTTCTTATTCTTAATCGGACGGAGAGGCGGGAGTTTCTCTGTGTGGCATATTTCACTGTAAACATCGACCAAGAAAACCCTTAGAGGGGTGTAATTGTGATACTTTCTAAGCTTTTCTACATTTTGCTCCCCTTTCTTCTTGGATTCCCTTTCTTTGTCCCGAGTTTGATAGTAGGACAAGTTAGATCACGAAGAAGGTTCCTAAGTCAGGAGTTTTTCTCCATGCTGATGTACTTTTCTGCCCTTTGTTGAATTTCGTTCAGAGAAGTTGGGTATCTCTTGGATATTGACTGAGAAAATGACCCTTCTCTAAGGCCATTGACCAGACCCATAATTATAGCTTCGGTTGGTAGACTCTGAATTTTCAAGCAAGCTTTGTTGAACCTTTTCATATAGGCACGAAGGATTTCTCTGACTTCTTGCATTACTCCTAGTAGGCTCGGGGCGTGCTTCATTTTGTCTTTTTAGATGGAGAATATGGTAAAAAAATTTCTGGCCAGGTCGTCAAGCTAGTGACCGACCTGGGGGACAGACTATCAAACCATTTCGTTGCAGCCTTGGTTAAAGTAGTCGGGAAGGCTTTGTAATGAGTGGTGTCAGAAGCGTCGTCCAAGTACATTCTACTTCTGAAGTTACTAAGATGGTGGCTTGGATTGGACATTCCTTCATAGATATCGATGTCGGACGATTCGAAGTTCCTAGGGACTTTAGCCTTCATGATCTCTTCTGTAAACGGATCTTGCCATCCCAAGGAACTTTCCTCATGCTTCACCCGATTATTCCTCCTTTGTACATTAGATTCCAGTTTTTGTAACTTGTCTTCGAATTCCTTTCGTCGCCTTACTTCTTTTCGCAACTCACGTTCTACTTCCTATTGTCGTTCAGCCTCGTGTTCAAGTTGTTGTAGCCGATCCCCTTGGCCATGGACGAGATCTAGGATCTCGGCCGCATGAGATTAATCCTCAGCCTTGGGATGGTGGACCTTGGATTGGATCCTCGTTGTTTGAGGTTTCCTGAGGTCCCTTTTTTCGTGGAGGCCATGGTGTAGCAATGAAGGCGGAAGCAAAAAGGCTTGGTCTTTTGGCTGATCTTCTGGCTCAGACTCACATACCGTATAGCCATTTCTGAACTCATAATCCGTTATTTGTCAGAGGGTAAATTTCAGATCCCCGGTAATGGTGCCAATGTTCCAAGGGCTCCCTTTCAACCCTAATTTGGGCCTGAACGTGAGGTCCAAGTTCCTAGATGTAGTGGCGTCCGACCTCTTTAGTGTCGAGGTGCCGCCTATCTGAGTTCCTCGTGAGGAAGTCTGGGGGTGGTATCTCCAAAAGACTCCGATGTTTAAGTTAGCAAAGACTTTAGACAGATTTTTAGTAGATTGGAATGTGAGTTATACTTAGAAGATGCCATTGTATTTATAGTAGAGTAGATAACTACCTTTGTTAGAGTAGTTCTATATTTTCTGATAGATATACATTTCATTTATCATGAGAGTTTGTTGGAATCCACTTTCTAAATGAAGTAGAAATAGTATGAAAAACTTAAAAGAGACAGTTACTTGTTAGATCAAGTAGAACTAGACCTTTATGTCGTTGTCCAAGCTCTTTAAAGAAGTCGGACTTATCATAAAATCCACCTTTATTGATGGACCTTTTTGCATTATTAGACCTGACTTTCATTCTGTTGAGCCAAAATTTAAACATTATTTATATAAAATATATATTAAAACATAAAATATATCTTAAAAATATAATTAATTTCAATAAATTAAATAATATATATTTATCCATAAATACATAATAATTGATTTTGTAATTAAATTTTAATATACATAGAATTTTTTAATAAAAATACATATCATCGGACGCGTAGCCACTGCAAACGCTAGTAACTGATAAAAATTGTAATCAAACCAATCCCGTCATATCTAAGAACATATCAGAGGCATAGATAAAGAATACTTTGGCGACTTATTCCAAAGGTATGATGTATGGTTTTTGATAATTTCTGAAACAAAATCAGAACCGGCTCTGTTCAGACTGATAATTGCTTACAATCAAAAGCTTAGAGATGCACCGGAATAACAAAAAAGAACCAGGGCATTCCGCGAGCTTAAAATTGTCAGAGCTAGAGATCAAATGTAAGACAAATAATTTCTATCACAGATAAAGTATGGTACAAAGCTAGAAGAAAACAATGATAAACGCACCATACTAGCATTCCTAATAATAATAAAAAATAATCTCTTTTTTTTTCCTTTTTGTTTCAAATAAAAGTGCCTAATCTTCAAGTTAAATTAAGATCATTCCCTCTATGAGGGCGAAGGCAAACCCGGACTTCATGCTCTTCAGGTCCAACACGATGCTTAGGCACCAAGATCTCAAGAACTGATCCTGGCCCATCATAGTATGCTTCAATGTTGGCATCTTCAGGAATTCTCGTTGAGAGAGGGATCTCACGGATGAACTCACCAGGAGGACAGTGCTCCGATGCCGGGTCAGTGAGCTTGAATGTCCGGTCATGCCTCTTAATCAATGGCTTTCGTGAAGTGCTCATACAAGAAACCTTTATGATACCATTAGTCAGAGTGTTCCTCCAAGAAACTTTCACACTTGGAAGTTCTACAAAGGGCAAGCTTATGATAATCAGATAGCCTTGTTCATCTTCATAGATGGTTTTTGCAGCAGTAACAGGTCCATACACACCCTTTATCACCCCAGTAAAATCATTCAACCAGTTTGGCTCATTTGGGAGGTGCATTTCTATATCCGGAATCCGATCAGCTGGAGGATTAACAGCCAAGTAACATTCTTCTTCGTTTCCGTGTAGGAAAAAGTCCTTCCTCTTTTTGCCACTGACTGGAGATAGGTCCAGTCCATCTCCATTACTGTGGTTAGACAAATGAGTTGACAAATTCAGTCCAGATCCATTGAGCAGTTTCTTAGGGTGTGAATTCGGAGCACCCTTGATTGGGGCAGGCGGCCTCTCGAGCTCAAAGTCTGTGTTGGGAAGATTCCTCCATGAACTGAAATCACTTGCTTCAGGTGGGATTGTGAAGTTCAAATCCCGGCCAGTGAGTTCCATCCACCTCTTCTGATCCTCCTCATCAAGGACCATCAGATTGGGGGATGGAACAAGCTCAATGCCATGAACACACTGAGGGTTAGAAAGCCCTCTATAATGCTTCCGCTGCATCCTGTGGGATCGAACAAAACCCTTGTCAACACTGAATGGGAACGGGCGCTCCCCTTGGCGAGAATGCCCATTCATGAAACTCCTCAACTGCATCTTACCCAGCGCATTATCCGGCCTCTCCTTGAACACCCACATGTACATATTCTCCATGTCATGCTGAACCATGAAAACATCAAGCTTGAGATCAGACTTGTCAAACCCCGAAACACTGTTGCTGTCCCTAACAATTTTGGCCTTAGACTTATCACTCAAAGAGGGCTTAAAGTAGAAACTAAAGAAGAACCAAGCACCCCACATGCTGTCGACTCGCTTAGCACACTTTCTTCCGGCTGCTGCAGCTTTGGGCATGTTAAGAAAGCTCTCAGTCTCATAGCCTTGTGTGCCAAGACCAACATCCAAGACATCACAGGGGTCGGAGTTCCAAGAGGGCGGGGGAGGGCTGCGCTCAGCAGAGAGGGGCAGGTTGATATCTGGTGGGCCTGAGAATATGATTTGGCGATTCATCTCCAGATCGAGTTCATCGTGAGAAGATGCACTTGAGTCCATTGACAAGAGCGTTGAAGGGTGGTGATTCTCCATTGACAAGGAAACAAGACAAGAAGAATCGCCCATGCTACCTCATCATTTCCCTCATGAGTTCTATTGCTGGTGTTGTGTTCATTTTTGCCATTCCCAAAAACAAATTCAACAAAACAACCTCATAAACACCTTCATCAGATCAATCACCACTATATATCCCCTCCATCAAACCCTAGATTTATAAAATTGCATTGACAGAAGGGGGAAAAAAAATCAACAAATCCAACCTATACAACAAAACAAATAAAAAAAATTCTGTAATTTTTTTTCTTTTCTTTCTTCCCTAAGAATAAATTAATTTGAACATATATCTAATAGCACAAACAGAGTGAACACACATATATCTTCTATACTTATGTATCTCTTCAATCTCAGCGGGGGGAGAGAGAGAGAGAGAGAGAGAGAGAGAGAGAGAGAGAGAGAGAGAGAGAGAAAAGACCGAAGAAGAAGAGATAGATCTTCAAAAGGGTTTACCTTTTGTGATAAGCATCGGAGAATCGAGAAGAAGAGTAGCCTCCATAGCCGACGATGATGCTATTAACCATATCATCGACAACCATGTTGCCTACGCTCTCTCCCGCAATATTTTCCCTATTTTTTTAATTAATCAAAATAATATTATTTTATTATTTGTTTTTTTGGGTGATAACTGATAAGAACCCTAATTCTTCTTCTTGGTTAGACTCATCAAAAGGGAACAGGAAAAAAATCTAAAAATCCAAAAATAAAACGAAAGAAAAGATAGAGTAATGGCTGGTTAGTGGTTATAACCGATAAGTATTAACTGATAAGCGAGTACACAGAGGGACAGAGGCGAGTGAGTCTGAGTACTGAGGACTGAGGAGTTTGCATTTATTTTTACTTTTTCTTCTCAAAGAAAAAGATATATTCATTAAAAATAATCAAATTAAGAAAAATAAAAATATAAAAATGTTTACCATATAAAAAATATATTTAATATTTATAAAAAAATAATTATAATGTTCCAATAACTTTTTTATCTAAATTTGATTATTTTACTTTGAATTGTTTGATTATTTTATAGTTGCTTATTTTATTTAAAATATTTATAAAATAATATGTATAAATTACACAAATATGTGACAGACCTATTAGAATTTATTTTTGTATTCCTAAAATATTATTTTTTGAGTGTTTTTAAGAAAAAAAGTTATCTCAAAAAATCATGATGCATTTTTTCTTTTTCGACATTTTATTTGCTCCCTGAAAGTTCTCATATCCAATTTTGAGATCTCTTATGTCAAAAGTTTAGACTTTTAAATTTTCTTTAGCTAGAAAGATTAATTTCAAACATCATTATCTCCTAGTTTGACTCGTAGTTAGCTATAAAACATATGTTAGCTATGCCATCTAGATCTCTATTGTTTTTAACCAACTTGGGACACTCAAATTTGATGTGATTTTATCTACACAGTTTTAGTAAAAAACATCCACTTTTGATTTATGCTTCTTATCGTCTCTAAGGTGGCTTCTACATTGTTTAAGCCAAGTTTTTTGTTTGCTTTCTTTACGAAGGAGGCACATTCGTCCTTCTCCTTTTGATCCTTAGTACGAGAAACCATATTCAGATTCAACATCAGATTCATCTTTTATTAGCAAAGCTTTTTTCCTTTTGATTGTAGGGTCAAAGACTTTGTCTTTGGAGTGATCTATCCCAAGCTAACATCAAGCTCATATTGATGACTTTTGAATGAACCAAACAATTCAAAAAACTCAAAATTTTTAGATATATGGCTCTCTTGATGATGGTAAGTATAAAACATAGAAATTTAAAAAATTTTGTTATGAGTTAATTCCAAGTTAATCACTTGAATTTATTTGAGTTAAGTACTTTTTCTCGTCCCTAAGATTTGGGGTGAAAATCAAAATTATCCCCAACTTTTTTTTGTTATTAAAATTATCCTCAACGTTACAAAACGTTATAAAATCATCTTTTTGTCCATAAATAATATTTTTTAAATAATTTTATTAGATTAAATTTAATTTTAAATTACTATTCTATTTTTCAATTTTATCAAAATACTTAAATTAACCCTAATTTCCAAATCAAACCAACATTAACTCTAATTTCAAAC
This sequence comes from Arachis duranensis, assembly GCF_000817695.3. NCBI lineage: Eukaryota > Viridiplantae > Streptophyta > Magnoliopsida > Fabales > Fabaceae > Arachis > Arachis duranensis. The sequence continues at coordinate 22,375,663 of NC_029773.3, read as the reverse complement.
TCAGTCATTCTTCCCTAAACCTTAACACACACCACACAGAAGAAAAAGGAGGCTGTGAGGAAGAAGAGAAAGAAGAGAGGGAAAGGGAGAAGGGACGGTGCCGATAGAGTTGGGAGTCGTCGCCGTCGAGCACGAAGAGGAGAGAGAGAGTTTCGCAGAGCAGAGGCATTGAGAGAGATAGAACCGTTGATATTCACATTCTAAGATTGTGTAATCAAATTATTAATCCCCTCATTGTCGCACCGTCTTTCTTGAAATCTAAATCTCCTTTTAACCCTCTTACCCTCCTATTTTAAACAAAGCATCAGCGGACGATGATCCAAACCAGAATAATCTAAGTGTAAAAGAAAAATTTTGGGAACACTAATCTCCATGCCATGATTGTCAATGTTCTTTTCAACCTCTCCTTAATAAAGTTTCTGCCGAATTGCATGTTATTCCATGTGAATTTTTCACCTTTAAAACTAATGTCCACTAGATTCCCAGCATTTATAAAGTTGCTAGATAAATGTTATGGATTTCGGCCTTTTCCCCGCTTTCTATGATGAGCCCGAATAGCATTAAAATTTCCAATAACTACCTTCTCCTCACCACTTGCCTCCAAATTCTGCAATATCTTAATATACTGCGTCTCCCTAGCTGCCTCTTTCGTTTGCAGATGAACTCCAATTATCTCCCACTTTGATTTAGAGTTATGATTTTCAGTCACGAAGTGAATAAAGAAAGTGTCATGTTCTACTATCCGCACAATGTCTTCATCTCTCCATGTCACCAATAACCCTGCTGCTTGTCCAATAGAATCAACAATAAACATTGAGTTAAAACCCACTCTCCTCAATACTCCCTCTACAGTTGGGGTATTAGTCTTTGTCTCATACCTCAGAAGAATGGGATTTACAAATTCCTTTTATGTTATAAACTGAATGAAATTTTCTTAAACCCCGACAGTTTCACATTGTCATCTTCATTCCTCTCTGGATGCCAATTGTTGGGTGACACCCTCCCCCTCCATTTCTTCTTGACATAGTTTGTTAATACTGAAACTCTTCCTTAATCCTCCTGACCTCCTTTTAACTCAGAGTATCAGTTTATTTGCTTGCTTTTTCTAGCAAACCTTTTAAGATTCTACCTTGTTGATTCCATCATACCCGTCACTCCTCCGATTTCTTCAAAGATAAAAACACTCCACACACTATTAGGGTAGTTTGTGTCAATCTGCTTTCCTAGTTCTCTTTCTTTAATCTCCTGTGCATCACTCTTACTCTATCCCTCTCACTTATTTTTTTCAATCAGTCTCAGTGAGCTTTGAACTTTCTCTCCATCCCCCGTGTTCTACAAATTCTTCTCCTGCATTAATAGACTCGCAAATTCCTTCAACAAATTTACTGGAGTTGTTTTTTTTATTGCGCTGTTCTCCTACTTTAGTTGGGTTAGGACAGTTCGGATGGTTGTTCTCTTTCTTGTCATCAACACATCTCTTGAATTGACCTTTTTGAGCCATGCTCTCCACCCTTCTTCATCCATTCCTCCTTCGACCAAATTTTATAAATATTTTCCACAAGTCCTGAGTTCATGACTGATATGATCACACCAATAGCAGAAATTACCAATCCTTCATATTTCGAATGGAGATCAATAATTCTGTTATTGGTCCCTGAGATTCTCAGTTTCCTTCTCAAGGGTTTTGCGATGTCCAGCATTACCTGCACTTTCAGTACCTTGTCCTCCTTACCCTCATTGAGAATATATCCACATCCATCACCTTCCCTATCGTCTCTCCCACCCTTCTACCCAACCTTTTAGTTTTACAATATTTAGGCAGTCCCCACAATTGTATCCATATAGGAAGATTGCATAATTCCAATTTATTGACAGTTGAATCTTTCCTCCACCTTCTCAAAATTATATATAACTTTTGAACGGCTAAAGAGTCCCTTTTTCCACCTTAAGCATATCAATCTCAATAAAACTGAAACATATTACCTCCAACTTCTACCACTTTAAGCTCCTCCGGTTGTCTCCAAATAGCGTTAAGGGCGCCTTTTAGCATCTCTACATTAATAGATCGATTTGCCAAAAGTCGTCCTATCAAGCTTTTTGAGTATTTATTAGACCTTTCTTTATATCCTCATCACCAAATGTGATAATTTGATTGTTTTCATCCCCAATAGGAGGATTCTCTCGTTCACGAGAAGCAGCTGATGCTGCCATGATCACTCTCAAGGCATTCAATGTGTTTGACTGGCAAAATAAGGACTACTCTAAAAAATCCTAGCAGAGCAGAAAAAATTCTAGCAGAGCAACATAATCTTACTTCATCTATGCTTCACGTATTTGATATGTAATATCTAATCTTTTGGATAGTATAAACTACTGTTATATATATTGAAGTAAAACTAATATACAACAAATAACAATAACAAAGCCTTGTCCCATAAAGTAAAACTAAATATATTGGAACTAATATTTGAAGTAAACACTTTTTCAATAATCAAACTGATATTAGCTTATACGCACTTATTTACGTTATTTTTAAAACATGTTATTGCTCGCCAATCTTACCGTTCTTCCATTTTAGTTAGTTAGTCACTATAGTACTATGTGTAATGTACTATAGTTTTTCGTGTGGTTTGTTTTAGTTGGGAAGATGAACACGAAGGATAGATTGAGTTATTTCAATATAGCTGCAGATAAACCAATTTAGATTGGTTTAGTAGTTAATTCATTAGTCCACATAAACAAGTGTATGGAGTTCGAATATGGCATATGCATGTAGCAACCCATTGGCCAACATAGCAAGCCCTAAAATTGAGCTCCGATTCACGACGAATTAGTCCTTGTCCTGTCAAGTTAGAGAGTATCGGAGAAAACAAAAAAAAAAGTATAGTTGCAGATGATAATGCTAATGTGTGCGTTTTGCAATTCACAGCTGGAGAGCGTTGAGCACCTCTTTATTGGCTGCAAGTTTTTCTAGAAGCTCTGGTGTGTAGTGTGTATCGATGCAACAAGTAGGTAGGCTTTGGGTTATGCCAGAGGTGTGGCAAAATTGGATTGTTACTTTCTTCTCTATATTATGGTTAACATGGACTTCTACGAGGTGATTTTTGCCAATAGAAGATTTGATTTTGGGAGCTTGTGATAAGATGCAAAAGGAATTGTGAGCAGTGGAATAGTTGAGACTCTTTTTAGCTACTGCAACAGATGTTAAAGTGACAATTAGGAGTGAAGGGGGCTGGCTAGAGGGATCCAACTTGAAGAGATGACCTATGAAGATGATGTTAAGCATTGGCAGGTGCTGGTAATTAGTATTAGAAAGGCTAAGGCTTGGTTTCTTAAAATTTTTATTTTTCATGCCTGCGCTCCAATGTCATCTACCATCAAGAATTGTTATTTATTTGTTTATGTCATGTATTAGTGTATCCTTAGTGGTAGTGGTAGCCTTGTAGGTGTTAGAGAGTATGTGTGGTTCGTTTCTTCCCCACTCCCCTTCTGTTCTATGATTGTTGGTGTGGGTTGGGCTTTTCCAATCTTAGCCAATCCCAAAGGGAAAAAAAAATCTTTTGAAAGATATCTTTTTTTTTTAAATTGTAGTATTTATGTTTGATAAATTAAATTAAGAATAATTTTTAATAAATACAAATAGTAATAATTGTATTTGATAAAATATTTTTTATAATTAAAAAAAATTATAATAAATATAAATATAAGAATAAATTTAAATATTTATTAATAAATAAAATTACATTAAATTTTTTATTTTCATAAATACAAGCTAATTTTAAAAAAATTATTCCTTAAAGTGCTTTTAAAGATACTCTTATCTTTTAAAAACGGAAAACACAAAAATACAAAATATATATTATTTTGATAGAATTACTATTATCTTTTTTATTTACCATACATAAAATGCAACCCTTATACTTTTCGCAATGCTTATACTTTTGAAAAGTACAAGTACATTTTTGAAAAATTTTACCAAACTAAATATTTCCTAAACAAGAGCATTTGTCTTTGGCAGCCTTGTTTGTTTGGTTATTTTTTACTCTACTTTTGAGTGTTGAGTCTGTTGCCAGTTTTCAAAATATAAAATAAATTAATTGTAGCTTAGCCGACTGATGTAATATCATCTCATCACAGTTCTGCATTGCAATAATTCTGCTAAGCATTTAAATTTGGGAACCTAGAATTAAAATACTTTACCACCACATGTTCACAAAAGAATACATAGTAAAAAAGTACAAGGTTGAAAAAAAATTTCAAAAAATGGGGAAAAGGCTTAATAATATAATAACCTCAACAGAATAGCTTATATTTGGATCACATACATAATGTATATAGTAGTATCTCTCTGCTCGGCCTGCATGTCATCAGCCCTAATGCTACCAAATCTTCTTTTTTTCCAATTTTTGGAAAATGCTCGATGTGGCAATAACAACGGATCAAACCTGGTCCAAGAAGTGTGACAAATGATGAATATTTTACCTTATGCATTTAAATCAAGGGTAGAAGATTAAAAAATGCATAACAAATCATCATAATGAAACGATGAGTTTCTAATTCCAAGATGCTTATTATGGTTGCATAACCAAGGGAGGAGAAATGTATAGAATCTGAATAGTATAGAAAGGTGGAAATCGTTATTCAATGGCTCACAATGGAGTATGTATATGTCCGAGCAAATATAGGGTTTAATACGATTTAGTTAAAACCAGCAATCTAACATAGAAGCTTACATGCATTTTCATTTTTTAGTATCTGTCGTCGGGATTTGGAAAACCAAAAAGAGAAAATGGCAAAAACAATAAAATCCTAAATACTTAAAATGAAAACACAAACTAACAACCTAAATTCTCTCAAATTTTGGAAGGGAGAAAAACATGGAGGAATGAAATGAAAAATTCATTAAGAAAAGGCGAATGCATTGGTCGTCTCCTATGTACATCAACTATCCATTTTATACGAAGACACAAAAAAAAAATCCACTTTATACGAAATTATTAATTGTCATTCTTTTTCAAATAATTAGAGACAAGTTATCTTTTAAAATTTTTTCAAAAAAGGAAAGTTTACCCAAACAAAAATGTCTTGGATAGGGTTGCATTATCACAAACCTTGTCTTAGGCAAAGCCTGCCCCTGTCCAGCCACCATCGGATTTCCCATAGTTAGTAACACCTTTCTTATCTTTAGATCCACCTTCATAATAAGAATGATCAAATCCATCATCTTTGTCATCATCCCAGCCAGCCCATCCATCGTCGTTATTTGCCGCCGATCCTCTCGCTGGTTCTTCCTTCCTGGAACCTTTGTGCCCCCAATCATCCCAAGAGCTTGAATTTTGAGTTGTTGATCCATTTGCTGGTTTTCCATTCCTACTACCTTTATTGTTCCAATCATCCCAAGAACTTGAGCTGTGGGTGTTAAATTGCTTAGAAGAGGATTGTTCAGTTCTGGTAGAAGAATTCCATCCCTGGTTCTGTTGATTGAAATCCTGATGGTAACCATTCCTGCCACTCTCATTTTGTTGCCAATTATTGTTCATTCCATTTGAGCCATCTCTGGTGTACTCTTCTACCTTCTCTGAAGCCATAGCTATGACACCTTTCATTATACCCCATGTCTTCTGAGTGACATCATTGACTTTTTGATCATAACCACCTTCTTTGACCTGAATCAAAGAATAAAGAATTTAGGCAAAGGGCATAATCAAATTTTATACTTGAATATATATGACTCCCTCCCCTAGTAGATGCACCTAATATCTTCTGAAAGGAGTAGACATATGCAGAGTAGCTAAGACGAAAAGCATGACGAGCGAACCTATTTACCAACATACTGATTTAACTAAAAACTTGAAAGAAAAAATTTGTATGATTTTCAGCTGCATTTTGCAAGCTTTTCACACCGGTTGACTTAAAATTCTTTCAGAAGTTAAAACAAGTGGTACTGATGGCATGTTTGATTCATGTAGTCTACTTTACCAGTGCACTAGTGCAGGACATGCTTTAATTTCTATTCGTTATATAGCATAATAAACACGGAAAGAATTATAGTCCAAATTTGTAAGGAGTATTATTTCGTAATGTCAAGAAAAAACAAAAAAAAACTATAGTCGTTTTTGTTAAGGTGGCTACTTCCATCGAGACAAATGATTTCGTCAAATATGTTCAATCAAATATATCAAACCATCTAACATATCACAATGTCTTCACCGGAGAAACAACCTTTTGTTAATGAGGCGGTTCATTAAACTCTAGAGGAAGCAATACACCCAAAGCAATTCATGTAACAAAAAAAGCAGAGCAAAAGAAAACGCCTTGCTTCTAATAAAATCATTTTCCTCAGCTATGGAAATGGAACAAGTAGCTAAAAATAATGGCTTGAAGGAACAGAGTTAGTGTAAATACCTTAGAAGCAGCAGTCTGAGCCGCCAACGATAATTTACCAAACCCCTGAACACAAGAACAAAATCAACCGAAGAAAGAGGCCACAAATTAAAATCAATTCAAAACAGGATCTTCTAACGTGGAAATTGCACACAACAGACCGAATAAAATGGTGAATCTTTAATTTATTATTAAAAAATTTATAAAATATGAAAAATTCAACGTTGACGATATGCAGATGACTGAAGACTCGGTCGCTTGCAACGTCTACTTGAGAGACTGTTTTAAATTCAACTAAGAAACAAAGTCACCTGCGAAACGACGGAGAAATAGTCGTTTTGCTGATTGATCCTCTGCGCCGCCATGGGCGCAGGACTCGATCCAAAACCGACGTATTTCCCTCCCTTCGACGGCGGAAGCCCCTCCGGCCGCGCCAACACTTCTCACATCGCCAGCAGACTGATTCCGTCGCAAATCCCCGCCGAAACCATCATCGGTTCCCCAATCCTCCCAATCGCCGTCATTCCGCTTGTTCCCTCCTCCCCCGCCGTTCATCGGAGGCTTTCTCTTTCCAGCAGCGAATCCTCCAGCGAGATCCTCCCTCTGAACAGGCGGATCGCGCCACGGCCGCCCTTCGGCAATTGCGGCGATGCGATCACGGTAGATAGCGGCGGCTTTGGTGTTGTACTTCTTAACTATATCAGTTTCCTTGGGAACAGAATAAGAGGCGAGGAAGGAGTTGAGGTTATTGTTGCCCCCAGCTTCCATCTTCTTGAGCTGGATTTCGGACCATGCGTCCATGGTGACGGATCGGACGAAGGAGATGTGCACGCCGAGGCCGCGGTGCTTGCCGGAGCACTCGAGGCACATGAAGACGCCGTAGGAGACGGAGGCCCACTGCGGGTTCTTCTGGGAGCAGTCTACGCAGATCTTGTTTGCTGGTTGGGACTGCAGATCCCGAAGCCGCCGTGACGCCGCTGCCGTCGCCATCGATGGCTGCTGGTGGGAATGGAAGGGTGGGAGTGGGCTGGGTTCGGTTGGATTGGGTTGGTGGCGAACAGAGAAAAGCTGAAAAGGGTGTGTTTTTATATGTTGTGTTAAAACGTTAGTGATTGGGGTATTTTTGGGATTAGAGAAGGGTGAAAGATGTTTATAGTACGTAATTACGTTACTGATTCGGATATTTGGGTTGTCAGATGGAAAATATAGTAGTAACCTGTGGTAAAAGTCTAACGACAATTGCTAGCTACCTAGGATCACCTTCAATCATTATCTTTGATCCAGTATCTCCAGGCCCTTTTTCTATTATTTAAATAAAAAAATAATTATATATTCATAAATTAAACTATACAAATTTGGTTAATTTTTTAGATATTAATAAAAATTGGTGTAATCCTTTAATATTAAAAGTTATTGTGTTTTACAAAATTTTTGGAACTAGAATTTACAGAACGTAAATTGTTAGATTAAATTTTTTAATTTATAAAGATAATACACAGACAACAACGTATTGTATTATTTAAGTATTATTCTAATATTAAATAATACAATATGCAGCTTACGTATTGTAATTTAATATTAAATTATAATACACAGTCATTGAATTGTAAAAACATAGACTGCGAATTGTCAGTACAATACGTATGCTGTGTATTGTGCTTAGAACAGTAATCCTAAAATATTGTAAAACTCTATTTTTTATAACATTAATGTAAAACTCTCTTCGCTCTTCCATATTAAAATAAAAAATCCTACAAATTTTACCGATATAAACATTTAGTTATATTTTTTTTACGGGAACAACAAAAATTAAAAATAGGACAAGTTATCAAAATAAATTATTTATAAATTAATATTATGAATTATAACTTTTAAACATTATATAAGAAAATGTAATTTTTATTGATTTATAAAAGTCATAAGGGAGATAGAGTGAATTAGTTATTACACGTAAACCATAAAAAAAGTATAGCGGTTTTCGTTATAGAATACCAAAAAAAAAATTGCGGCACACCTCCAGCGGTTTCTTCACAAACGCCTAAACTGCATGAACTGCGAGAGGGGTATAGCGGTTTATACTTACCTATAAATCCGCCGAACCCAATTGCAGATTTTTCATTTTGACTGAGTACCAACTATTTTAGAGAGAGTTGTTTGTTTAGAGAGAGAACTGTGGATTGAAAGGGAAGGAAGAAAAGGATTGGAGAAGATCTGGGTACCTAAAATTCTTAAGGCGTGGAACCATGGCGAACGAAGGCAGGTTATACCGATTCAACAGTGTTGCGCATGTTACCAGCGGCATCAATGAAGAGGTCAGTTTGTTTTCTTTTAGTTATTAAGTTTTATAACATAATATGTAATATTTAGGATGCAGTAATTAGAATACAAAATTTAAGATATGTAGCTTAGTATTTGAAAGTTAAGATTTAAAATTTAAAATTAAGGATATAGTATTTAAGTAGTATGTTTATCTTAAAGTAATTGAGATTTAGGGTTTAAATATTAAATATAATTTTTAAGGTTTGTAGGGTTATTTTTTAAATATGGTATTTGAAAACTAAGATTTAAAAGTTTAAATTTTAAATTTTAAATTTTAAAATTAGTTTTGTAGTTTAGTATTTAAAATTTAAGAAATTTTAGAAATAAAACTTAAGGTTTGTATTTTATTATTTGAAATTTAAGATTTAAGTCTTAAACTTTAAATTTTAAACTTTAAATTTGATAATATAGGACTTATAAATTTAAAAGTTGGAGATTTTTACTTGTTCTAAAATACATTTAGATCTATGAAACAAAATTTGATGAAAAAGTTCATAAGTATTGTTTTTCTATTTTAATAAAATTAGCTTGAAAAATAATGTTAAATGAAGTATATCTAAAATTTTAGTTAAGATTGGTTAAACAGAAAACTTGTAGTTTTTGTGTCCGATTATAATTTATGGTTTAAACTTGTAAGTATTGAAATTTCATTTGGTGTGGTTATTTTTCTCACATAATGCAGCCAATTAAGTGTATTTACAGTGTTCGAAGGCAACAGAATATACCTTTGTATGATAGGATCATACCCTATTTGGAGAGGGCTGGTTTGTACCACCTGGCTAGGCTGAACACATGTTGGTTCTGGTTGGATGAGTCCCTAGTCAGTGCATTCATTGAGAGGTGGCGTCCTGAGAATACCGTACACATATACGCACGTGCGTACATTATGATGCTGCTATCCACTCAATTGTTTGGTGACAAGAGTGGAAGTCGGATACATATACGATGGTTGCCGATTGTGGCAAGGCTTGACGAGATGTGGCACTTACAATTGGGATTCGGCTACGCTGGCATAGCTATATCAATGCATGTGTCGAGTGGCCAACAGATATGTCACGAACTTGCCAGGCCCCCTCCAGCTATTACAATCTTGGATATTCTGGCAGTTTCCGACTCTCAGGCCCCATGAATTTGACGACTTTTCTTTTCCGTTGGCATCAAGGTTCGAGAAATGCACTTAGACTTTCATTATTTGTTTCCAGTTATCAATTTTTGAGATCCCAGATTATTTATTCATATGACATTGTCATCCTTCATATGTTCCTCCCACTTCAACCTTTCATCATCCATTGCATTCACATGCTCTGGTTCAGTTTTCGATCTAGCCTCCTAAATATCACGACCTTTGCCATTTGCACACTGTTCATACAAGCCATTTGTATCACTAGTATCACGATTCTTGATTCGCCCACCTCTCCTACCAAATTAGAACATCCTTTTTTGGTATGATTCAATGGCACATGAGCTTTGCCATGGCTTTCTTCTTCACCCATTCCCAACTGCGGTGTTTCTATCACATGGCTTGCCACCGCTTTCGCCTATTCTGCAATGTCATTCCCATGACCAAAGCTGTCGTGGTTAAGGGCATGGACCTCCGATGGCGCTGCTAGTGATCCTCGGTGGTTAAGGGCTCATGATCCTCGATGGCCAACACTCGTCGTCTCTTGTGCACACGGATCATGCATCGCTACACCCTACCAATCCTCAGCCACCAACAACGCACAGGGAACGCTCCTCGAAGGAGACCTAGTGCTGCAACCTGCGGGTATAGCAACAACCTGATTTGCAATGGTTTGACCCGCTTTATCACCTCCAGGCCACCGCCCATCACCAATCCTTCCCTCACTTGGCCCATCTTATCTACGAGTATTTGTTGGCCTAATATCATAATGGCCCAAAACAGCACAGTCCCTCATTACTTTTTGTTATATTTATCTCCTTATTAAAATATTGGCACATCCAATATGTTTTCCAATTCATTATGTCACCCGCGGAAAATCCAATACACTAATTTGTATTTTTCTGAGAAACCATTCTTTTTGAATCATCATCCCCATAATCCTCACCTCCATTAATCTCTTTCAATGCATTTGGGTCAGTTTCTTTTTTTTTTGAAGAATTTTAAATGCTCTTGATTTCATTCATTTAAAAACATGTCGTGAATTATTGTTCTACCCTTCTCTTTATTGTAGTCCTTCATCCCTGCCACTATTAATTCAGCCACTGGATCCCACACCACCGTCAGCATTTTCATTCTTCTGTTGCCTAAATCATGGTTTGTCTTCATTGTTCGTGAATTTTTACCGTCCAGAAAACTCTCCGCTCCATATATCTCATGCCTCACCTCCTTTACAAAAATATCAAACCCATTAGTGCCAACTATGATGTGAATCTATTCACTAATAACATCAAACACACATGTATTATTTTGAACTCTTCCAAAGTTGAATGATAAGTCTGACTCTGTCACTTCATCACACTGTACTACTTTTTTCCGTTGTCCACCTATCGTTTTAAACGTTTCTACAGGCCATACATGCAGCGGCACTCCAAAGCATTCTAGCTAAACTCTTCTTATCTAACTAGGTTCTGATTCTTTCCATCTCCAAACACTATAAAAAAAATTGCAGGAGACTATTCATTTTGAAAGTAAAATACAACTCCGCATGCTTCACAGATCAAAAGTTAATAGTGCCTTATATGCTCCGAGCTCTCAGACTTGAACAACCTGAGACAGATCCTTGCTAACTGCCTTCTTTAACACATTAAATTCTATGACCGTGGTTGTTCCCTCAACTAGACTCCTTGATAGTCAACCCATATTTGCTTTTGCAACTGTCACATTCAATCTTCTTTGTCCATCCATTCCCGTTTGGATCCTTAATCGCTACATTCTTCATCTCCCTTTCCCCATTTGGGTCTTTAACCACTGCATTCCTCGTTACCACTTTTTCATCTGCATGAGTAACCATATTGTTCCTACGTTGAGTCTCCCTATTCTCAACAGCATTCTTTCCTCTTTCTTCATCATGCCCCCTTTGTTCCTTCTCTCCCATTGTCCTTCTACACTCAGCCTCTTTCATTGAGATTGTCTTGCCTCTTAATCGCATGTGATCCATGTCCGCTATAGCCTTCAGGGTCTCCTTTCATCGCATACCGTATAAAGGCAAAAAGATATAGCATGCCATTCTTTCTCTTCCAAGAAAGATATATATCGTTGATTCTTCGTATCCAATTAAATAAGTGAAATAACTCTCATTTCGAGATATCTTCTGATAAATTGTTGACAAAAATTGAGGACTTATTTTTCAAAGAATGATACTCTTCTCAATTCCAAACCCTAGAATCCTTTAAATGTTGATATAATTTTCTAATTCTACCTCACTCTGTGATTTTTCCCTCTCTCTCGCACACTCTCTCATTTTTTCATTGTTAAATTTTTAAATTAAAAATAATCTATTAATCTAATTGACTAGTAATAAATGATACTAAACTTTTCATCAGTCATTAAAATATCTAAGAAAAAAAATAAGTGGTGAAAAATTCGATACTCACCGAGTCATGGTTTTTGCTGTGGTCTGTTGTTTTCTTAATATTCAGAATATATCACACTTTAAAAACTTGACGTTTCCCTCACATTTAATGCCATAGGAAAAAAAAGGAGAACATTATAATAATTAGTGGCTCTTTCCACATTATAATCTCTCATAAAAATGGGCTAAGTTGTTCATGTTTTTACATGAATTCAATAATTTCAATTTTATTTTTTTATGGAATGTAATGAAAGAGCTGGTAAAAAAGTTATTATAGCATCATATATTTATCATCCTAAAAATGGAAGGTCTATTGTTAGTATATGCCAAACTTCGTTCGGTTATTCTTATTGTGTGCAGATCCTATGATTTCTCTGTTTATGTCCTGCCGTGTGACTACAACTTAGGCTAAATACTTGATGGCATAATTACATAAATTCACTTGTTAGGTAAGGTATAACATATCAATTCGTGCATATTAAATAACAATTTATTTGCATATTAGAATGTCATGAGTATACTTTTCACATAATATATTTGTGTGTGATATGGTGTCATACTGTCATGTACCGTCCTAGTACCAAAACGTATTGTATTCCGTTCAGTTTATCTCCTCGGTCATAATCAAACTGCTTGTGGAGGTATTCTCCGTAATCATCATGGAATTTTATTAGTAGAAATTGATTCTTAAATAGCTATTTTGTTCTGCACTAATAGGCAATAGTATCCCCGGGACACATTCCTCTATCTTCTACTTTTAGTTGCTGTCTTCCTAGAATTCACTCTTAACCTGCAAAGAACTTGATGGTTAGCATCTCTCATATCTTTTACATTTTACTACCCTACTAACATGATTGTGAACATCAAAGAGGAATTAAAAATTATGGATGATTTAATAATATAAGATATGTTAAAATAAATAAAAGCTAAGTAAAAAATAAAATATAATTACATTAAAATGTATATTTAAATTCATCATAATAATATAAGAGGTTATCGAAACTATGTCTTATATATATTACTACATTAACCAAATTTATAGTTAATTATTAATTTATTTATTTTATAATATTTAACTCCACATATACTACATATGCGGTACATAGTCAGTCTCAAACCCGGATAAAGGAGGAGGGTTGTGTTAGGTCTTTGACAGCCAACATAAAAATTTAGTCGAATCTTCATGACATGGATCAAAGACGTTATTGCGCTAAAGTTAGGTCGTTGCCCGAAAGCAACGCGCTGTATGGCTCGCATACAATGTCAAATGAGCAAGAGTCGCTGCATTGGTGTTCAGGTATAGTGTTAAATGAGCAAGGATTCCTGCGTTTTCATGAACGGATGATGGTAAATAAGCTAGTTTACAAAAAAAGGGGTAAAGATAAAGATCAGAGTGACAAAATGTTGAGATTTGGAACATGGAACAGAGGCACTCTAACAGGAAAATTCATGAAAGTGATGGATACTATGACAAGAAGAAAGATTAACATCATGTGCCTTTGATGAGCGGATAATTTGTACGCTTTTTGACATTGTTTTTAGTATGTTTTAGTTAGTTTTTACTATATTTTTATTAGTTTTTAGTTAAAATTCACTTTTCTGGACTTTACTATAAGTTTGTGCATTTTTCTGTGATTTCAGATATTTTCTGGCTGAAATTGAGGGACCTGAGCAAAAATCTGATTCAGAGGCTAAAAAGGACCGCAGATGCTGTTGGATTCTGACCTCTCTGCACTCGAAGTAGATTTTCTGGAGCTACAGAAACCCAATTGGCGCGCTCTTAACTGCGTTGGAAAGTAGACATCCTGGGCTTTCCAGAAATATATAATAGTCCATACTTTGTCCGAGATTTGATAGCCCAAACTGGCATTCCAAATCAGCTCAAAACTGCCCGGCGTTAAACACCGGAACTGGCACAAGAATGGGAGTTAAACGCCCAAACTGGCACAAAAGCTGGCGTTTAACTCCAAGAAGAGTCTCTACACGAAAATATGTCATTTACTCATTTTTGTAAACCCTAGGCTACTAGTTCTCTACAAATAGGACCTTTTGCTATTGTATTTTCATCTTTGGATCACTTTAGATCTTTTGATCATCTTTGGATGTCTAGTTCTTAGATCATGGGGGCTGGCCTCTCGGCCATGCCTAGACCTTGTTCTTATGTATTTTCAACGGTGGAATTTCTACACACCATAGATTAAGGTGTGGAGCTCTGCTGTACCTCGAGTATTAATGCAATTACTATTGTTCTTCTATTCAATTCAGCTTATTCTTATTCTAAGATATTCATTCCACCCAAGAACATGATGAATGTGATGATTATGTGACGCTCATCATCATTTTCACTTATGAACGCGTGCCTGACAACCACTCCCGTTCTATAAGCAAACAAGGCTTGAATGTTTATCTCTTGGATCCCTTGATCGGAATCTTCGTGGTATAAGCTAGAATTGATGGCGGTATTCAAGAGAATCCGGAAGGTCTAAATCTTGTTTGTGGTATTCTGAGTAGGATTCAAGGATTGAATGACTGTGATGAGCTTCAAACTCGCGATTGTGGGGCGTTAGTGACAGACGCAAAAGAATCACTGGATTCTATTCCGACATGATCGAGAACCGACAACTGAATAGCCGTGCTGTGACAGCGCGCGTTGAACATTTTCACTGAGAGGACGGGACTGTAGCCATTGACAACGGTGATGCCCAACATACAGCTTGCCACGGAAAGGAGTAAGAAGGATTGGATGAAGACAGTAGGAAAGCAGAGAGACAGAAGGGACAAAGCATCTCCATACGCTTATCTGAAATTCTCACCAATGAATTGCATAAGTATCTCTATCTTTATTTTATGCTTTATTCATAAATCATCTATAACCATTTGAATCTGCCTGACTGAGATTTACAAGATGACCATAGCTTGCTTCATGACGAATAGATTTTTGATGGTATAGAATTTCACAAATGAATTCTCGTTGCAAGTATAGTTTCTAAACCAATCAATAATCTTTTCATACAAAAAGTTATTTGTCACTAGTACAAACCCCTAAAATTTATAAACCGAAGTATTCAAACCTCGGGTCGTTCTCCCTAGGAATTACAATAAAGTGTCTTGTTATTGGTTGTGATGTGTTTTGGGGTTTTGGATAAGAAGCATGAAAAGTAAATGGCAATGAAAATAAACTAACAACTAACAAAGCTCTTGGCAAGATATGAGAACTAGAAGTTCTATCCTAGTTATCCTTCTCAATTGTGATGAGTATTGTTCATTGCTACCACTTAGTTAACCCTTACTAAATAAAGGAAAGTCAAGTGGATGAATTGACTTGAGTCACAAGTCCTAGCCAACTCCCAAGGAAAGACTAGCTTTAGTGCACTCCAAACCAATTAGCAATCTCTCCAATTACCAATCAACAAAGGAATTAGATAACTCAAGTGTCACTAATTACTCTACCTAGGCCAAGAGGAACAAAATTCATTTCCCCTTCAATCCTTGGCTTAAATAGCATCAGAAATGAGTTGGATTGGGCCCACAAGGCTTCTAAATTCGCTGGCCACGTTTTGCTTTAAGTGAACTAGGTGGCAGCAACGGCGCGTGCGCATACTTTGCGCGTGCGCGCCACCATACGTGTAGCAACTATGGCAAATCTTATATCGTTTCGAAGCCCCAGATGTTAGCTTTCTAACCCAACTAGAACCGCATCATTTGGACCTCTATAGCTCAAGTTATGATCGTTTAAGTGTGAAGAGGTCGGCTTGACAGCTTTCCGGTTCTTTCATTTCTTCATGAGTTCTCCAACTTTTCATGCTTCTTTCTTCATTCCCTTGATCCAATCTTTGCCTCCTAAACCTG
>NC_029773.3:22359007-22359467 GCF_000817695.3 Arachis duranensis | reverse complement strand
ATGTCCTAAAAAGCATGTTTTCACTCTTAAGCACAATTAAAGGAGAATATACAAAACCATGCTATTTCATTGAATAAATGTGGGTAAAAGGTTATAAAATCCCCTAAAATCAATACAAGATAAACCGTCAAAATGGGGTTTGTCACTTCATACCAACAATCTCCGTGGGATCGACCCTTACTCGCGTAAGGTTTATTACTTGGACGACCCAGTGCACTTGCTGGTTAGTTGTGCGAAGTTGTGATAAAGAGTTGAGATTGCAATTGAGCGTACCATGTTGATTGCGCCATTGATAATCACAATTTTGTGCACCAAGTTTTTGGCGCCGTTGTCGGGGATTGTTTGAGTTTGGACAACTGTGGGTTCATCTTGTTGCTTAGATTAGGTATTTTTCAGAATTTTTAAGAATGAATTCTAGTGTTTCAAGGTGATGTTCTTATCATCACCAAAGCTAATTGAT
>NC_029773.3:22358513-22358763 GCF_000817695.3 Arachis duranensis | reverse complement strand
TGTTGTTTCTCATATGCATTCTCAATTTGTTAGTGTCAGTAGTATACAAACTTCTAAGTTTGGTGTCTTGTATGCATTGTTATTTGATTTTAGTTGCATTTTGATTTTTCCTCATCATTAAAAATCCAAATTTTTTTTAATTTGTGTCTTTTCAAGTCAATAATACAGAGAATTAAAGATTCAGAACATACAGTGGAGGAATTACACAGAAAAAGTTGGGCGTTCAAAACACCCAGTGAAGAAGGAAAAT
>NC_029773.3:22357009-22358224 GCF_000817695.3 Arachis duranensis | reverse complement strand
TTTTCAAAAATACTTGCTAACAATTAATGATTTGATTCAACATTTCAAGTATGTTGCCTTTTCTGTTGAGAAAGGTTTAATGTTTGAATCATATCTTTTCTTGTTAGCCAAGTCATTGATTTTAAAAATCAAATCTTTTTAAATTGTTTTTCAAATCATGTCTTCTTAATCATATCTTTTTAAAACTATATCTTTTCAATCATATCTTCTTAATCACATCTTTTTCAAAAATAGCTTTCAATCATATCTTTTTGATTTATAATTTCAAAATCTTTTTCAAAAATTACTTTACTTCTTTCTCAATCTTAGTTTTCGAAAATCATCAATCAATTTTCAAAATGTTTTTAAAATCTTTTTAATTTATTTTCGAAAATTTCTTCCCCTTTTCTCACATCCTTCTATTTATGGACTAACATGTACAATTTGAACTCTATCTTTCTAAGTTCGAATTCTTCTACCTCTTCCTTTTATTTTTCTTTTCCTCTGACATCTCAAGGAATCTCTATACTGTGACATAGAGGATTCTATATTTTCTTGTTCTCTTCTTTTTCATATGAGCAGGAGCAAAGACAAAAGCATTCTTGTTGAGGCTGACCCTGAACCTGAAAGGACCTTGAAGCAAAAGCTAAGAGAAGCTAAAGCACTACCTTCTGTAGAGGACCTAACAGAAATCTTCAAAAAAGAAGACAACCGAATTCTTCAAAGAAGAAGAACACATGGCAGCCGAAAACAACAACAATGCCAACAATGCAAGGAAGGTGCTAGGTGACTTTACTGCACCTACTCCCGACTTCTATGGGAGAAGCATCTCTATCCCTGCCATTGGAGCAAAGAACTTTGAGCTTAAGCCTCAATTAGTTTCTCTAATACAATAGAATTGCAAGTTCCATGGACTTCCATTAGAAGATCATCATCAGTTTTTATCTGAGTTCTTGCAAATCTGTGACACTGTCAAGACTAATGGGGTTGACCCTGAGGTCTACAGACTTATGCTATTCCCTTTTGCTGTAAGAGACATAGCTAGGATATGGTTGGACTCACAACCTAAAGAAAGCCTGAACTCTTGGGAAAAGCTAGTCAATTCCTTCTTGGCAAAGTTCTTTCACCTCAAAAATTGAGTAAACTTAGAGTGGAAGTCCAAACCTTTAGACAGAAGGAAGGAGAATCCCTCTATGAAGCTTGGGAAAGATACAAACAATTAATCAGAAAGTGTCC
>NC_029773.3:22355250-22356949 GCF_000817695.3 Arachis duranensis | reverse complement strand
GACTCAGCAAGTCAATATGATTTCTCAAAGTCTGTCTGGAATGCAAGCTGCACCAGGCAGTACTAAGGATGCTTCATCTGAGAAAGAAGCTTATGATCCTGAGAACCCTTCAATGGAAGAGGTGAATTACATGGGAGAATCCTATGGAAACACCTATAATCCTTCATGGAGAAATCATCCAAATCTCGCATGGAAGGATCAACAGAGACCTCAACAAGGTTTCAACAAACAATAATGGTGGAAGAAATAGGTTTAGCAATGGCAAGCCTTTTCCATCATCTTCTCAGCAACAGACAGAGAATTCTAAGCAGAGCCACTCTGACTTAGCAACCATGGTCTCTGATCTAATCAAAACCATTCAAAGTTTCATGACTGAAACAAGGTCCTCCATTAGAAACTTGGAGGCATAAGTGGGTCAGCTGAGTAAGAAAGTTACTGAACTCCCTCCTAGTACTCTTTCAAGCAATACAGAAGAGAATCTAAAAGGAGAGTGTAAGGCCATAAACATGGCCGAATTTGGAGAGGAGGAAGAGGCAGTGAGCGCCACTGAGGAAGACCTCAATGGACGTCCACTGGCCTCCAATGAGTTCTCTAATGAGGAACCATGGGAATCTGAGGCTCACACTGAGACCATAGAGATTCCATTGGATTTACTTCTGTCATTCATGAGCTCTGATGAGTATTCTTCCTCTGAAGAGGATGAAGATGTCACTGAAGAGCAAGTTGCTAAATACCTTGGAGCAATCATGAAACTAATGACAAGTTATTTGGTAATGAGACTTGGGAAGATGAACCCCCTTTGCTCACCAAAGAACTGGATAACTTGACTAGGCAGAGATTACCTCAAAAGAGACAGGACCCTGGAAAATTCTTAATACCTTGTATAGTAGGCACCATGACCTTCAAGAAGGCTTTGTGTGACATAGGGTCCAGCATAAACCCCATGCCTCTCTCTGTAATGGAGAAGCTAGGGATCTTTGAGGTACAAGCTGCAAGAATCTCACTAGAGATAGCAGACAATTCAAGAAAACAAGTTTATGGACTTGTAAAGGATGTTCTGGTAAAGATTGAAGACCATTACATCTCTGCTGATTTCATAGTCCTAGAGACTGGGAAGTGCATGGATGAATCCATCATCCTTGGCAGACCCTTCCTAGCCACAGCAAATGCTGTGATTGATGTTGACAGAGGAGAATTGATCATTCAAGTGAATGAAGAATCCTTTGTGTTTAAGGCTCAAGGATATCCCTCTGTAACCATGGAGAGGAAGCATGAAGAGTTTCTCTCAAAACAGAGTCAAACAAAGTCCCCACAGTCAAACTCTAAGTTTGGTGTTGGGAGGTTCCAACATTGCTCTGAGTATCTGTGAGGCTCCATGAGAGTCCACTGTCAAGCTACTGACATTAAAGAAGCGCTTGTTGGGAGGCAACCCAATGTTATATTTATCTAATTTTCATTGTTATTTTATGTTTTCTATAGGTTGATGATCATGAGAAGCCACGAAATCAATTGAAAAAGCAAAACAGAATGAAAAATAGAAAGAAAAACAGCACACCCTGGAGGAGAATCTTGCTGGCGTTTAAACGCCAGTAAGGGCAACAAATGGGCGTTTAACGCCCAGTCTGGCACCATTCTGGGCGTTTAACGCCAGAAAGGGGCACCAGACTGGCGTTAAACGCCAGAAAAGGGCAAGAAGCTG
>NC_029773.3:22354118-22355128 GCF_000817695.3 Arachis duranensis | reverse complement strand
CCACTATTCTCCTCACCACTCACATCCATCCTTCATAAAACCTCACCTACCTCACCATTCAAATTCAAACCACTTTTCCTCTTAACCCACCCTCACATGACCGAACCCTACCCCTCTCTCCACCCCTATATAAATCCATCTTCACTCCTTCATTTTCACACAACCAAAACACTACTTCTCCCCCTTGGCCGAAAAACCAAGCCACTTCCATCTCCTCTATTTCTTCTTCTTCTACTCTCTTCTTTCTTCTTTTGCTCGAGGACGAGCAAACCTTTTAAGTTTGGTGTGGTAAAAGCATTGCTTTTTGTTTTTTCATAACCATTTATGGCATCTAAGGCCGGAGAAACCTCTAGAAAGAGGAAAGAGAAGGCAAAAGCTTCCACCTCCGAGTCATGGGAGATGGAGAGATTCATCTCAAGGGTGCATCAAGACCACTTCTATGAAGTTGTGGCCATGAAGAAGGTGATCCCCGAGGTCCCTTTCAAACTCAAAAAAAGGTCAACTTTAATCAAAGGTTGGACCAAGTCCTCATGGACATGAGAAAATTCTTCATCATGAAATCCCTGAGATGCCTCAAGGGATGCACTTTCCTCCACAAAACTATTGGGAGCAAATCAACACCTCCCTAGGAGAATTGAGTTCCAACATGGGACAACTAAGGGTGGAGCACCAAGAACATTCCATTCTCCTCCATGAAATTAGAGAAAATCAAAGAGTCATGAGAAAGGAGCAACAAATGCAAGGAAGAGACATTGAGGAGCTCAAGCACTCCATAAGATCTTCAAGAGGAAGAACAAGCCGCCATCACTAAGGTGGACCCATTCTTTAATTTCCTTGTTCTTTATTTTCCTGTTTTTCAAATTTTTATGCTTATGTTCATCATCTATGTTTGTGTCCTGTGATCATTAGTGTCTTAGTGTCTATGCCTTAAAGTTATGAATGTCCTATGAATCCATCACCTTTCTTAAATGAAAAATGTTCTTAATTGAAAAAGAGAAGAATTGCATGAG
>NC_029773.3:22353545-22353975 GCF_000817695.3 Arachis duranensis | reverse complement strand
GGCTCTTGAAAGAATGATGAAAAAGGAGACATGTTACTGAGGATCTGAAAAATCATAAAAATGATTCTTGAAGCAAGAAAAAGCAGTGAATTAAAAAAAAAGAAAAAAGGAGATTATGTGCGAAAAAAAGAGAGGAAAAAGAAAAAGAAAGAAAAAAAATAATAAAGTCGTGATCCAAGGCAAAAAGAGTGTGCTTAAGAACCCTGGACACCTCTAATTGGGGACTCTAGCAAAGCTGAGTCACAATCTGAAAAGGTTCACCCAGTTATGTGTCTGTGGCATGTATATATCCGGTGGTAATACTGGAAGACAGAGTGCTTTGGGCCACGGCCAAGACTCATAAAGTAGCTGTGTTCAAGAATCAACATACTTAACTAGGAGAATCAATAACACTATCTGGATTCTGAGTTCCTATAGAAGCCAATCATTT
>NC_029773.3:22352910-22353176 GCF_000817695.3 Arachis duranensis | reverse complement strand
AGTTTGTGTGTTTTTCTGTGATTTCAGGTATTTTCTGGCTGAAATTGAGGGACCTGAACAAAAATCTGATTCAGAGGCTAAAAAGGATTGCAGATGCTGTTGGATTCTGACATCCCTGCACTCGAAGTGGATTTTCTGAAGCTACAGAAGCCCAATTGGCGCGCTCTTAACTGCGTTCGAAAGTAGACATCCTGGGCTTTCCAGCAATATATAATAGTTCATACTTTGCCCGAGATTTGATGGCCCAAACTGGCGTTCCAAATCAG
>NC_029773.3:22352536-22352801 GCF_000817695.3 Arachis duranensis | reverse complement strand
AAAGCTGGCGTTTAACTCCAAGAAGAGTCTCTACACGAAAATGCTTCAATGTTCAGCCCAAGCACACACCAAGTGGGCCCGAAAGTGGATTTTTATGTCATATACTCATTTCTGTAAACCCTAGGCTACTAGTTCTCTACAAATAGGACCTTTTGCTATTGTAATTTCATCTTTAGATCACTTTAGATCTTTTGATCATCTTTGGATGTCTAGTTCTTAGATCATGGGGGCTGGCCTCTCGGCCATGCCTAGACCTTGTTCTTAT
>NC_029773.3:22343774-22352378 GCF_000817695.3 Arachis duranensis | reverse complement strand
TCTATTCCGACATGATCGAGAACCGACAGCTGAATAGCCATGCTGTGACAGAGCGCGTTGAACATTTTCACTGAGAGGACGAGACTGTAGCCATTGACAACGGTGATGCCCAACATACAGCTTACAATGGAAAGGAGTAAGAAGGATTGGATGAAGACAGTAGGAAAGTAGAGAGACGGAAAGGACAAAGCATCTCCATACGCTTATCTGAAATTCTCACCAATGAATTGCATAAGTATCTCTATCTTTATTTTATGCTTTATTCATAAATCATCTATAACCATTTGAATCTGCCTGACTGAGATTTACAAGATGACCATAGCTTGCTTCATACCAACAATCTCCGTGGGATCGACCCTTACTCGCGTAAGGTTTATTACTTGGACGACCCAGTGCACTTGCTGGTTAGTTGTGCGAAGTTGTGATAAAGAGTTGAGATTGCAATTGAGCGTACCATGTTGATGGCGCCATTGATGATCACAATTTCGTGCACCAGCCTTCAATAAACAAAATCGGTCGATGTGAAGACTAGGGAGTTAGATACCTTTGGGTTCAAACTTTGGTATACAAAAAAGGTGAAGAATAGAAATGGGTTAGGTATTATCGTGGATAAGCAGTGGAAGAAGGATATAGTGGATGTCAAGAGGGTAGATGATTGGATCATCTCTACCAAACTTATGGTGGAAGTAGGTACTTTTCTTGTGATTAGTGCCTATGCACTGCAAGTAAGTTCGGATGAGCAACACCAGATAAGGTTTTGGGAGGATCTAGAGAGTTTGGTCCAAGAAATTCCTTCGCGATATAAGATTTTCTTAGGAAGAGACTTAAAAAGAGAAATGACTAGGTATGGAAATATTTACGGAGGCCATGGTTTCGGGGTGGTCAATACCGAAAGTAAAACTATTTTGGACTTTAAACTACAAAAAAGGGTTTATGCTCACGATAAAAAATCGTGACCATAGCTAGTGAAAATGGTGACCATAGGTCTATTGTAACGGTTTTTGACCTATGGTCACGGTTTTTCCACCATGGCCTATTTTGTCGTGGTCATAAACCTATGGTCACGGTTTTTTTATCTATGGTCACAGTTTCTATTGTCACAATTGTATTGTTCAAATTCTGGCACTTTAGGCCACGGTTTTTTACCGTGACCAAAGGTTAATCTTTGATCACGCATAAAAACCATGACCATAGCCTAATCCATGGTCACCCCACCTTAAAATGGTGACCATAGCCTTATCTATGGTCACGGCTTTTACTGTGACCATAGCCTCTATGGTCACCCGACTTAAAACCGTGACCATAGCCTTATCTATGGTCATGGTACCATAGCCTCTATGGTCACCCCACCTTAAAATCGTGACCATAGCCTTATCTATGGTCGCGGATTTTACCGTGATCATAGCCTCTATGGTCACCCACCTTAAAACCGTGACCATAGCCTATATGGTCACCCACCTTAAAATCGTGACCATAGCCTTATCTATGGTCACGGTTTGGCCTCTATGGTCACTCCACTTAAAACCGTGACCATAGTCTTATCTATGTCCACGGTTTTTCACCGTGACTATAGCCTTTCGCCGTAACCATAGTCTTATCTATGGTCACCCTATTTTAAAACTGTGACCATATCATACTCTGTTTTATGAGATTTATTTTTTAAAGCATATTATGATAATCACAATTTAAGTCTAAAAATGAGAAATTCAAGAAATCTAGATCATAAAATTTTTATTATAAGCTAGATATATGTTTTGTCCAAACAATACAAATCAAAATACGGTATAATTCATCCATTACATGTAATACCGAGTAAAGTTTGTTTACAAAAAGTATATAACACATCAAAATATTATATATATATGACCCATCCCATCTCATATTGCTATGGAAAATATTTTCTTCATATCATGTCCTCTGGTAGCAAAAGAAATAAACATGTTAGAACAGAGAACATTGTACACCTGAAAACAACACTAAAGAACATAATAACAAATAAATAAATGCACAAAACATTGTACACTATTGGTTTCTGTTTACATTTCCTCTTTTTTGCTATTTCCAAATTTTGCTAAAATAAAAGAGAACGAATTCACAAAAGAAACAAGCTTTAGATTCTGTTTCCAGAAGAAATACATTACCCTACCTCATAACATAAATCCAAAACATAAACATACGAAAGAAATTAATTTCATCCCTATCCAAAGGTGAAATAGAATATACTTAACATGAAACAACTACCTGGGTGCACATTTTTCAGAATTAGTATACATGTCTTAAACTCAATAAATGTTTGGCTGAGTTAAATCTGCTCCCCCTAATAAATTCTCTCTCTTCAATTTCAATTTTGATTAAGTCATAGTTTTTGTATGATAATTAAGTATTCAATTCAAGAAGAGTTTAGCTATGAATATGTATAGATTAAAAGTTGTATCTAAAGCAAAAATTGGTTGCATTATTTTGAGAAAGAACAATTACCAATCGCCAAAGCATGTAAACTTATATTTTTTCATTTAAAGCTCTAAACGACACAAGAATAAATTCAGAAATAGATTATTTTTCCGAACATCTGACTAGATGAAAATATGTATGCTCGCCATCTATCAATTGTATTTTACATGTGTATATAGAACCAGTTACTGTCTCATATATAATCACAACCAACAAGTTTATAGCAGTTAGTATATCAGATAAAGTAAATCTAAATACTATATTTTACTAAGTTGTGTCAAATATGCCATACATGACCTGACAGTAGCTGGCTACTACATCTCCTCAGCACATTTTGCAGTGCATCAAATAGCTTAAAGAACCTATTACATTTTCCAGGCCATCAACTGATAAAGCTGTTATCACAACTGTTAGATCTTGATCATCAAACTGTCATCAAACTGTCTCAATATGGCATCTTCAATGTCTACAAGACTCTGTTCAACATGACAGAAATAGGGAGTGGAAAACGGACATAAGCCTTCAAGATTTAAAGTACATTATCAAAATCATTTACTTTAGCAAACCATTCATAAAAGAAGGGATTTCTACGGTGACAGACACAAAATGATCTGCATTATTAAATTAAATCAATTAAGCCCCACCAATTACATACAACACAACATCAGTGTCCATATAAATTAAATTTGTGTAAGGAATCATTATTTTAGAATGTCATACGAAATATAATCGAGATGTATTGTATGCAAAGGATAGGAGATTATTTAATTTTAGTGATATAGGAACCTCTATATATTGCCTATTATGTGACATTTGAGAGAAAAAAATAGAACTATTTTCACCGTAAAATGGTTGATGAGTAGTTTGGGTAAAAGAACTTATGAATATCTTACTAATGGTGCGTACTTAGCTGCTTAATTGATCTCAAGAACCTTATAGAACACCAGGTACATTTATTTCGGTGGAGCAGATGAAGATATGACCCAAATAGTGACATGGACATGACACATTGACACTTAAATTCACTCAAGATTAGTGTGGTGAGATCGAACGGCTTCAGGGGTCTGATCCAACGCCTCTCGAAGCTTGTAAACAAGCATCTCGAACAACACAAACGGAGCCCCTTCGTAAAAACTCCCAATCAGAAGCAACTCATTCCCCTCACCTTCTTCATCATCAGCCATCGTCTGCACTGCCACGTAAGCCACCGCATTCGCGTGTCACCGCAGGACCCCATAAGATGACTGATGAGTCGAATTGTCTTATTAAGTCAAATATAGCACTAAAATGATGCCGAGATGGATAAATATGATGACTTCCTAATATCTGGAGACAAAAATATTCATGTGAACAAGCTAAGCTAAACCTGATGCCAAAATTCATTCATCAAAGCAATTTACCTCATTCTTTACTTCTTAAAGAAGCCAATTGAAGTCTGCCGATCAACTAAATAATACCTTAAAGAAATCTTGTTGCAATAATGCTTCCTAGTGAGTCATACAGGAGTATGTACGGACCATGCAATTTTAGTCTTTAGATAAATAATAGTGTGTAGTGATCCCACAAAAAGAAAAATAAAGAAAACACAATATCAGCATGTGGAAAAGAATGAACTATTTACACACAAAGGACACAAGGAATACATAATTGAGATTTAATGACACAAGAAACATTTCAAAGCAAACCCCAATAATATAAAATAATTGAGCCAAACAGCAATAGTAACGATACATAATTGAGCTAGAGTAGTGACAACAATACCTCCGACAGCAAGAGAACAAATGGGTTCATCTCCAATGGCGGCGGCAGAGACAAACTTCGACGGCAGCGACGTTGAGCAGAAACGGTGGAGGAGCGATGCTCATTCTCTTCGGGCCTTGTTTATCTCTCTCTCTAGGTTTCTTCTACTACGACGGCGGCACCTTCAATTGATGATGACGGCGGCTCTAACCACACCAGCGACGGCTTCCTCCTCCATCGCGTGATAGTGACGGCGATGCAATGGCGGTGCGGGACGGCTCCTCCTCTTCGCGTCTTCTTACTCTCTGCTTCTTCTTAGTTCGATCGCCCTCACTCTCCCACTCTTCCTTGTGAGCATCGACAATGACGGCGGCTGCCAGCCCCGTCGGCGCCGTCACCTTCCTCCTCCCTCTCTTCCCTTCTCTGTTTTCCCTTTCTCTTTCTGCGTTTCCGTGGGTATGTGTGTGTGTGTGTGTTACCGTGAAAAGGGGGGTTGAGGATTCGTATTTTGGGAAATTAGGGATTTGGGGGTTTAGAGTTAGGGTTTGTGATTTTTAATCTGGGAATTAGAGTTAGAAATTAAGAATTTTATAAAAAAATTTGGATAAAATAGATATTTTGATAAAATTGATGGATAGAATAATAATTTTAAATTAAATATACTCCACTAAAAATATTTTAATACTATTTATTAACATACTGTTGAGTAAAAATAATTATTTTTAACTTAAATTATAAAATAAATATATTAATTACGTTTTATCAAGTACTGTTTAAATCCAAAATATCAATTATTTAAATTAAATTATATAACTTTTTATTATTTTTTCATTACAAGAATTTTAATTTCAAAGTATATAAAATAATCAATTATAATAAAATTACACAAAAATATTAATTAACTTAAATTCGAAGTACTTATAAAATCAATTTAGTCATTCTTAATAGATTATTTTCTTATTAGAGGGGCTCGAGCACGACCAGTGGGTTATCTTCACCTTTTACTCCTAAGTGAAGAACGTCGAGTGAGGAAATAGGGATTTTGGAAAGGAATTGGGGATGGGTTTTTAAAAAAAATAAAAAACTGTATTCTATGGTCACCTTTTTTCGAAAAATTGTGATCATAGACTTCCATAGGTCACCCTCTACAACCGTGATTACAGATACCTTTAAGTCACTCTAAAATCGTGACCATAGACCATTTTAGGTCACCCTTTCGTAAAACCGTGATCATAGACTCTTTTAAGTCATCCCTTAAAACCGTGATCATAGACCCTTTTAGGTCACCCCCAAAACCGTAACCATAGACCATTTTAGGTCACCCCTTTCTGAAAAATCATGACCATAAACCATTTAAGGTCACCCCCCAAAACCGTGACCATAGACCCCTTTAGGTCACTCCAAAAAACCGTGACCATAGACCCTTTAAGGTCACCCTTTCGTAAAACCATGACCATAGACTCTTTTAGATCACCCCTCAAAACTGTGACTATAGATGTCTTTTGGTCACGGTGAAAAACTGTGACTATAGACCATTTTAGGTCACCCCCAAAACCGTGACCATAGACCCTTTTCAGATCACCCCCCAAAGCCGTGACCATAGACCCCTTTTAGGTCACCTTTTTTAAAAAATCGTGACCATAGACCATTTAACATCACCCCCCAAAATCGTGACCATTGACCTCTTTAGGTCACCCCAAAAAACTGTGACCATAGACCTCTTTAGGTCACCCTTTTTTAAAAAAACATGACCATAGACCCTTTTGGTCACCTCAAAAAATCGTGACCATAGACCCCTTTAGGTCACCCTCGTAAACTGTGACCTTTGACCCTTTTAGGCCACCCTATTTTTAAAACCGTGACCATAGGTACTCTATGGTCACTCTTTTTTAAAAAACCGTGACCATAGCTTTTTTATCACAGTAAAAAACTGTGACTATAGACCCCTATGATCACGGTTTTTTACTGTGACAAAAAAAATCGTGATCATAGACCCAAAATATTACAATATTTTATCAATCTTTGACCTTCTCATATAACCTATAGGAGTGGCATAACAAGCTCTCAAATCGACTTCTTGTTGAGAAGAGTCGACCAAAAATTTTGCATCAATTGTAAAATTATTTCGAGAGAGAGTTTAACAACACAACATAGGATGCTCGTCATGAATTTTCGCGTTGAGCAAAAGTTGAGGAAAAGACATCATATGAAGAACTCAAGGATGAGGTGGTAGCGGATGAAAGATGGGGAACAAAGAAACTTCCTAAGACGGGTAGGAGAAGAATTAAAATGAGAAGGGGATGGAAGCGCAGAGGAGATGTAGAGGGAGATGGCAGAAGTTATTAGAAAAACATCAAAAGAAAGTTTTAGTGAATCTAGAAGGATAGGACCAAGAGATAAGAAGTCTTGGTGGCAGAATGCGAGTGTACAAGAAAAGATAAAGACAAAAAGAAGGTGCTTTAAAGAATGGTCTTTGTGTCGCAATTTAGATAATTAAAAAAATATAAGGCAGCTAAGAAAGAGACAAAGGTGGCTGTAAGTGAAGCAAGAAAAAGAGCATATAAGGGTCTCTACCAGTCTTTAGGCATGAAGGAAGGAGAAAAAGGTATATGTAGAATCGCAAAGAGCCATGAAAGAATAACAAGAGACTTGGATTAGGTTAAGTGCATAAAGGATAAAGAAGGAGAGAATTTGGCTCAAGATAAGAAGATCAATGAAAGGTGGAAGAGCTACTTCTATGAATTATTTAATGAATAATAGAAGACTCTTTTGAGCCTTGGTCGGTTATGCATGGGGAAAGAAGATCAAAACTTTGAATACTATCAAAGGAATCGAGACTTGAAGGTAAAAAAGACTCTAAAACGGATAACAATGGTAGGGCAGTAGAACTTGATAATAATATTTCGATTGAAGTTTGAAAGAGCCTTAGAGAAAAAGGCATCAGTTGGTTAAGCAAGCTTTCTAATGAGATTTTAAGATAAAAAAGATGCCAGATGAGTGGAGAAAGAGCACTTTAATACCTATTTACAAAAATAAGGGAGATATATAGAGTTACAAAAACTATAGAGTGATCAACCTCATGAGCCATACCATGAAGTTATGGGAAAGAATGATAGAATAGAGGCTGAGACAAGAGGCACAAGTAATAAAGAACCAATTTAATTTTATGCCAGACAAACCCACCACTGAAGCTACATACCTATTAAGAAGGATGATGAAGAGGTATTAAAGTAATAAAATAGATATACATATAGTGTTTATTGATTTGAAAAAAAAACGTACAATAGGGTGTCAAGGGAGGTCTTATGGAAGGTTTTGGAAAGGAAGAGAGTAAGGATCGCATATATGTATGTAATTAAAGACATGTATGATGGGGCTACAACTAGTGTAAGGACTCAAGGTGGTCTGGCAGAGGAATTTTCTATTGGTGTAGGATTACACCAAGGATCATCCTTAGGTCCATACATTTTCACATTAGTCTTGGAAGTACTCACAAAGCATATCCAAGAGCCTGTGCCATGGTGCATGTTTATTGCCGACGATATCATCCTTATGAGAGAGTCAAAAGAAAACTTAAATAAGAAGTTGGATTTATGGAGAGAAGCTCTAGAAGTGTATGGTCTGCGTATATGCCGTAGCAAGACAGAATATATGGACTGTAAGTTCGGTCGCCGAAGGAAAAACCCTAATATAGAGGTGAAAATTGGAGAAAACTTTCTACGAAAAATTAAAAATTTTAAGTATCTTCGGTGCATTATACAGGATAATGGAGAGATTAAATAGGATGTAAATCATAGGATTCAAGCAGGTTGGTCAAAATGGCGGAGTGCGTCTGATTTTATATGTGACAAAAAAGTGCCTTTAAAACTTAAAAGTAAATTCTATCGTACTGTTAGCAGACCAGCTATGCTTTATGATACAGAGTGTTGGGCTGCCAAAGAGTAGCACGAACATAAATTAAGTATAACAGAGATGAAAATGTAAGAGAGAGTTGGAGTAGTACCTATTGTGAAAAAAATGGTAAAATTGCATCTCAGGTGATTTGGACATATGAAAAGAAGATCAATAGAGTATCTAGTCAGGAGGGTGGATGAGATGGAAGATGAACAATGAGTGAAAAGTAGAAAATAACTTAAAACGACCTAGGAAGACTATCATAATGGTAAAATGAAATTTACATGTAAACGATCTTTTTGTATCTTTTTGTAAACATATGTAATAAAATTTAATGATATCGTTGGATCCATATAATCAATTTCATCTAATGAGACAAGACTTCGTCATTATTACCATTATAATAAGTGGTTAAAATTTGGCGCAAACTGTTTCCTATCTATTAATCAATATTATTAGCAAAAATATTTTTTATATATAAAACATATGTTATATATAATATTCTGAAAAAGCAATTAT
>NC_029773.3:22328836-22343764 GCF_000817695.3 Arachis duranensis | reverse complement strand
TTGATATTCATTTTTTTTTCAAAAATATCTTTTCTTATATATAATTCATAAAAAAATATTTTGTTTTTCATTTTTGCTAAGTCTTGAACTTAAAATTTTTTAGTTAAGTTATATATAGGTCATATATCATCTAAATTACTTTATTTTTTATTATTTTATACATATTTAATAAATAAAAAAGTGAATTAATAGACATTGATATACATTACTATAATTATAATGATATTTTGAAAAGGGTAAAATATAAGAAAATAATAAAATTTTGCTAATAATTTTCTAATCTTTTTATTGATTATTAATCATTAAATTTTTTGTTGATTGAGTACCGCGTGTAGTGTGAACATATGATTTCTGATTCAGACAAACATGATCAAGCAATCAGTGCCCATAATTAAAAAAGAAAAGGAAAAAAAAGAAAAAGAAAAATGAGACATCGAAGAAAAAAAAGAAGGAAAAAACAAAGGAACTAACGCCTGAATAGTGAATACTACTCACGAATTAGCTGGAAAATATAAAGCACCGTTTGAATCGAGAATCTAATTAACAAGTTAGAACTAGTGGACTGACAGTAGTGCAGTGTTGGCAATTTTAGCTTCAATTATCAGAATGTGCCCATTGACACCTTGTTTTTACGACAGTTTTAGTTGTACGAGCTTTCTTTTTTTTATTTATATATTCAATAACCTTTTCTCAATTAATATAGTTTACAACTAATTAGGTCAAAATTAGGTCATTTTTAAGATTATAATCAATAGTTTAAGATAGAAATAAAACACGCATACTTTTACTGTTTTAATTTCCTAATTTGTTTGTGGACAATATGTATGTTAGAATTGTGATTGTCGTGGTTTAGTCACGACATTAATGTAATAAAAACTGCGGTGATTCCATATCTAATATATGAAACGGACAAAATTATTAAAGTAATGAGAAAAATAGCATTTAAATACGCGCATAAAATTTATAAGATGTGATTATGTCAAGAAAGAATATATGTATAGCTCAAGTGGAAAATTGTTAGAAAATTATTTTAATTTCGTAATTTGTTTATGGGCAATACATATATTAATGAGAAAGTCTAGGAGGTTAGCAGATTTTGTGGTTTTTAACCATCAATTAACTATCAATGATATTTTTAATGGTGTGAAATTACATCTAATGGTGTAGAATCATTCAATTTCCTTTTGATGGTTAAATGTTGGCCAGAATTTAACAAAAGTGCTAGCCCCTTGCTTTCCTTAATATTAATTATAATCACAAATTATGCTATTTCAAATTAAATGACTTATATAATGGTGATCTCATTTATTGTTATAAATGCTAAATTGAATAAGTCATAATTACTTTTAATTTGGAATTAAATGAGAATAAAACCAAATATTATCTTTTGTTTTTTAGATAATTATCTTTTGGACTTTAGATACTATTTTATTCGAGTTTTAGGGTTTAATGAGTGTCATGGTCAAATATAAATAGTGCGTTCAGGGTTTCGGTCTCCAATATACCAAAGTCATCTTTGTCGCTCTTTTCCTATCAGAAAAGACACAATTCAACCGCCTAAAGATACAAAAGACGTTGGTTGAGGAAGATCGAAAGAGTCACAAGACTATGACAATCCTTCCATCAATCTTTAATCTCTAATTCTTGATTTTTATGAATAAAAATACGCTTTTGCATAATAGTATATTTTTTGTGATTCAATATGAATGATCTAGATTAATAAAATAATTTATTCCAA
The DNA here is from genome assembly GCF_000817695.3 of Arachis duranensis. Lineage (NCBI taxonomy): Eukaryota > Viridiplantae > Streptophyta > Magnoliopsida > Fabales > Fabaceae > Arachis > Arachis duranensis. Next base: position 22,342,026 of record NC_029773.3, on the reverse strand, counting down.
TATTTACATCAGCTTAGTGTGGACAAGGATGGGACTTAATTTGATTCGAATTCGATTTAATATTTTTATTAGATTTATTTCTTCGAATTTAGCTCTAAATTATTTCGAAATACATCGATTTTGTTGTGATAAGAATGGGACGTGGATGCCCATTCCTATATGGAACTCACATTCTCAAGAGAGAATGAATATTAAATGCATGTTGAAAATAAAGATCCCATGCATGTATAAATAGGGGGTATGATACGAGACTTTACACACAACAATAATAAACAAATACTCTCTCTTTTTCTTTCTTACACTACAAATCAATTATTTGCTTTATCTCTTTATATACTACTAATATAATATTAATATATTATCTTTATAGTAGTATAATAGTATTGCTAAATATTGATAGTAGTATTTTATTTATATTTTATTTTATTACCTCTTCCTTATTTATTTAGTTATTTTACAACACGTTATCAGCACGAGACTCTGATCAAATTTTTAGGAAGACTCAGGTAAAATTTTTTTATTATGTCGAAGCTCTCTCATCTTGAATTTAATGCTCTTGATATATCTATAAACAATTATTTATCATGGATATTAGATGCTGAAATCCATCTTAATTCAATGGATCTTGGAGATACCATTAAGGTTGAAAATAATGCATCCCAAAAAGATAAAGGCAAAGCCATGATTTTTCTTCGTCGTCATCTTGATGAGGGACTGAAAAATGAATATCTCACATTAAAAGATCCTGCAGATCTTTGGAAAGACCTTGAAGAAAGGTAAAATCATCAGAAAACAGTGATACTTCCTCAAGCCCGATATGAGTGGACGCATTTGCGTTTACAAGATTTTAAATTTATAAATGAATATAATTCTGCAATGTATCGAATCACCTCACGAATGAAATTGTGTGGGGAAAAAATAACTGATCATGATATGTTGGAGAAAACTTTCTCAACCTTCCATGCCTCGAATGTGCTCCTGCAGCAGCAGTATCGAGAGAAAGGGTTTAAAAAAATATTCTGAGTTAATTTCTTGCCTTCTTGTTGCTGAACGCAACAATGAGTTGCTGAACGCAACAATGATTTGCTCTTGAAAAATCATGAAGCGCGCCCAGCTGGCGCCGCCCCATTTCCTGAAGTAAATGCGGCAAATTACCCCAGAAGAGGTAAATGGCAAGGTTTTAATAACAAGAAAAATTATGGAAGGAAAAGGAATTATATTTAAAAGAGAGAATCTCACCAGAAGTGGGATAAAGAAAGAAATATCGGGCAGAATAAATCAACAGAGGATAAGTGTTTTCGTTGTGGTGGAAAGGGCCATTGGTCACGCACCTGCCGTACCCCAAGGCACCTAGTCGATCTTTACCAAGCATCCTTGAAAAAGGACGACAAGGGAAAAGAATCGAATTTCATTTCAAATGATGCTAAAAATTCCACCACTCATTATGATGTATCTGATTTCTTTGAGGATCCTGAAGGAAATATTGGTCATTTGATCAATGATGGAATAGTTTAATATGTGAGACTGTTAAGTATCCATGTAAATAAATAATATAAAGTACTTATTATTAAGTTTTTTTTTTTGTATTTGAGTTTCGAATATGATGTATATAAATAATGAAATATTAATGTTTATGACTTCTGAAATCATTAAATGTGTCATGTTTTAAAATAAAATTTTAGTATATGACATTATTTTTATGTGCACTATTTCTTAGAAAAATAATTCCGATCAAGTATTCAATTCAACTGTACATGTTACTTATTTTATTATTATTTGTCTTTGAAGAGAATGGCAAGAATATGTAATGAAGATGGATGCCTTGCGGATAGTGCAAGTTTGCACACTATTCTAAAAAATGATATATATTTTACCCATCTGGTGCCAAAAGAAGAATGTGTTAATACTATTATTGGCTCAGGCAATGTGATAGAAGACTCTGGAAGAGCTATAATTTTGTTTCCTGGAGGAACAAAATTCATAATAAATAATGCACTATTTTTTACCAAGTCTCGAAGAAACTTGTTGAGCTTTAAAGATATTCGCGGAAATGGATATCATATTGAGACTATGAATGAGGGAAATCATGAGTATTTATGTATCACAACTCATGATTCAAATAAGAAAGTTATATTAGAAAAATTACCCTCACTTTCATCTGGGTTATATTATACCAAGATTAGTGCAATTGAATCATATGCCATTGTAAACCAGAAGTTTACTAGCCCAAATGATTTCATAACTTGGCACGACCGATTGGGTCATCCGGAAACAACCATGATGAGGAGAATTATTGAAAACTCTCATGGACATTCACTAAAGAACCAGAAGATTCTTAAAACTAGTGAATTTTGTTGTGCTGCATGTTCTCAAAGAAAGTTAATTTTAAGGCCATCACCAGTAAATATTGGATTTGAGTCCCCTGAATTCCAAGAAAGGATTCAAGGTGATATATGTGGACCTATTCATCCACCATACGGATCTTTTAGATATTTTATGGTCCTAATAGACGTATCTTCGAGATGGTCACATGTGTGCTTATTATCTTCTCGCAACCTGGCATTTGCGAGATTACTGGCTCAAATTATTCGATTAAAAGCACAATTTCCAGAGAATCTAATCAAAGCAATTCGTCTTGATAATGCTGGTGAATTTACTTCCCAAGCTTTTGATGCTTATTGTATGGCTAATGGTATAAGTGTTGAACATCCATTAGCTCATGTTCACACACAAAATGGGTTAGCAGAATCACTTATTAAACGCCTTCAATTAATTGCTAGACCCTTACTTATGAGAACAAATCTCCCAATATCGATTTGGGGGCATGTTATTTTACATGCTGCAGCACTTATTCATTTGAGGCCAACGAGTTACCATCAGTTCTCTCCTATGCAATTAGCTTTTGGCCAGTAGCCAAATGTCTCCCATTTAAGAATATTTGGGTGTGCGATATATGTTCCCATTGCACCACCTAATCGCACCAAAATGGGACCCCAAAGAAAATTGAGGATATATGTTGGATATGATTCTCCCTCTATAGTGAGGTATCTTGAAATACAAACTAGAGATGTATTTAAAGCCCGGTTTGCGGATTGTCATTTTGATGAATCAAAATTTTCAACATTAGGGGGAGAGAATAAGCTTCCTAAAAAGGAACTTAACTGGAATGCATCATCGTTGATGCATTTAGATCCTTGATCAGGGCAATGTGAACTGGAAGTTCAAAAGATTATACATTTGCAATGAATAGCAAATGAATTGCCTGATGCATTTTTTGATACAAAGAGGATAACTAAATCTTATATACCAGCGGAAAATTTCCCAATTCGAATTGATGTCCAGTAGGACAAGTAGCCACTGAAGTAAATTCACGCCAGAAGCGTGGCAGGCCTGTCGGTTCCAAAGACAAAAATTTTCGAAAGAGAAAAGAGGTAAATAATATTTCTTTTAAAAAAGACATAGTAGAGACACCTGCAGTTGTCCAAAATTCTGATATGATTTTAACGCCAGAAGACGTTCAGGTACCTGAAAATTGTGAAAATGACGAGATCTCGATAAATTATGTCTTTACAGGAGAGAAATGGGACCGAAATAAGACAATTGTCAATGAAATATTTGCATATAATGTGGCATTAGATATCATGCATGAAAGTAAGGATCTTGAACCAAGATCAGTCGAAGAATGTCGACAAAGGAATGATTGGCCAAAATGGAAAGAAGCCATGAAGGCTGAATTAGACTCACTTGCGAAACGTGAAGTCTTTGGACCTGTAGTCCATACACCAGAAGATGTAAAACCTGTTGGATATAAGTTGGTATTTGTGAGAAAACGAAATGAGAAAAATGAAGTTGTGCGCTATAAAGCCCGACTTGTGGCACAAGGTTTTTCACAAAGGCCCGGTTGAAGAAACATATTCCCCTGTAGTGGATGCGATAACATTGCGTTATTTGGTCAGTTTATCTGCATATCATAAACTGCATATGCATGTAATGGATGTGGTAACAGCCTATTTATACGGCTCATTAGATCGGGATATCTATATGAAAGTCCCTGAAGGACTAAAGATATCTAAACCATCCAATGAATATTCGCAAGGGTTATACTCAGTCAAATTGCAACGATCTTTATATGATCTAAAGCAATCTGGATGAATGTGGTATAATCGTCTTACTGAGTATCTGGCCAAAAATGGATTCAAGAATGATGATATCTGCCCATGTGTTTTCATAAAGAAAACTACATCTGGGTTCATTATAATTGCTGTATACGTTGATGATTTAAATATCATTGGGACTCCTGAAGAGATTTTAACAATTATAAAAACTCTAAAAGAAGAGTTTGAGATGAAAGATCTTGGAAGAACTAAATTTTGTCTCGGCCTACAGATTGAGCATATAAAAAATGGGATCTTTATTCATCAAACAACATACACAGAAAAGATATTGAAGAGATTTTATATGGATAAGTCACATCCCTTAAGTACCCCAATGATCGTAAGATCTTTGGATGTGGAGAAGGATCAATTCTGTCCTAAAGAAGAAAATGAAGATATCCTTGGTCCTGAAGTACCATATCTTAGTGCCATTGGAGAGCTAATGTATCTTGCTAATAATACACGACCCGATATATCATTTGCTATGAATTTACTAGCAAGATATAGTTCCTCTCCAACCAGAAGACATTGGAGTGGAATCAAACAGATCTTTTGATATCTTCATGGAACGGTTGATATGGGATTGTTTTATCCCTATGGATCCAAGTCACAACTAGTTGGCTATGCAGATACCGAATACTTGTCTGATATACACAAAGGGAGATCTCAAACAGGATACCTGTTCACATATGGTGGTACAGCTATATCATGGAGGTCCACGAAACAGACGATAGCAGCAACCTCCTCTAATCATGCTGAAATACTAGCGATTCATGAAGCAAGTCGCGAGTGTTTTTGGCTCAGGAGTTTGATCCAATATATCCTGTCATCATGTGGACTAATTGATTATAAGATAGATCCAATTGTCATGTTTGAAGATAATACAGCATGCATTGCTCAACTTAAAGGCGGATACATTAAAGGTGATAGAACAAAGCATATTTCTCCCAAATTCTTTTTCACTCATGATCTTCAAAATCAGGAGACAATTGATGTCCAACAGATCCGCTCAAGTGACAATCTAGCAGATTTGTTCACAAAGTCACTCCCAAAATCCTCCTTTGAAAGATTGGTACATGAGATTGGGATGCGCCGATTTTAAGACATTAAATGATGTTGACAAAAGGGGGAGACTGTACTCTTTTTTCCTTGGTCAGGTTTTTTCCCATTGAGTTTTTCTTGACAAGGTTTTTAATGAGGCAGTCCCCGTCACAAAGGATATTGTACTCTTTTTTCTTCACTAAAGTTTTTTCCACTGGATTTTCTTTAGTAAGGTTTTAATGAGGCATATTCCTAAATGGGCATCCAAGGGGGAGTGTTGTGATAAGAATGGGACGTGGATGCCCATTCCTATATGGAACTCACATTCTCAAGAGAGAATGAATATTAAATGCATGTTGAAAATAAAGACCCCATGCATGTATAAATAGGGGGTATGATACGAGACTTTACACACAATAATAATAAACAAATACTCTCTCTTTCTCTTTCTTACACTACAAATCAATTCTTTGCTTTATCTCTTTATATACTACTAATATAATATTAATATATTATCTTTATAGTAGTATAATAGTATTGCTAAACATTGATAGTAGTATTTTATTTATATTTTATTTTATTACCTCTTCCTTATTTATTTAGTTATTTTACAACAGATTTAGATTTTAGTATTTTTTAAATTTCATATTATAGAAAGAGTAGTATTTTTTACCGTTATTGAAAATTTTTGTTATCCGCTAGTGTGAAAAACGGTTTAAAACAAATCGGAGTATCAGTTTTCTATTCACCACAAATTGAAGAATTTGTATTAAATGAAAACCGACCCTTGTATTTGCTTATGTGGAGTACGATTGAATAGAGATCACACAAACGAGATTAGTAGAAGCTATTTTTTTTACTTTTAGATTATGAAAAGTTACAATTTGTGTGTTTGGCACCATTTTAGAAAAAGCTTTTAATTTTTCGAAAAGTTAATTTGCAGCTTTTTGAAGAAGTAAAAATATATGACTTCTCTACTTCTCGATAAGTCATTCTACCACTTACTTAAAAAAATTAATTTCAAAAAAAAATCTACTTTTCTTCTTCACTCTATGAAAAATACTGACCCTTCACTGCTATTTTCATGCAAGGTCTGCTAGAAACTCTGGCCTTCCACCATCATTCTCACGCAATATTCCAAACCTCATCATTTTCACGTAATGATTCATCTGATGGAAGTATTGATCCTCCACCACCATTTTCAGACAATATTGCATTTGAACAACCTACTGCATACATTTCTTGTAAGTGTCTTCGATTAGTGCTAACGAGTAGAGCAGTAGGGACCCCTTTAGTTATTGATGGCTATGCCGGAGATGACAAGGGGACGGTTTTGTAATTGTTTATAATTTTGTTATTGTTGTCTGTTTTTAGTTTGGGTGACTCTGGTTGCTCCACTACTATTGTGTTAAGCTGTTTGCTTTAAAAAAAGTATTTTTTATTAATTTATCACTCTATTTTTTATTATTAAATTTGTATTTAAATGTGGTATGAAATTTCAGTTTTAATTTTATTTTTTTCATATGTGATTTTATAGCTTGCTATTATTTTCATAGTTAATTATAGCAAGTTCTTGACCTCAATAAAAGAGAAGAGAGTTCTAATAGGAGTAAAAAAAATATAAAAAACAGCAACAAAATATACATCGACACACATTTTATATTTATTTTTTATTTTCACCTACCATATCATACACAATATTAGTGATTAGGTTATGTAAAATCAACATTTAATATTAGAAAGTATTTGTTATCATCGTTATTTTAATATTCATTCTCTTTTGTAAAAAAAAATTTATTTTTTGAGTTATTTATCCAAACACTATAACTTTAAAATAAGTACTTTTATAACTAAAAATTCAAATATAAAATAATTTATTTATAAGCTGCTATTACTAAAACTCCTTACGTTTTAAATTCTTTTTCCAAAAGAACTAAAAATCCTTATGTTTTAAATTCTTTTTTCAAAAGAACTTATTTAAGTTATTTATCCAAACAGGCATGAATCCTCAAAACCAACTCTTAAATTTATCACCAAAGAATAATCGACGGACAAAATTGAATCAAAGAAAATGGACGGTGAGGAGATGCTCCACAAATCTAGGCTTCAGTCTTGTGGCTTAAGAAAAATAGTTGTCGCGCATGCAACTTATTCTTGTAGAGTGCGAGACTCCTCTCTTTTCTCTATCTCTCACCGCTGATCCCTCTTTATTCTCATTTCTTTTTTTTCTCTGCAAAAATCTCAACATATAACCTTCATAAAATTTACTTGAAACTAAATTTTCACTTAACCAAAATTACAATGCATGAAAAAAATTAAAAAAATTGATCGCCTTGAAATTTATATTGTTAACTATCTCAATCAATTTAATTATATAAGTATTTATTTAATTTTTTTTAGTATAAATATTAGAATAATAAGATTATAGATTTAATGTTGTTTATAGATTAAATGGTAGTATATAATAATCTATGGGTGTAGAAAGCTGACGATTACATAATGGAATTTAGATTTATTTGATAGGCTTATTAACTGTATTTGTCAGTGTAATTAGAATTGCGTTTATTGATATTTTTATTGATAATATTTTATATTAGAATATTTGTTAGTTTTTGTTTAGTGTTAGTGTTATAAATAATTTAATTATGCATTGTTGCAAAATTAATTAATAGAATTTAATTTAAAATTTGTGGATAATTTAACTAATTATTTTAAATTATATATGAAAATATAAATTAGACACTACAACAAAACAATATTTTGGCGACGGTTTTTTTTAATGTTTGGTGACGGTTTTAGTTGTCATTAAATGGTTTTACGACGGTTAAAAAAAGCGTCACAGATTTGAAGGTCGCCAGCTGACATAGTGACGGTTTTGGACCACCGTTGGTAAGGAGTGTCACTAAATTGTTGGTGACAGTTTTTAAAATATAAAACCGTCACTAATTTGTAACACTTGTAAAGATGTTTTTTATACTATATTTCGCAACGTTTTGAAACTGTCGTTAAATTACTAAATCCTGTGACAGTTTTTCTTATATTTCATGACTATTTTAAACCGTCACAATATTTAGCAACGATTTGAAACCATCACTAAATTACTAGTTCTTATGACAATTTTTAGGCATATTTAGTGACTATTTAAACCGTCACAATATTTTTAGTGACAGTTTTTTTATTTACAACCATTACTAAGTTACTTATTCCTGTGATAGCTTTTTTTGGTATTTAATGACTATTTTAAACTGTTATAATCTCTCCAACATAAAAGATTTCTATTATCAAAAGTTTGAATTCTCCAAAAATGATATTGTATTTCAACAAATCCAAATTCAATCCCATAAGTTTTACAAAAATAATAACAATGTTGAGCTGCCTGTATCTCTGATGTAGTCCCACTTATTTCAACAGTCATCTCCCTTGGCACGCCCCTTGTCTCCTGAACCGTAACACTTGCTTCACTAGCATGACGAATGTAACTGATATTTGCACCTGATGCTCCAATAACAACATTTGCATATGATAGAGGAATTTGCATGTGTTGTTAACCAATGCAGCAGGAACAAAATTACATAAAATCAAGATACGATGCGTCATCAAATGAATATCTCTCTCCACAAAAATTCTCAAGTTAGGCAAAAGAAGACACCTTAGTTGCGGCAGATTATTGTGGTTGTGCACTTGGTGGATGAATTCCAGCAGAAGGATCCCTACCATAAGTAGATAGTGGAGCCTGATGGATCACAGCAGTCTGATCACTAATGCAGCAGGGAAAGGGGGAAAAAGGGGGGGACTGAATGTAAATTGGGAGAATATATAAAATAAACTAAAAGACCACTTGATAAATAATTCTGATAAAGTCAAGTGTGTTGGTTTCCAAATATAAGCAAGGTATCCTAATATAACAGAAAATAGATGGAAACAAACCTAGCAAGGTATCCTAATATAATCGAAAATATATAGCTGGGAACAAACCTGATCCAAGAACACTTATAATGCAACCAGAGCCATCTTGAATGGATTTTATGGTGGAGCCCTGCATCCCAATCAGACTTCTTGCTTGAGTATCTGCAACTAGAAGGAAAATATTGTGGCCAGGTTCTTTTTCTGGCCAACTTTATTTATAGATCATTGTTAATAAATAGTAGTCTAAAGGAGTCAACTGGGTATCACCATTCATCTAACAACATTCGGGCACCAAGTAGCAAACAGATTTCAAATGAAATAAAATGCACAAGTATGAAAAAAATGTCATAGAAAATAAAAACTGGAGAGTCCTGTAGAATGTAAATGAAAGGATAGGGTATCAATGAAAAGACCAAAGACAAGGATATATTAAAAATTATGAGACTTTTTCTTCAAATGAGTAAACCAGTTACTGCATGTGAAGAAACCGCACACAAATTAGTCATCTGAACTACTGGCTTCTGGGGATTATTATCCAATATGCGCATGTTGGAAAGCTCACTCTCAAGGTTGAACCCTGTGGAAGTTATCATCGCTCCTTAAAACGGGCAATTATGTCCTGTAATAGGTCCAAAATGGGAATGGAAATAGTAAGACTGACATGTCAAATGAACAAGGTAAAGAAACCAGAAATACATTCTTAAAATACAAATATGGTAGTTAGCTAAGGCATAAAAAAAACCACAATAGAAACTAGGACATTTTTGTTTCTTGCATCCATCAAATCAGGGGGATTGTGAATTGGAAATCAAATGATATATCTCTTAGACTCAACAAAAATGATCCGAGGCTTTAAATTAAGAAAATGTGAATATATGATCCTGTGGCTCCCACTGACAGTGACACCATCAAAGGGTTTAATCCTAACTTTTTACTAGAAGGTAGCACAAATATATTAAAAAAAAATTGAAAAAGGAAAAGGAGAATTTTTTAACTTACTTAGAGTGAAGCACTGCAGAGAAAGAACTGCTGCTTCAGCCGTAAAAGTTTTCCATCTTTCGTGGCATCACTGTGATATAAAACCGCACAGATCTACATATACATAATTGAATATAAGACTGTCCAATCCCAGTGGCAAAGGGGAGAAGATAATAAGGGGTTGTAAAGATAACTAAGTTAAAGATGATTTGTTCTAATATCTTGTAATGGCAAAGGCAAGCTTATCTCTATGTATTTCATTCTTCTAACTATAACAATATTGTTGCAAGTAAAAAGCTAATTGTAAAACTATGATTAATGACCCAGAGAAATAGCCACTCACAATTATTGTTAATCATTTATTCTTACTATGACAAATTTCTTTTAGAATAATTAATTAATACTTCTTAATATTAGAAGAAATATGTTCATGCTAGCAAGGTTCCACCCAACTAATTACAGGGATCAAGGTAAATATTAGATTTATAAAATTTCTTGACATGTTTTATGACTTCGTTATCATTTCTGATTTCTTTGATTTGTTGTTATCATTTTTATTTATTTTAAGAGTGCTTTCAAGGAAATACTTTCAGGGAGTGTGGCAAGACTCCAATTGACCAAGTTTTGAAGTTACCAGGTACATTAAAAGCTTCTTGCAACCAAAGTCTCCACAAACTATTTCTGGTTGTTAACACAAAAAAAGCATCTCAGCACTTGCATATGCTTATTGCTGTTTCGCTGCTTGGGTTCTTCTGTTTAAAGAAAGATTTTTTTTAAGCTAAGTCCAAAATCCAAAATATACTAATATTAATTAAGGTCAAAGTTTGAAGCTTTGGATAAAATTGAAAGAGGGAACATAGTTTTAGTTATATTAAATTTGAGTTCTGCACCAAGAACGTGGCATACAAGTAAGATTTTTTATGATTATAATATCTTGTTTGGAAGGAACAGCAATAAGCCAATAACTATCAGATCACATCTTCTAAAAATCAGTGAAGCGGTGAGAACTCAATTAAAGGCCCACACGTTATGTTCTTCCATTCATCATCAATATCATAATCAACAGCAATATAATAATATTTTATATTTAATTAATTATTATTATATATATCCCCCAAAATCAGAACTCATTATTATTATCATCATATTGCTAAAGCTTATTCTAAGAATAAAACATCTATAAGCTCCTCCATGATTTCGTCCCCTCTCTAATTTGTCATTTTATTATCTATCTATCCATATGGCTGCTACTTCTGCTATAGAAAATAGAACACTTGAGGGTATATATATAATCTTTCTATTTTAGCTGATAAATGAAGTAGTGAGATTACTAAAACAGGTCTAGATTCTTCGTCATGACCAACTACATAGGTCAGTCCATCAGCTAGTTTAGCTGAGAAATCATCAGCTATCAAATATTCTATCTTTCAAAAATTATTATTATTATTATTTCAATAAAACGGATAAAAAATTGAAAAGAAAATGACAAAGAGATTTGGTATTTTGGTATTTTTTTCTAGGGAGTAGGATGCGTGTTCTTTTTCTTTTTTCTTTGACGCATAATTCAAAACAAAAAAAGAAAAAAGTAAAGCAAGATTCAAAAACTAACAAAAAGACAAGTGGATGATTTCAAAAGTAACGGAAAATGCATATACGATACCAGTGGCAATGGTGTCTCTCCATGAAAGGCATGCCCTGAGTTGCTTTGCTGCCTTTTTCACATTATCACCCTTGGCTTTCAAAAACCGTTTCACACAACCATAGTTGCAGAACTTCTCCTGCGCACCATAATCATAAACTCAGTAATAATTCTATATCATATTGCAATTGTTCTAAATTGATCAAATTTTATTTATTTATTATAGTGGAAGGCACTAGGGTCAAAAGGAAAAGAAGACTAAACAGATTAAATTTTAATTAGATTTAATTTGATCATAATAAATGAAAGTATCAAGAACTTACAATGCCATTAAACAAGGCAGTGCCACTTATTTTAAAAATGAACACAAAGCAAGGAAGAATTTCAAAAATTAAATTTAAGTCGAAAATATTCAACTGCCCCTTTCTCTCAGGAATTTTCACTTCTTCTCAACCCCCTCTTTCCTCCTTGGTGGACGAAATTGTGATCACTATTCTTTGATGTGCATTCATTGTAAAATTGTGGAATTTAGGTATTTGGCACGAGTGGACACAACTCCGTTCAACTGACCAACAAGTGTACTGGGTCGTCCAAGTAATAAACCTTACGCGAGTAAGGGTCGATCCCACAGAGATTGTTGGTATGAAGCAAGCTATGGTCACCTTGTAGATCTCAGTTAGTGATTGAAATCATAGAGTCAAATGGAATTAAATTGGATAAATAAAATAAATAAAAGGGATAAGAATACTTATGCAGATTCATTGGTGAGAATTTCAGATAAGCATATGGAGATACTGTATGGCTCAAGGACGCCTGCTCTCCCACTGCTTCAAATCAATCCTTCTTACTCCTTTCCATGGCAAGCTGTATGTAGGGCATCACCGTTGTCAATGGCTACATCCCATCCTCTCAGTGAAAACGTTCCTATGCTCTGTCACAGCACGGCTAATCATCTGTCGGTTCTCAATCAGGTTGGAATAGAATCCCTTGATTCTTTTGCGCTTGTCATCACGCCCAGCCTTCAGGAGTTTGAAGCTCGTCACAGTCATCCAATCCCAGGATCCTACTCGAAATACCACAGACAAGGTTTAGACTTTCCGGATCCTCATGAATGCCGCCATCTATCTAACTTATACCACGAAGATTCTGTTGGGGAATCTAAGAGATACACATTCAAGCTCTTGTTGCATGTAGAACGGAAGTGGTTGTCAATCACACGCGTTCATAAGTGAGAATGATAATGAGGGTTACTTATCATCACATTCATCATGTTCTTGAGTGCGAATGAATATCTTGGAATAAGAATAAAAGAGAATTGAATAAAAGACAATAGAATTGCATTAATACTTGAGGAACAGCAGAGCTCCACACCCTTAATCTATGGTGTGCAGAAACTCCACCGTTGAAAATACATAAGTAAAAGGTTCAGGCATGGCCGAATGGCCAGCCCCCAAAACGTGATCACAGGATTC
>NC_029773.3:22326246-22328013 GCF_000817695.3 Arachis duranensis | reverse complement strand
TTTTCACTTGGACCTTCATGACACAAGCACATGGTTAGGGACAACTTGATTTAGCCGCTTAGGCCTGGATTTTATTTCCTTGAGCCCTCCTATCCATTGATGCTCAAAGCCTTGGATCCTTTTTACCCTTGCCTTTTGGTTTTAAGGGCTATTGGCTTTTTCTGCTTGCTTTTTCTTTTTTTTTCTATTTTTTTCGCCACTTCTTTTTTTTTCACAAGCTTTTGCTTTTTCACTACTTTTTCTTGCCTCAAGAATCAATTTTATGATTTTTGAGATTATCAATAACATTTTTCTTTGTTCATCATTCTTTCAAGAGCCAACAATTTTAACACTCATAAACAACAATATCAAAAGACATATGCACTGTTCAATCATTCATTCAGAAAACAAAAAGTATTGTCACCACATCAATATAATTAAATTAAATTCAAGGATAAATTCGAAATTCATGTACTTCTTGTTCTTTTGAATTAAAACATTTTTCATTTAAGAGAGGTGAATGATTAATGGATTTATTCATAACTTTAAGACATAGTTACCAACTACTAATGATCATGTAATAAAGACACAAGTATAGATAAACATATAACATAAAAAAAATGAAAAGCAGAAGAAAAATTTAAGAACAAGGAATGATTCCACCTTAGTGAGGGTGGCGCCTTCTTGAAGGACCATTGATGTCCTTGAGCTCTACTATGTCTCTGAATTATTGTAATTTAGTTTCTCTTAGTTTCCTCTTCAGAGTCCTTTCAGGTTCTGGATCAAATTAAAATTAATTACTTAACTAACAAGAAACTAAAAGATAAGATTCTAGAATTTAAAGATTGAACCTTTCTTAACAAGAAAGTAACAAACTTCAAATTTTTGAATCAATCACATTTACTTCTATGTCATAGTAAAGAGGATCCTTATTATTAGTAGAAGAAGAAAGGGGATAATGGAAGGAGAGGGATGAATAGTCTGTATAAAGAGTAAGGATAGGGGAGGTGATAAGAGATGAAGAGAAGTGTTAGTAAATAAATAAATAAATAGAAGAAGATGAGAGAGGGATTTTTGAAAATATTTTTGAAAAGGAGTTAGTAATTTCGAAAATTATAGATGAATTAAAATTAAAATTAAAACTTGAAACAATTAGTTAATTAAAAAGAATTTTTTGAAAAAGAGGGAGGTATTTTCGAAAATTAGAGAGGGAAAGGTAGTTAGGTGGTTTTTAAAAAGATAAGAAACAACCAAAAAGTCAAATTTGAAAAAGATAAGAAAATAAGTTAGATAAGATATTTTGAAATCAAATTTTGAAAAAGATAAAATTTTGAAAAAGATAAGATAAAAAGATAAGATAACTAGATAAGATAAAAAGATAAGATTTTTAAGAAAAAGTTATTTTGAAAAAGATTTAATTTTTAAAATTAAAATTAATTACTTAACTAACAAGAAACTAAAAGATAAGATTCTAGAATTTAAAGATTGAACCTTTCTTAACAAGAAAGTAGCAAACTTCAAATTTTTGAATCAATCACATTTACTTGTTAGCTAATTTTCGAAAATATGATGTAAAAGATAAGAAAAAGATTTTGAAAAATATTTTAAAAAAAGATTTCGAAAATTAATAAAAAAAAAGGGAAAAGATTTAATTTTTGAAAAAGTTTTGAAAAGATAAGATTTTTAAAATTGAAACTTTGACTTGACTTGTAAGAAACAACTAATTTTTAAAATTTTTGACCAAGTCAACCCAAAATTTCGAAATTTTGGAGGGAAATAAGGAAAAGA
>NC_029773.3:22325556-22325744 GCF_000817695.3 Arachis duranensis | reverse complement strand
CGTCAGTTGTCCATACTCGAACAATCCCCGGCAACGGCGCCAAAAACTTGGTGGACAAAATTGTGATCACTATTCTTTGATGTGCATTCATTGTAAAATTGTGGAATTTAGGTATTTGGCACGAGTGGACATAACTCCGTTCAACTGACCAGCAAGTGTACTGGGTCGTCCAAGTAATAAACCTTATG
>NC_029773.3:22324591-22324813 GCF_000817695.3 Arachis duranensis | reverse complement strand
GTTACGTCGTCATTCTTCGAATAAAGTATGGACTATTATATATTTCTGGAAAGCTCTGGATGTCTACTTTCCAACGCCGTTAAGAGCGCGCCAATTGGAGTTCTATAGCTCCAGAAAATCCATTTCGAGTGCAGGAAGGTCAGATTCCAACAGCATCTACAGTCCTTTGTCATCCTTTTTTTCAGAGTTTTGCTCAGGTCCCTCGATTTCAGCCAAAAAAAT
>NC_029773.3:22312851-22315463 GCF_000817695.3 Arachis duranensis | reverse complement strand
ACCATACCTTAGCCGATTTTCCAAGCTCAATCGGAGCACTTCCAAACCACTTTTCCTCAAGCTCTCAAGGCCTCAACACCTTCAAGAACAGATTTTTCACCACCAAACCCTTTCCAAGCTTTTCAAAATCACCAATCAAGCTCCAATATTTACATATACATAACCTAAGCCACAATCATCATACCCATACACAACATCTCAAAACCCAAACATCATAAAACAACAAAATACACTAGGGTTGAGAATCTTACCACATCCAAGGTCCAAGGAGACAAGATTAACCTTCTCCTTCAAGAGAGTTGGGTCCTATAACATCAAAGAACCCAAAATCTCAACATTTCACCCATGAAACTCGAAAATAAGGGCTTGGATTTCGAACAGAAACACGTGGCTTACCTCAAGATTGATTGTATAGGTTTTGTAGAGCTCTCCGTGGTGAACGCGTGGCCGCAAACGGAGCGGCAATCGGAGCTCTAGATCAAAAGTTATGATGGTTTGAAGATCAACCAAGGGAGAGAACTTGAGAGAGTGTTCTTCCTCCCTTTCTCTCTAATTTCAGCTTGTGTGTGTAACAAATGAGGAGAGAGAGTGCTGAAAACTAGGGTTTTGGTTAAGTTATGTTGGGCCAAGGGCCCACTTTGGGTCCAATTGGCCCGGTTTGACCCGTTCGGTCCAATCTTGGTCTGATTTCTATAAAATTGGTACCGAAATTCTCGTCTCAATCTCCTCTATCACATTTAGCCATAAAAATCACATTTTAAGCTTTCTAGAATAAATTCTCATTTATGGGTTGATTAGCCGCTAATTAATCGGGTTTTACAGAGCCCGACCTCATGAAAGCTCGGACTCAAGTAGGGGCACTGTTCTTACCCTGACCCAACACTGGGATCCAGGTCCAAATAAATCAAAAGGCCCAATCCAAAGATTGGCCTCCCCGCGTACTCGATCTCTTCTCAAGAGGTCGGATTCAACACAGACTTCACTCCAATGAAGTCGGGATCAAATGTTAGCTGGCAGATAACACTTATTCAAATAAGTAACTACCCCTAAAATCTCTCAACCCACTTCCAGGAGTCATACCTCAACTACTCTAAGATAAAGGGACGGTTATCCACCTTAAAAGGTGGCACTACTCCAACGGTGGTTATTGGATCACCATTATAAATATCCTGACACCCTTCAGGTATCTCTAAGTTCCAATATTCTCAAAACCTGTTTAGGCCCCTACTGACTTAAGCATTGGAGTGTCTTTGCAGGTACCACCCCACATTCTTACACAACTCGAACAATGGCTCCCAGACATAAACCAAGTTGGAGACCACCCTCATCTAGCGCTTGGGCCTCACAAACAAGTCCAATTACCATCCAGTTCTAGGTAAGTCCCGAAACAATTATATTAGTTAGTTTAGTATAAAGGTTCGTTTAATACAGAGGTTAAATTAGTTTTTTTTTTATATTCATGCTAGTTATAATAAGTGTTTTAAATATTTCATGCTAGTTTTTTTAGTTAAGTATATGATTAATTAATTGAGACAATTTGAGTTATTATTTATCTATGTTTTGTAGGGTATATGAATTTTGAGGTGTGTCAACATGAATCTACTGAATGCATACAATTCAATTGTCGAGTCTCTTTTGTGGATCAGTAAATTTTATCACGTATCTCAAATTGGAATGATTCGAGGTCAGTTGGTTTTGATAACAACTCTAGTAGAAAAATAACACCCAAATACTCATACTTTTTATTTTTCGACTGGTGAGTGTATCATTACGTTAGAAGACATAACTCTAATAATCCTAGGTATTCTAATAGATGGTCTTCTTATGACAGGAACAACCATAATTAATCACGAGACTATGGAAGCTGAATGCTTACATCAATTTTGGATTGTACCTAAGACCAATGATTGTAAAGGAAGCTATATCAAGATGATCTGGAATAAAAATTTGAAAGATAGATTACATCTAAATGATCGAGTTACCATAAAAAAGCATGTGAAGTGTGATATATTGTTGTTTGGATCAATCTTATTTGCTGATAAATTTGAGTCAGCGACTCTAGGGGTGAGCATGGCCCGGCCCAGCCCCAAGATCCGGCCCTGTAAAACCCGGTTAATTAACGGCTAATTAACCCATAAATGAGAATTTATTCTAGAAAGCCTAAAATGTGATTTTTATGGCTAAATATGATAGAGGAGATTGAGACGAGAATTTTGGTACCAATTTTATAGAATTCGGACCAAGATCGGACCGAACGGGCCAAACCGGGCCAATTGGACCCAAAGTGGGCCCTTGGCCCAACATAACTTAACCAAAACCCTAGTTTTCAGCACTCTCTCTCCTCATTTGTTACACACACAAGCTGAAATTTGAGAGAAAGGGAGGAAGAACACTCTCTCAAGTTCTCTCCCTTGGTTGATCTTCAAACCACCATAACTTTTGATCTAGAGCTCCGATTGCCGCTCCGTTTGCGGCCACGCGTTCACCGCGAGGAGCTCTACAAAACCCATACAACCAATCTTGAGGTAAGCCACGTGTTGCTGTTCGAAATCTCAGCCCTTATTTTCGAGTTTCATGGGTGAAATGTTGAGATTTTGGGTTCTTTGATGTTA
>NC_029773.3:22311519-22312246 GCF_000817695.3 Arachis duranensis | reverse complement strand
GTATATGATATGTCAATATGTTTGAGTTTGAGCCACTTGGGTGAAGTGGGTTAGAATGATGAGATAGTGATTTTGTATATTATGGTAAAGTGTCAATGTGTGAGTTGAGGAGGCTTGATGTTGAAATTGATGTATTTTGATTGATTTCAAAGGAAAGGGATGAAAATGGCATGTTTTGATTGATTTTGAAAAGAGTTGAAAATGGCTTGTTTTGAAAATGGCATATTGTGGTTTTGTATGAAAATATGGTTTTTGGGCATACTTTAATTGGACATAACTTGGACTACGGATCTCTGTTTTGTGCCAAATCTATTTAGAAATGAAATTGGATCCGGGATGTCCATGTCGTTCGAAGAACGGGTGAAAAACGATTTAAAATGAGAAAGTTATGTCCGTTGGAAGATTGGGGTTTAAATTGGTGAATTATGCAGCTTTTAACTTAGAAAATTTTTAGCAGAATGACCCCTTGCGCGTGGGCGCACTTGGCGCGTGCGCGCCGTTCTTCCCGAAAATGCCATCCACGTGTGAGCGTGATGTGCGCGGGCGCGCCGATGGTGCTGCACCCAACGCCCAGCCATTTTCCAGAGAGTTATGCTAGAACTGTGCCAGTGTTGTGCCTGGGGCACGAGAACGCCCACGCGTACGCGTGGTTGACGCGTACACGTCGATTGGCAAGTTTTTAATCCACGCGTTAGCGTGCATGACGCTTGCGCGTCGATAAGTTTTG
>NC_029773.3:22308867-22309805 GCF_000817695.3 Arachis duranensis | reverse complement strand
TTTTAGAGGTCGTAATACCTTGCCATCTCTGAATTATGACTTAAGCATAAGACTCTGTATGGTAGGTTGTTACATTATGGTATCAGAGCAGTTCGTTCCTGTAGAGCCTGAGGGATGGACTGATTATGCTTCTGTGCATTCTCTGTGTGTGTGTTATGTGCTATTAGTATATCTGCTTGATATAATTGGCATAAACGTTCATGAGCCTGCATTTGGGACTTTGAAGTACTAGACTTCCGATATTGAGACTGATCAACTTAATATCGATTGTTTGGTATGTATAGGAACCAGATGGCGCCTCGTGGACGCGGTAGAGGTAGTGCGAGAGGTCGTACTAACGCTCGTGCACCGGAGAATAACCCTCACGACCCGGTGAACTTTATGACTGCGTTGGAGAACATGGCTGCTGCTATGCAAGCCACTGCTGAGGCTCTTGGTCAACAGATGAACAACCATGGTAATGATGGAGGTGGAGTTCAGGGCCCAATGACACTGGCCAACTTTTTAAAGGTTAATCCACCTAAGTTCAAGGGAACTACTAGTCCGACTGAGGCTGATACATGGTTTCAGGCCATAGAGTGAGCACTGCAAGCACAAGTGGTACCTGAAGGGCAACGTGTCGAGTTTGCTACCTATATGCTTGTCGGTGAAGCGTCGCATTGGTGGCAAGGTATCCGACGTCTTCTGCAGCAGGGTGATGACTATATCACTTGGAATGTTTTCCAAGAGGAGTTCTATAAGAAGTACTTTCCGACTTCTGCTAGGACTGCTAAGGAACTTGAATTGTTACAGCTGAAGCAGGGTACTATGTCCATATCAGAGTATACTGACAAGTTTGAGGAGATGTTCAGGTTCTCTCGTATGTGCCAAGGGACTCCGGTGGAATATGAGGAATGGAAGTGTGTTAAGTATGAAGGGGGACTCCGGAGTGATATTTT
>NC_029773.3:22307794-22308582 GCF_000817695.3 Arachis duranensis | reverse complement strand
TTTGGGAAGCAGCCTCAGAATGATCAAGCTTGTACTAGGTGTGGAAGTCACCATCCGGGAGCACCATGCAAGGCCGGGTGGGGTTTGTGCTACACTTGTGGAAAGGCGGGGCATAAAGCTGTAAATTGTCCTGAGAAGCAGAAACAAGGTGCTGGAAAGGCACAACAGACTGGTCGGGTGTTCACCACTTCAGCTATAGGAGCTGAGGGATCCGAGACACTTATTCGAGGTAACTGTGAAATGGCTGGACAAACTTTAAATGCTTTATTTGATTCGGGAGCATCGCATTCATTCATTGCATTTGAGAAAGCCCATGAGTTAGGATTGAAGATTGTAACCTTAGGTTATGATCTAAGAGTGTACAATGCTACCCATGAAGCCATGGTAACTAGGCTAGGATGCCCGGAAGTTTCCTTTAGGATCAAGCAGCGTGATTTTATTCATAATTTAATCTGCTTACCGATGATTGGTCTTGATCTTATCTTGGGATTGGACTGGTTATCTAAGAACCATGTTCTGCTAGATTGTTCTACAAAGTCGGTGTACTTTATGCCGGAAGATACAGAAGGGCCGGTCGTGGTGAATAATTATTACTTGAATTCGATGATGGTGAACTGTTCTGGTGTTGAATGTCAGGGTATCCTGTTGTTAACAGCGGGTGTTTCGGGTGATGATCAAAGGATGGAACAGATTCCGGTTGTGTGTGAGTTTCCGGAAGTGTTTCCTGATGATATTGATGAGTTTCCACCTAACCGAGAGGTTGAGTTTGCTATTGAATTGGTGCCAGG
>NC_029773.3:22307068-22307573 GCF_000817695.3 Arachis duranensis | reverse complement strand
TGAACAAGGTCACAATAAAGAATAAGTACCCATTACCGAGAATTGATGATCTCATGGATTAGTTACAAGGAGCTGGAGTTTTCTCCAAGATCGATTTGCGATCCGGTTATCACCAGATAAGGGTGAGGGATGAGGATATCCCTAAGACCGCTTTTAGGACTCGTTATGGTCATTACGAGTATACTGTAATGTCATTCGGGTTGACAAACGCTCCAGCAGTGTTCATGGATTACATGAATAGAGTTTTTCGTCCGTTTCTGGATAAATTTGTTGTTGTCTTCATTGATGACATACTGATTTACTCCAAGACTGAAGAAGAGCATGCGGAACACTTGAGGACCGTGTTGCAGATTCTAAAGGAGAAGAAACTTTATGCAAAACTGTCGAAGTGTGAGTTTTGGAAGAGTGAGGTGAAGTTTTTGGGCCATCTGGTGAGTAAGAAGGGAATAGCCGTAGATCCAACAAAGGTGGAGGCTGTGATGGATTGGAAGCAACCAACCACCGT
>NC_029773.3:22305167-22305666 GCF_000817695.3 Arachis duranensis | reverse complement strand
TAGGGCCGGAAATGATAGCTGAGACTACTGAACAAGTCAAGAAAATCCGTGATAGGATGCTTACGGTGCAGAGTCGTCAAATGAGTTACGCCGACCAGAGGCGAAGGCCCTTAGAATTTGAGGAAGGAGATCATGTTTTCCTTAAGGTTACTCCGACTACGGGAGTAGGTAAGGCAATTAAGGCAAAGAAGTTGAATCCTCGATACATTGGTCCATTCCAAATCCTAGAGAGGATTGGACCGATGGCGTATCGGATGGCTCTACCACCTCATCTTTCGAACCTGCACGACGTGTTTCACGTGTCGCAGCTTCGGAAGTACACTCCTGATGCTAGCCATGTGTTGGAACCTGAATCGGTTCAGTTAAGGGAAGATTTGACGCTTCCAGTGGCTCCGGTCAGAATTGATGATACTAGTGTCAAACGGTTGCGTGGAAAAGAGGTTTCATTGGTCAAAGTGGCATGGAGTCGAGGCGGTGTTGAGGAACACACTTGGGAACT
>NC_029773.3:22303480-22304260 GCF_000817695.3 Arachis duranensis | reverse complement strand
GTGTCAATGTGTGAGTTGAGGAGGCTTGATGTTGAAATTGATGTATTTTGATTGATTTCAAAGGAAAGGGATGAAAATGGCTTGTTTTGATTGATTTTGAAAAGAGTTGAAAATGGCTTGTTTTGAAAATGGCATATTGTGGTTTTGTATGAAAATATGGTTTTTGGGCATACTTTAATTGGACATAACTTGGACTACGAATCTCTGTTTTGTGCCAAATCTGTTTAGAACTGAAATTGGATCCGGGATGTCCATGTCGTTCGAAGAACGGGTGAAAAACGATTTAAAATGAGAAAGTTATGTCCGTTGGAAGATTGGGGTTTAAATTGGTGAATTCTGCAACTTTTAACTTAGAAAATTTTTAGCTGAATGACCCCTTGCGCGTGGGCGCACTTGGCGCGTGCGCGCCGTTCTTCCCGAAAATGCCATCCACGCGTGAGCGTGATGTGCGCGGGCGCGCCGATGGTGCTGCACCCAACGCCCAGCCATTTTCCAGAGAGTTATGCTAGAACTGTGCCAGTGTTGTGCCTGGGGCACGAGAACGCCCACGCGTACGCGTGGTTGACGCGTACACGTCGATTGGCAAGTTTTTAATCCACGCGTTAGCGTGCATGACGCTTGTGCGTCGATAAGTTTTGGAGGCCGCCCACGCGTGCGCGTGGAGTGCGCGTGCGCGTCGACCTGTCTTCATCCCAAAGTTGATTTTTGAGTTATAAAAGTCAAATCTCATACTTCT
This sequence comes from Arachis duranensis, assembly GCF_000817695.3. Lineage (NCBI taxonomy): Eukaryota > Viridiplantae > Streptophyta > Magnoliopsida > Fabales > Fabaceae > Arachis > Arachis duranensis. Next base: position 22,303,524 of record NC_029773.3, on the reverse strand, counting down.
AAGTCTCCGATCTCACCACTTATATCTTAAATCATTATGATATG
>NC_029773.3:22288076-22302176 GCF_000817695.3 Arachis duranensis | reverse complement strand
TTTTATTTTAGAGGTCGTAATACCTTGCCATCTCTGAATTATGACTTAAGCATAAGACTCTGTATGGTAGGGTGTTACAGGCCCAGTCCCGAACACTTTAGGGGCTAATTTGGTGTGATTTTATCGGGTCTAGGGCCGGGTAAGGGTCTCAAAAATAGACCGATCATTATTTTGGGTCGGGTCCGGGCCATAACTCGGGTCACCCGAAATCGGCCCGGTGGCCCGGTCACCATACACAATAAATATTTTGTATTATTAGTGATGGATGATGACTATTATTATGTGGAATTTAAGTATTGTAAACCTTAATATTTTGTGTTATTAGTCATTATATATAAGACTATAAGTTAATATTTTATATTTAAAATGCATAAGACTTTAGATTAATGCATAATATTGTGTTATTTGTATTGATTTAAATATTTGGTGTTATTAGTCAATATTAGTATTGATTATGGTTATGCTTTGATTTTAGAGAAGAGTTGGTTCTTGTTATATTTTTCTAAATGAATTTTACCATGTCAAATAATGGTTGGAGTCTTAAAAATTTGGATATTTTTAGATGCTAACTTACAAGAAGGTATCAAGGTAATATAATGTTAACGGCCCGGTTTTCATCCGGTATAGTTGTGGCCCGAAAGAGTATAGGTTTCATCGGGTCTAGGGTCGGGTTCGGGTCTCAAAAATAGGTCCGGTACATATTTCGGGTCGGGTCTGTGTCACATCAAACCCGGTTTTACCCGACCCATGCACACCCCTAAGCGATTCACTGAAAAGTTATGCCACTACTTTGTGACTTTTCTCGAATTCACAAAATTAATTGGGAATCGACGCATTTTTAGTACAATTGTATAGAATATTGTGTAAGACATCTCATTTTGACTATAAAAAGATTGATAATTCACTAATCTTATTATATATCTGGACTTAAATTCGTATGTCATTTCTTGCTTTATTTTGAAGAATACATTGATGCTTTATTCTTGATGATAACTCTTTCAAAGAAGTTCTCAACGGCAATCAGTGCAATATGTATTTTTTATAGGTCCTTCATTGGCTCTCTCTTCTCATGTACCTTGAAATTTACTTTTACATACATGTGATTGCTTGATTTTGTATGTGCCTACTGAGTTGCACCTACATTGAAATGTACAATATTATGTCTTACTAAATTTTCCCTATGAATTTATTTGTATTTTGCTTAATTTGTTTGGTAAATTATAGAGATTTTCTTCATTTATTTTTTACTCTGTAGCTTAATCCCACTTCTAAACATTGTTATGTTGCAATTTCAGCACATGAAAAATCTGAGTCCATTTGAATGGAGGTGTTGCGATTATATTTTGTGGAACATAACAAAGCTAGACACGTTTTACATCCCCAATTCTAGTTACATATAGTATATTCCTTTTTTTTCTTATTTGCTAATGGTTAACAATGGCATAGTCAAAAACAATATTTTAAGAGTTATTTGAGAGCCATACTATAAGTCTATAAAGTTGTGTTTGTTTACAAAAATAGGACATTGAGACAGGAATATAGAAATACATAATCGTATTTGGCAGAGAAGATATGGACAGAGACAATGTGTCCACAGATATTGAATTAGTGTATTTTGTGTCCATCCTGACAAAAAAGACACGAAAACACTAATAAAGGACACAATTATTTTTTATTTTTTCTTTCATTATTCTTATTAATTTTTCATGATTATATTTTTTATTATTATATTTTTCATCTCAAATTTTTAAAATAAAAAAATAAGAATAAATTAAATTTTCATAATTTATTCTAGTTGATCACCAAAAAACTACATGTGTCATATTAAAAAGGAGGTTAAAATTATAGTTCTTTTTAATTTTATTAATAAAAGAATATCATAAAAGTATGCGGCTATGCGCATTCGATTGACTACAGTCCAACCTCACCCATAAATATAGTTGCAGAAAATAGAATAAACTCAAGTTAAACATCCTGACTTTTTCTGCATTTATGTTAAATTCATGTCTGAATTAGAAAGAAAATGTAGATATATAGATGGTATTAACAATTTCATTTTGTCTTTCTACAATAAAAAACTAAATTGCTAACACAATTCATTTAAATATCACAACACTTGATGTCTAATTTCAGACATGATTGTAAAACTTTTAAAAATCTTGCATTAAGAATGAGACGTGTATAATGTAACTTGTATATCATGCACTTTATAACTTAAGAGTATAAACAATACTTAAAACATATTAGAAGGAATGAACCTTTTTTTCTTAGCCAATGAGAAATGAACCTTTAGCTATAAGAAAATATTAAAATGTAGTAAATTAACATAACCCATAAAGCATTCAATTATTTTTTTTATATGTTTTCAAACTTTTAAACTTCTGTAATCTATATTACAAATTATAAATAACATTAGAACTAAGATAATGAGATTTTTTATTCCTCTTCCACAAATAGCAAATTTAAGGCTAAAATAAAACACAAATATTTATTCCCTACTAACCAAAATTCATTATACTAACATGATGATTATACTTCTCCAAAGTTTCATACTTTTAGAATCTATATTAAAATTTTCAAACATCACAATATAGGCAAAGATATATAACCAAAACACAGACAAAACTTTTGAAGTTATAAAAAAAAAAAAAATCCTGCATTTAGTAAAAAATTAACAACTATGATGAAAAGTTATCAAAGCGATACTGACCATAAATCTTCAAGCCCAAAAAAGTGTTCATCCGTTGCATCAATAGCTTCAAGGTGAGATGGAATGCACAAGTATAAGAGCAAGAAGTCTCTGTCATAGACATTGAACAGTTTCATTTCTGTTGAAAGAGAATTTACTTCTCCATCCTGAAACAAAATAAAAGAAATTAAACACCGAAAAACACTAGACGATCTATTAAAATTTGCAAAATCTCAACAATACCTTCATCGAATTTAGAGAGAAGATTAGCCTAAGAACAAACTATTCGTTATCAACATGTTAATGGAATTAAGAAGCAAGTCTCCCTAATCAAAACTTTCTACCCTTCAACATCTCACTGACCTCATCAATAATATCATTCTATTTGTCACATTTGGCAAAGAAAGAAAAGAAGCCAAACACTAATTCTATAATTCTATAATGTTATGTTAAATAACCACAAAAGCACTTCTATCACTTCAATGTATCTACTCTATCAATCATTATATGCCATTATTATAGACTTATAGTATGGCTCTCAAATAACTCTTAAAATATTGTTTTTGACTATGCCATTGTTAACCATTAGCAAATAAGAAAAAAAAAAAGGAATATACTATATGTAACTAGAATTGGGGATGTAAAACGTGTCTAGCTTTGTTATGTTTTAGTCTGGCTTTGTTATGTAAAAAAATGGAATATATTAATCTGGACCTCCAACTTTTAATATATTAATAATATTTTATGTTTTAGTCTATTTTATCTTGTATTTAAATACATGTCATTTATTTTCTTAGTTGATTAGAAAAGACATTTGCACAAGTATATCTTTTGGTTTAATCATAAAAAATATCTTCGAATTATTTAAATGCTGACAAAAAATATACTCGTACTTCACTATCGATAAAAATATCTTCAAATAATTTAAAAACACGATAAAAATATCCAACAATAAATATATATTTTTAAAAAATACCTTAGAGATTGAATTTTGATGTAATCTTTTGCAAGCATGATTATAAAAATAAGATATTATTATACTTAAATTTGGTGATTTTTCGTTAAGTATATATAATTTGTTTTGTTAACAATTAATATATTTTTAAAAAATTACAAAACAATATATGCTTAAAAAAAATTTATCAAATTTTAAGAATAATAATATCTCATTTTTCTAATCATATTTATAAAAAAATCGCATCAAAAAATACATTTTTGTGAGCGTTTAAATAATTCAAAACCGTTTTTCGTAGTTAACCTAAAGATCAAATACTATTACTAAGTACTAACAATAGGACTTTATCGAAATCGCATAAGTGAATTAAATAATTTAGTCTCACCAAAAATACTATTTTATCATCATTTCAGATCCTCCTCGCACATTGCCCAGACATGTCGTTTCACTGGTTCCACTTTGTGATTACATTTTGTCAGAGAGTAGAAAGCTTGTAAATAGTGCTCTAAGAAAGAGTTGAAAAACAAGTTTCAACGTTTGAAGTTAGTTCTTTTTAGAATTTTCAGGAAGCTTTGGAACTGTGTATATAAAATAGTTTGTTCAGATCATATATTTGCATATCTGAGTAAGTCAAAATATGCACGTTTTAATCCTACATTGTTAAAATTTTTGTAATCCTTTAATAATGAAAAAATGAACAAATGTAGGCGTGAAAAATTGTACCAAAGACAAAATTACACAAGTGATTTAATAAGTTAAATGTACACATAAAATCTATAATCAAATGATCACATTTATCTTTTCATCAATAATACTGTTTCCAATAAAAAAAAACATACACGTAGTACATTTTTTTCCACCTTAGCACTGAACAATCAATGATGTGGCTATTTAAGTAATTAAGTGAAAGTTAGATCAATATATCACCTTTGAGTCTCGCAATATTATTTTGATGATAATATTTTGCCAACTTCTCTTGTCGAAGAGAATTGTCAAATGGGTCAGTCCGATTTATTTAGATTCAGTTCATTTAAGTTTGTGAATTAAATAGATTGATTCGTTTAAATTTATTTTATTTGTGGGTCGGACTATTTATGATCAGTTTGATGAGTTAAATAAATTGATTTTTTATTTTTTTTATTTTATTTGTTAAAAAATATTTTGATAAAAATTATTATTTTTAGGTTAAAAATCTTAAATAAACTGTATTTTTTAATTGATGGGTCAAATTTTATAATGGATAAAAAAATATTGACTAAAAGTATTATCTTTTAAAAAAATGTAAAAAAAATAAACAGACCGACCTTTAACCTGCAGATTAGTCCATTTAACCGTCATTTTTTTCGAATTAAGTAGATTTAACTCGTTTTATTTGAAATTTAAACAAACTTAATTTTAGAAACAAAATCCTTCTATTTAAATGAACTAACTTGATAGATTTAACTCATTTTTGACGACCTATTGTTGGGTCCCCAAAGCTATAACTGCCTTTGAATTTGACTCTATGATAAGCATTGTAAACCCCAACTCGTCCATGAAGGACCTTTCAAAGTTCAGTTTAGAAAGCACTACAAAGTACAAACTCACAAATTTGTCATGATGACTACTGTATAGAGAACTGAAAAAGAAGACATTAAAAATCTTTGATCAATAGTCCTAATTAAAAAAATCTACAAATAGTGGCCGGTTCAAAAGAAAAATAGTGGCAGGATTACTGAAATAGTAGTGAATTTTGACTATCTATTGAAGAAAAAAATCGTGAATTTTAACTCATTTAAAGATTAGCCAAGATTAGAAATTTAACATTTTGAAATTTAAACGCCAGGTCTTATTCCAATGTATGGAACAGAACAAGGTGATAAAAGGAATAAAAGATCCATGCCACAACATTCACTACTAACAAGATATCTAGTTTCTAGAATAAAAATCTATTGTTTACAAAATATCCCAACAGATTAGTAAAATAAACAAATGAGAACAAATAAGAGCAGGAAATAAAAGAGAATAAACATTTATTAATTTTATTTACAAAGTCTTGTTTACAACAATAACTCTCCCTAAGTTACAATTCTAACTCCCAAAAATGATTGATTCGGACTTGTTATTTCCACTCAACTCAGATGGTGAAGTAGAATGTCAAGTAAGGCCGGAAGGGTGTGACTGGTTTTTGTTTTCATTTCTTATTTTCAGAATTTTAATTGAAAATAGTGAAAACATGATTTTGTTACTTTTACTATTTTCAATCTCTCTTTCACAGAATTAGAAAAACTGAAAGAAAATAGAAAACAAAAATACAAACCAATCGCATTTTAAAAATTTCATCTAGCTATACTTTTGGTGTCTGTTCATTTGTGACATTTTCATCTGAATCTAACTCCCACCAAGCACCTCCACCATCCTTATAGTCATCATCAACATTATCACAAATATCTTCAATATTCTCATCTTCTGATTCTTCAATAACCACATCAGCCGGATCGTATTTCTTTTTATCCACCTCTGGATTGTATGTCCACTCTAACCTTTTCAAAATATCACGATCCTTCCAATTCTCGACAACTGATACAGCCTCCTTTTTAGCTTTCCCCATTAGGATTTCCTCCCAAGAAAAGGACGTATCAGCAATCCTCTTCAATACACCATCACTAGTATCCCCAACGACAACTGTCTTCAGACATCGTAGCTTCGCTTCCCTTATTACATTAGCGAAATCATAATCATCAGACACAAGTACTATGCACTCAACCCTCCTATGATCCATCATATCAACCATGTGACTTTCCAATGCATGATCCGCAGCCTCTGGCTTATCCAACACGGTCTGAACCCAAAATCCTGCGCGTTTCAGCTCATCCGCCAAACCATACCCTACTCTTGGAGTAAGAATATCCCTTGCAGCCTTCTTATATTTCTCCATCTTCATCGAATACTTCGCCACCAACTTCACCCTCCGGCTCCCCCTTGCAGACGCTATTTGGTTTACCCTTTTTGTTTGCTCGCTCTCATGTAGCTGCTTGAAATGGTTAACAAGCTTCTCATTAGTGTAGAACTTTCTCCCACAAACCCTGCAAACATGAGGCTCATTCCGCTTGATGACGCCCTTGCTCTCCAGTCGATTATACAGCTCCTTCTCTTTCCTCCTCTGCCGGACAGCGTGTGGGACACTGCTGAAAGTGTGGCTATTTGCATAAGCTACCATATGCCTAACAACCCCAAATGAAGATGCAACAATTCTAAGCTTATTGGCAACTTCATAAGGTGGAATTGGGTTTGGTGGCTTGTTATCTAAGTCCCAGAAAATCCCTACCCTATTGTGATTATTCCTATTTGGTTCCAGTTTGGGGGTTTTATCTGAAGCACTGGAACCCCGGTTAAGTTTAGAATGAAAGAATTTAAAGGAACCGTATATGCTATGAAATTTGAGAATTGAACACATAAGAAAACGATTCTCTGTTCTTCTATAAATACTACAACTTCCAAAAGAAACCATTTGAATAATCACAGCATACAATGAAGCTTCAGAAACTTAACTGCGATCTGCGAGTGAACGAAGGCGTCTGTCGATACCTGCGAAGACGCTTTTAGCAGCGGTACCAATCTTTGGCCACTATACCGCTATAATTCTTTGAAGGATCAAATCTGTGTCTCCAAATTTAAAATCAGCAGCAGTAAAAAGCACCAGAAAGCAGAGAAGAGAAAACCGACGGAAGAGTAGCTCAGATGCGGAGGCGGAGCAGACCGGTGGCAGAGCAGCAGAGGAGGGGAAACAGAAGAGGAGCGGCGCAGAAGGTAAGAGAACAGAAAATGAGCCGGCAGCGCAGGCGAGGGAGATTCGAAGAGGCGCCGGCGGCGTTGACGGAGCAACAGCCGAAGAGGAATGGGCGATGGAGGGGCTAGGGTTGTTGCGGGTTGTTGCGGATTTGCGCAGTCTAGTGCAAATTTTCGTTTAAGACTCTAGGTGGTTAGTTCATTCCTTAGGTTGAAGAATTCATTATTTCTCAAATGGTGATTGCTATGGGAAAAATGCTAGTTGTACAACACTAATTAACTTTTAATCAGTCTTTAATTAGATTTAAATAATAATTAATTATTTTTTTATTGAAACATGTTTTTATTAGTGTTAAATTCGTACGAGCTTATATTTAAATTTGACATAGTTAGTAAAATAACATTTTATAATCATATATTTTTTGAATTTAGTATAACATATATTATCATCGTCATTTTATAACAAATGTATTTAATATGTTGTTTATCTTTATTCAAAGTAAAATACAAATAGAATAGTTTGAAATCTTTTGGAGAGAGGCTTCGATATCAGCACCAACATTTTCTCCTGTTCTTTCCACTCTCTTCCGTGCTCTCTTTTCCGCTGGTAGTAGTTTCTTTTCCACCTTCTTTTCTTTATCTTCATTCTTCTTTGAAGAACAACCCTCCACTGATTTTTTAGCTACATTCTTTTCCTTATCTTCATTCTTTTTTGAAGAATAACCCTCCATATTGCGTTCTCCAAAGAGAACACTAGCACAATCTGCATCTTTTGGTAGCATTTTCTCTGATGATAAAACACATTATTCTCGGTTGAGGATGAATTGTTCTTATTCTCACCATTCTTCTTGTCAATTCCAGAGCATTCAGTTTCCACAATCACCTCATCATAGTGCAAAACTTTATTGCTATAAGACTCAAAAGTTGGCTCTCTTCTCTTCTTCTCCTTCTCTTCCTCTTACATCTCCTCTTCTTCTTTTTCTCCTCTTCATCTTAATCATCAAAAGAACTTGAACCACTATCATCATTGCTTGAAGCTGAAGTTGATGTTGAAGCTAAACCTTCATCATCCTCCACTCTAAAATCTTCATCATCACTATTATCAATGTCCTCTATGTCACTTGAAAATTCAAAATCTCAGTCCAAACTTCTTTCACCGCCCTCACTTCCTTCATCACTACTACTATCACTCAAACCAACGATTATAGGATCGTTCCAAGAAGTTTCAACACCATCATTAGAAAACACGTTTCTTTCTTGAATTTCTTCCTTTTTCTCTTCATTAACATACTCACGATGAAGCTTCTGCAACCCCTCAGCAGCTGCATTATTATCACTATCACCGTTGAGTTTAATCACGTCTCTTGGTGGAGGTATCTTAAGAGGTTGCTGAGGTTCCATCATCCATTTTTCATGGAAAGCATCATACTCAAATCCCACAACCTCAACATCAACTTCAGCCTTTCTTTTTCTCTTCTTTCTCTCGCTGGACTTTGATGACAAGGAAAATATTGTTCGAGATCCTGATTCAATACACGGTGACAAGGATGCAAAGACCTCTCTTTCTTCTTGATTCGTGTTCTGCTAGCAACACCATTAATGATCACTATGGCTGAACAAAAAAAAACTTTTTTTGATACTTTTTTTCCTTCTTCATACTCTGTTTCACCTTCTACCAAAAAAAATATGTTTATTTAATTATAGAAGATACCTTGCATTGAATCAATCATTAAAAAGAAAAAGCAACGAAAGACAAGAGTGAAAAAAAAAGAACCTTACTCTGAATCAGGATGTGAATGAGTTCTTACTTTCTAATTTTTCTCGTCACAAAAAAAAAGATAACTATAATTAATAAAATTAATGTAACAAAATCACTTATTATATATATTATTAATAAAACTGAGAGAATACATAATAAAATTAAGAGAGTACGTAAAGATAATTTGTTTATTTTTTATTCAATTGAAAATAGAGAAGAATGACAAACTATATATACTTGTGTTAAATCCGTATGATGCATGGGCTTATATTTAAATTTGACATGGTTAGTAAAATAACATTTTATAATCTACTGGATGCGACATTTAAAATAATCTTTCCTCTAGACAAAATAGCAGAAGAAAGTCCATTCTAAATAAATATCTTACCACACCCACCATGCCCTTAAACAAATTAAAAATCACCAGAGTCTGTAATAACAACATTGAGTATCTCATCGAATACTAACCTTTGCTCATGAGTCATCTTTTGTTCCGTATATAAGTTTGTAAGAGTCAACTCATTTGTGTCATATGCTAACTCTTCCTCTATTAGCTTATTCTGAAAAAGGAGAATATCAGATATCTCAGGATATGACATTGATTAATAGTCTCTTAAATATCTCGCGTTGCTGTTGAGTATCTTCTCAATCTTAATAAGGCAGAGGTGTTTCAATTCGTTATTAGTCATGTTTAATCCTAACAAAACCACATGAAGATTTTATGAAATATTTAATAAGTAATTCCAAAATAACACTTTTGATATTAGTAATAGAAATAAAAGTAATAAGAGAATACAATCTTGATATAAAAAAAAGACATAGTAAAATACCTTGGTTTTCAATGCTTTTCTCCTCTCATATAGTATCCCGTCAGCTAATAATATCCAAGTTGCATTTCAAACACGCTTTAGTTTGCTAACTCTATTAGATATTAGTAGTATCACAAATAGTTTTCTCAATTGGTAACCAGATGCAAGTTCAGCTACCTCATTAATAGTTGTAATGAATTCTCTATCATCACACAATAGTCCCATGGAATAGCAAGCATCTTGGAAGCTAGAATATATAATTCCTTTAACTGTCCTAATAGACTCATATGTTGTGCAACCTTTCTGAACAGCTAACAAAATTCTCATATAGTAGATATCACCTGTACACGGTGGAACATAGTTTAACCTCCCGATAGAATACCCTCTATTGCGTGGATTCCATTCCCTTGTTTCTCTATCATAAACAAATTTAGGGGTGTTCGCGGTGCAGTTTGGTTCGGTTATTGGAGAAAAAGTCATCCGATCCAATTTTATATTTATTTTTCGATTCGGTTTGGTTCGGTTTTTTATCAACACCAACCAAACCAAACCAAACCAAACCAATCGAAATCGATTTGGTTTGCTTTGGTTTTTCGGTTTTTCAAATAATTCAAAAAAATATCCCGATCTAACTTCTATCCATACCCTAAAATCAAATACCAGAGCAGAACCCAAACCAAGAACAAATAATAAAAAACCAAAATAACAGATGATCAGTAATCACAACCAAAGTAATCAGATCCAGAATCCTAAGCAAAACTCAAAATAGAACATACAATCAAAATAAAGAAATAATCAGATCTAAAATCTTAAGCAAAACTCAGAACAAAACATACAATCAAAATAAAGAAGTAATCAGATCCAAAACCCTAAACAAAACTCACAACCAAGAACAAATAATCAGTAATCAAAGCTAAAAATCAAAATAACAAATCAGAACGGATACAAGTATCAGATCAGAATCCAAAAATGAAACAACAACAAATAGTCAGATCCAACAAATTTAGAACTGCGATTCAGAGAAGCGAAGAGCCAGCGAACTATTATTGAAAACGACGGTGTGGAGGACGACACTGGGAGGACAATGGGAGGAAGACGATGGGAGCAGATGGCGGCTTCTGTGCATAGAGGAGACGGCAGCTTCTGTGCGTGGAGGAAGGGCGGCTTCTGTGCGTGGAGGAAGGGTGGCGCCGAGAGGGAATCGCGATGAGGAAGAGGAGAGAAAGGGCCGCGCCGAGAAGAGGGAAGCACGAAGAGGAAGGCCACCGCGAGGGTGTTGTCCGGCGACGTCAGGGGATTAGAGGACGACGGCGTGTGAGGGTGGGATGTGGAAGTGGAAAAAGAGAGTGGAGAGTGGGGAAGAGGAGAGATTTAGGGTTCTGAGCGGCGCTGTATCTGATGGAAGGGGGTGGGGTTTGGTTTTTATATAGGGTTTTTTAGTAAACCGGTTCGGTTCGGTTTGGTTAGGGTTTTTCAAATTAAAATCAAAAACCGAACCGAACCGCAAAAAAATTGCAAAATATCATTTTTTCGGTTTTTTTCGGTTTTTGGTTTGTTCGGTTATCGATTTTTTCGGCTCGGTTGGTCGGTTTTGTTCGGATTGGATCGGTTTTGAACACCCCTAAACAAATTGATTTGAAAACTTAGCATACGTCAGAGTTTGACCTGTTTCAAATTTTTTGTTGGCCTTCATCCATGCTAAGAACATCGTACATTTTCCTTCCTATTCTTCCATGATTTTCTCAAGATCGTCATCATCTTTAAAGATGATATTTTGCTCTTCAGGTAAATAAAAAGTTAATCTCATCATTGAAGGCCACCTCTGATGAATATCATAAGGCAAAGTTCTTCACATAGCCTCGTATGCAGACAAATACCTACAATCATAAAATTGTTTGATCTCATCAATAACCTAAGCATTCTCTCCACTGAAAACTTCCTTTGAAACTCCAACTGCTATCCTGTATGGATCTTTATTCACGTACTTGAACAAATATTTGATAGCATTTGGCTTGTTGCAGTACTCTACATTAACATGCGCTTGATAAGACACTAGTAGATATGCATTGTATAGAACCACATACCTATTATCCATATGGACTCTCTTCTTCTCAGTAACTACTCCTGTGTCTCGTCTTCCATATGATGGGTATCTACTATCATCGACAACTATGGTGCTACTGAATATTTTGGGATAATATTTGATGCAGTACCCATATTTCATGCAGAGAGATTTTGAGAAAGCTCTACCACATGCCCCATGAATCATATACGTAGACACAACTTTAAATAATTTTGGGTACCGAATAAGATCGAGCAACTCTGAAGATATTAACTTGTCAATCTAAGTTGTCATTATTATATGGTGGTCTCCACGCAACCATAAAAGAATGTGAATATGCGGCTGACCTCTTTTTTAGAATTCCACTGTATACATCCCTTATAACAAAAAGATAAAAAAGAACATGTTATAAATAAATTATCTATTTTATATATGTGCTTTGATAAATTAAGGGTGATAATAAAAAATCAATAGGTTAAATAAAAAAAATATATTTACCATTTATTTTATAATAATTTAAAGGAACATTTCTCTAAAAATAAGGTTGGATGATGAGCAATACCTGCATCTAGCACTTCAAATGAAATTCCATGCTTAAGATCCGAAATTATCATGCCAAGCTTAATTTTGAACACTTTACACGATATATCTGATCGGTCTTCAACCTTTAAGTTCCTTGAATCCCCTTGTATATATCACTCCTCACTTTTTTTAGTTGTTTCGATAGTAGGTCAGCCTTTGTGCTTCAATCTTGAAAAAGCAATCAACCAAGAACTGCTGAAATAGTCTTTCACCATTGACAATGGTTGCATACTCGACCCTTTTCTCTTGTATCCTAAATGCTATGAACTCCCTTAAAACTCACACGTTATCTCTTTTTATTTTCATCAGCTCTATGACATTCTCGCAGAGGAATGTCTTCTTGGTAGTCATCTTCACTGTAAAAAAATATCATAGGATACTAAAGAGGAATAAATGTGGTGTGTGTCTCATAAATCTTTTGTAGATATCCAAACTTTAATTGAACTATAATATCACGCCTTGGATATCCAGAATCAAAATCTCCTATTATTAGAGCTACGACTTCGTTATAAGATGGTAAATTGTAGACTCTCGCTCTTACAACTGCAGTCTTACAACTGCAGTTTTTATTCGCACGTTATCCGGATTAACTAAAATGAACTACTTATAAACGAATTATATTTTTAGGAACTCAATTCGCAATTTTTTCGAAGGAATTGAATTGATTCGCCAAAAATTATGTCTATAGAAAATAAAAGGTTTAAATATATAGCTAAAGGATCTAAAAAGAATTGATTACCCATCATCGACTTCCAATTCAATAACATTGTATTTGATAGACTTGTGATCTTTTTTAAGAATCTTCTCATTTCCAATTTCAGTAAGATATTCAATAATATTTAAAATAGATTAAGATAAAAAAGGGTTTGTTGTATTAACTATGCTAAGAAAAAATTGATCAAATAAATAAATTTATCAATGAAGTTATTTTTTTGTAAAACAATAAACTTTACAACCAAATAGATGTAATCGAATCCAGAAGTATTGAGAATAATATGCAAATAACTTAAAATTTAAAAAGTAACCACCTAAGCAAATAATAATTTATAATTTTTAAAAATTTCTAGTAACGACACCTAAGTAAATAATTAGTTTAACAATATTAAAAACTAAATACCTAACAACCTAAGAAAACGTAATTTAAAATTTAAAAAGTAACAACTAAGTAAATAATAATTTATAATTTATAAATAAAATTCTAAAAATTTCTAGTGACAACACCTAAACAAATAAATTTCAAAATTCAACGTATGAGCATCACGTCAGCATAAGAGTGTTCCATTTATATTACTATAAAGATTTTATAGATACATATCTATAAATAAATTTAATTTAAATTTTAAAATCCATCCATTTCATATCATAGTTAGTTACTCTTTACTTTTTTTAGATAACTTCAACGTAACAAATAAAGTTTTTTATTCCTTATTCTACAGAACATTCACATTGAATTAGTGAATCCAAAACCAAAAAGGT
>NC_029773.3:22277535-22287951 GCF_000817695.3 Arachis duranensis | reverse complement strand
TTGATAAAAGGTATCACTACTTTTCACACATGTATTTATGTAATTTGTTAAGAAATATTATGTTCAATATTTTTAATTATATTTAAAAATAAACATAAAAATTCTATTCTTATTTAATTGGAACAAGGTTGATCTTATTTAATTTTATTAATAGAGTTGTTACAAATAAAGTACTTTGTACGTAAATAGTTTGAGCAAAGAAGCAAAAAACATCTGGAGTTTAAGAGAGAAGATGTAGATGATATGATCATAAGAATTCTGTCGTTATTTTTTAATTATAACACATCTAATAGTATGATATTTTATTCAAAATATTTTTAAAACACATCCAAAATTAAACTTAAATACACATCCAAAATTATAAGAATGCATTCTAAATATTTTATCAACACATCCAAAACTCATGTAAAAAAATTTATATATATACATAAGAATATAATGAACAACATAAACACATCCAAAATTAAGTATTGACACTTTCAAATTAGATTAACATTACAACTCACAAAAAATACAGACACTTCTAACATTATACATAAATTTAGAAAAATAGAACTTTTTATTAAGTGAAAAAAGAAAGATAACATATCTTCATGAATTAACTCAATCAAATTTTGAATTCTAACTAATTTGATTTTTGGATGTGTATTTAAATTGTAATATATTAATAATTAAATATATTAAATTTGAAACAGAAATTTAAAATTAAAATTAAAATTTTAAATTTTAGTTTTATTTAGTTTGTATTTTGAATGTGTATTTAATTTTAAAAAGACACTAAATCTATTTAGAATTTTTAGATGTGCTTGTTTTTTTTTTTAAATTATTGTAATAAAATACTGAATATTGTATAACTTTTATGAATATCTAGTTGAACTGTTGCTATGGTACCTATAAATATTTTACCTAACTTCTTAAAAAAGTTAAAAATCAATATTTAATTTTAAAAATATAAAAATAAAAAATTATTAAATATTCAAAACTTACCATATCAAATAAATTAAACAAAAATTAGGCACTATAGCATAGGCATCATAGAATTCACCTTCTCAAATTGAAACTAAGCAAATTTGGCACATAATCTTTGCGCAAATTTGGCACGTAATCTTTGCAAAAATTTGACAGATAAGCACTAGAGAAACTTTGGAAGCCTGGTCAGGTATGACCCAATCACGAACCAGTTTTGGGTCTCAGTGAACAATCTGATTCTTCGGGTTTATTTTACAGACTATGCTTCTTCTAGATGAGCATCGTACGCCAGCAGTTAGTGAAGTTCGAGAGTTTAATGGGACACTATGGATGACCCCCTATTTACTTCCTATGATGCCGTTTTGTAAGGCTATGAAAAGTGAGGGAAATTCTTATAAACTAGTAATGCATCCATCTGAGAGTTCTGTGCCTTTTCTCCACAGCTTTCATACAATAAATCATTTTATCTAGCATGAGGAAAGTCATAGTTCCAATCTAAGAAAAAAAAGTCCCAATTCACTTGTATTTTATCACTGGATCAATTTGCATTAGCATGGGAAAGGGAAACTTCAGTACAAGTACACATGATTATTCAACAGTAACTACATACAAGGCTTAAAGGCTTAAAGCAAAAAATGAAAACAAGTAAAATAAACATAACATATCCCACATTTTTTTTTTCTATACTTGCTGTTCATGCATCAGTAGCATCATCAAGTTATCAACAGTTATAGATACTAAATAATGACTAGTACTTCCTCCATACCAGAACTTCGTAACTTTGGCTTCCACATCTTTCATATTCAAGGCTCAGTTGAGGAAAGATCCAACAAAGAACTGTGTCCAGAAATTGGCAATACTTGTGTCTCCATTTCTTAAAGAACAAGACGGGACCAATGACAATAAGAAGGCCAAAAATCAAACCAACTTCCACACTAATAAAATTCCAATCAATTGCAGAATCTTGCGGGCTAGCTGAACTGAATGTTTCATTAATATCACTGCATTTTGTAGTCAAAGGAGGACCACATAATCCTATATTATCAATGAAGGAGGAGTTTGAAAATGTTTGGATTTGGCAGCCCAAAGGGATTCTTCCCTGCAGCTGATTGGACGAGAGATTCAAGACTGAAAGGAAATCCAAACTCGCAAGCACAGTGGGAATTTCTCCTTGTAATGAGTTGTTTGAGAGGTCTAGTGACTCAAGCTGTTTCAAATTCCCTATAGATGATGGAATCTGGCCAGTAAGAGCATTGTTTGATAAGTTAAGCACATAGAGTGCTTTGAAATCAAACAGTTCTTTCGGTATTTCTCCTTGGAAATGGTTAGATGAAAAGTCAATGGAAGTGAAGATAGTTAGAATCTTAACTAACTCCATCCCTTGACCTTTGCTTGTAACCGTTACTGAATTCTGATAGTATGTCGGATTAAATTGAGTACCTCAAATCGGAGATAATTTACCCCAGAATCAGCCTGGTCTTCATCATCCATCATTGCCACCCACGTTCTGAACCATTTTCCAGGGAGTGCACCATTAAACTTGTTAAAGGCCAGGTCAACAATCTGAAGCATTTTCCATGCACCACTGATTTTTGGACATCCAATGTTGCCATGGAAGTTGTTTTTTCGCAGTACTAGCACACGGAGGGTGGATATGTGCTTCAAGGAACATGGAAATCCATCAGAAATTTGATTGTTCCCAAGGTCCAAACCTCTAGTGTTGAGCAGTTAGCAAGAGATTTTGGAATATGTCCTTCTAATATATTTCCATGGAGATCAAGAGTCCTCAGAGCACAGGAAGCTGGAAACAAATCATGGATAGGACCCGAGAGCTTGTTGTTGCGCAGGTTCAGTACACCGAGAATCTTACTTAATGCTATTAAACAAAAGGGAATTGTGCCAGATATATTATTACGGGAGAGATCAAGAACACGAAATGAGGCATCACAGATGGAATTAGGGATGCTGCCATGGAATCTATTGTTTGCAAGAGACAGATAAAATGTGCCAGACAGGTAACTGCCGATTTCAACTGGGATAATGGAGCTGAAATTATTGTTTGAATAATCTACATAGGCAGCATATTTAGGAAAGACAGGAATTATCCCACGAAGTTGATTGTGGTGAAGGTCAAGGACAGCTAAATTGGAACTAAGATTCTGAAGTGGCCCTTGGAAATCAGTTAGAAAATTGTGAGACATATTAAGGCTTTGAAGATATTTAAGTTTCCAAATCCAGTTGGGCACTGATCCTTGAATTTGGTTGTCTGAGAGGTCTAAAAAGGCTAATCCAGATTGGTACCTCAAGAAACCAGGTATAGTTTTTAAATTGCAGGATGCCAATTTTAGCATGCTAATGTTTGGAATTGAAGACAGGTTGAGACTCACATTGACAAATAAGTTGTTGTATGAAAGGTCTAGTGTGGTTAAATTTTTAAGTGCCAAAAACTCATCTAGCTGCATTGGCCCATTGAACTTGTTTGAGGAAAGTTGGATGATAGAGAGTTCCCGGAGCTGGAAGATGAACATTGGTATTGGACCTGATAGGTTGTTGCTGCTTAAATCAAGAGTGTTTAACTTAGAGGAAGACACATTCGTGAGTTCATCCAATTGAACAAACTGGTTGTTGGAAAGTAGAATCTTCTTCAGTAATGGGAGTCTAAAAAGAGATGAAGGAATTCTTCCACTGATGGAATTGTAAGCCAGGTTGATGCTGATGAGATTTTGTAGTACTTCAAAGGGAGTAGATGATGGAATTGGTCCACTAAAATTATTACGAGAAAGATCTATATAGGTAAGTTTTTGAGACTTGCCAAATGATGGAACTGGACCTGTAAAATTGTTTAGTGACAAATCCAAGTAACTGAGCTCCGCGAGCTTTGACAACGAAATGGGTAGTTTTCCTCTAAATTGGCAGTTAAATAGATCCAGTGCGGATAATTGTGTCATGCTGCCAATAGAAGAAGGAAGTTCTCCAGAGAAGTTGGTGTTGCTTACTATTAAGGTATGGAGAGATCCGTTGAATGGTAAGACAGGAAAGGAACCTTGGAGGTTGGAATTGTATGAGATGTCAATGAATGACAGTGTTCTAACCTGGAATATCTTTTGAGGGAACACTCCCGTCAACCGACAAACGGAAAGACTGAGGATGGTTAGATTTTTCAAAGTGGCAAAGGTTTCTGGCACTGGAGATGAGAAATTGTTCCGATCAAGACGAATGACCGAGAGATTCTCAAGACTTGTTAATGAAGAATTAAGTGGTCCTGAGAGATTGCAATGTGACATGCTCAATTCTTGCAGGTTGGGCAGAAACAACAAAGCATTGCACCATTCCTCTGCCTGAGATGTCATAATTACACCATCCAAATACAATTGCCTAATACTGCTGAGATTTCTGATAAGCATCCTTAGATTTGGGTTCTCAAGTTTTAGATATTGCCCTTCAAAATATGCAACACTTGAGATATCAAGAGTAACCAACCTCGTCAGCTGAGAAATCTCTATCGGAATCTGCCCCACGAACCCAGCATGTGACAAATTCAGGTAAGTTAACTTGTCCAACAAGCCAAATGCTGAAGGAATCATAGAATTGAAATTATTAGCTGCCAGGTTTAATTTCTGCAGATGTTGAAGACCGAATAGGCTGCTCGAATCGTTGAATCCGCCAGTGATTGATTCTCCACTCAGATCAAGACCAATAACGTATCCCTCATCATTACAAGTAACACCACTCCAATTGCAGCAACCAATACTTTGATTCCACACGTTCAGTTTGCTTGATCTTCCACTGTTGAAATTGAAAGTAAGGTTGTTCTTCAATTGCAACAGCAGTTGTTGCTCATCTTTAACACAGAGGCCAGCAACCACACAGATTGATATCACCAGAAGAGATAAGAATTGTTGGATTTTCATTGCGGATATTAACCGAGTGACAAAGAGAAATGCAAATGATGTTTTCTTCTGAAGGCAAAGTGTTAAAATTCACATAGTTTTTGTGGAAAGTTTTATTCAATGGTGATGTTGTCTCTTTAATGAGTGGACTGTGGAGTCAACTATGTGTATCGCTCAAACGTAATTGTTCTTCAATTTCCGTGGCTGGAAAACTGAACCAAGAATCTTGACTACTGGTTGGTATTTTAAATTTTATCTATAATCTATAATAATGTATAAATCTTTGAAAAAAATCTAATTGACACTTTAACTCGTTTAAGTACTTTGAATTGAAAGTTCTAAAAGATATTTTCTTACATAGCTCATAGATATTACGATGATTCTGAATATTAAAAGAGACTACTGCATGTTTGTTGACCGTCTCGCTAGTTTTTATTTTTTATTTTTTATTTTATTGGGTATAGAGTATAGACTGTCTCACTAGTCATTTGTTAATTAGTGAGTCAATACAAGAGAAACCCAATGCCTAACAGGAATGGGATAATTGTATTTGAAGAAGCTTCCTGTTAAGTTGTTTTATTTTTATTTTTTATTTTTGGTATACTGCTTCTTGTTTCTTCAAAGTTGAAAAAGAAAAATTGCAATTCTTAAGTATATTTAATTTTTGGTGACTATGCTTCGGGTATAATATACATTAGGAAAAATTTGTCCAACAATTCAAGAAAAATTGCCAAAGGGAAATTCTACAGATAAGGAGCAACACAAGCATGAAAAGATAATGGAGATACCATAATTTGATAATTTTTAACGTGCCATAGCCCATATTATGCATTTTTCTAGCTGACAAAGTTTTAATTTAGTTAAGGTTACTCTATGCCTTCTAACAATAATATTGTTTCTCTTTATACTGGTCTTATACTAAGAAAATTGATAACTTGATTTTATAAGATTTAGAAATAGTAGGTAGCTAAATATTTTTTAAATCAAGTTCAATTAAATTGTACCTGCTAAGGACACTCTTTTCGTATGTGACCTTCATTTGTACTGTTTTCTTTTTTATTGAAAATTTGGATAATTTTTTAACAAAATCAATCAAAATTTAGCGTTTGGATATTTTTGCCTCACAAACCTCATTTTTCATGGAGAAAACATTAGTTTCATTCTTTTATGAATAGTTTTGTTAGCGTTTTAAACTTTAGATAAAAATGATTGTTTTTCCATCTACTTTTCTTCATACCCTATCTAGGAATCAACATTTCCAATATCTAGACCCTATTTATGGATAACGATTGTTTAAACTTGCAATTTCATTTTTAAGCTAATTTCAAGTATCACAGAATTCCTCAGAATAATCCTAGTATCCAACTAACTAGTACAAGTTGTGAAAAACGGAAGTGTGAGTGTAAGCGATGAACAGAGAAGAATGAGGGAGGAGAGAGTAGAGAGAGTGCTCAGGAGATTGCAATAAACAGAGAAAGTAGTTGGGGTAAAATGGCAAGCTACAGAATCAGATAGCCAACCCTGCTATATATAGCTACTTACATTATAAATATCTAAGTCTAACTGAATACACTAACCAGTAACTAACTATTAATCAGAAATGCTAACTAAGCTAAGTGCACTAATCTACTATAGCTAATACACACAGGTAACATAAGGAAAGAGTACGGATCAACACAAAGGTGTTCCAACTAGACCGATGACAAACACAGAATTTCATGTACTCTTCATAATACTTGCAAATTTTTGAAGGTCATCTAAATTCATATTTGAGAGATCTGCAAAAAGAAATTATAAAAATTTAACTTAGAATGCAACATTTCAACTTGTCTAAATTAGCAAGGGAAATACAATGAATTATTTAAGTTACCTTTGCCAGATTTAATAGAAGATAGATCCAGCTCGGGGCTGTAAACCACTTTTGTTTTCATTTGTTCAGACTCTTCAATTGTTGTGGTGCTTAGCTTTCTTATTTTTATCCCAAGTTCAGCTGCAGTTGTCACAATCTCTGGGGGAAACAATAGTCAATGGTAAAACTTCATTTAACATCAGTTCAAACCTTATCAATTATTTCCACCAGAAAGTACAAAATTCTTCCTGCTTATTTTCACAAAAAAAAAAGCAATAATAATCATCATTATCATACAGGAAAAAAGTTGATAGCATTATTTGGTAAGCTTCCCCCTTGGGGTTCATGGGATTGACATCCTAAACCATATTAACAGTGCAGCACCATTATGCTTGATCAGGTTAGAAGCTATAAAGATATAAAGTTGGTACATTCCCATCAACTATACATTTGATCTTATACATGTAAAATACTAATATGTATTATGCAAGTCATATATGATATATATGAACCACAGAATTAAAAGAAACCTTTTCCTAATTGTGCATTATTTGACTGTATGCAATTGGGTGGAAAAAATACATATTTTGAAAAAGTTTCTAGCATCCAAACAGTTGAACCAATTAAATGTCCATTTGCAGCAAAATTGGAAAAGAAAGCAATATGCAGCACGCATGTAATAGCATATATAGATAAAGGTACAAAATGAAGTACCCTTTAGCTTAATCAAAAATGAAAGCATGCATTTCGCATCACAATTAATCTCTAATGGTAAAGGCTAGTACTGGCCGTGCAAAAATGATTAAATGAATATAAAGATGAAGAGGAGCTCTTGAATTACCCTGAAACAACACATGGTTCTGCTCATATAATTGTACTGCATTATTGACATAGTGAGCATTGACAGTAGACTGTTTTTCTAATATTTGAATTTCATGATTCAACACTTCAAACTCCTTCCCCACCTGACAGCACAAATAGTATCAATGTAAATCAAATGATAAAAACAAAGTAGAACCCCATAATAGAAGGATTTCAGCAATTATCATTCATACGACCTCTGTTAGTCTTGTTCTTAAGGAATTTAACTGGGCATCAATATCCGGATCAAAAGGAGCATCTGGATGGAGGCCATTCTCATTTGACTTGTCCTGGAAGTACATTGTCTTCCTAAAGTTAGATAATCGATTCACAAAATGAAAATCCTTACTGAGGATAAGAAATGCTTCAGTTAGTACATACGCATATATAATATTATAATATAGTATACTTGTATTATACTGCATATTCATAGCCGGTTAACAGAACTAATTTTTAGACCGTCATAAAATCAGATGTTGTCACATAGATAAAAGTGAGGTTTGATAAAAGTGAGGTTTCTTTTACAAGTGATCCGTGTGAAAGTCATAAGTTTTTGTCTATGTGCCAGAACCTGATATTAAGACAACTTATAATGCCTTATGAATATGAGATCATAATAATCCTCCGTTTTGGACATGGATATTTTGCAATAATCCTTCTTAATAATCTAATGTAATGAGAGAGAGAGAGAGTTTGGCATGCAAAAGCCTTGGGGAACAGCAAAACAGTGAAGTAAGCAGTATTTTTCCCAAATAGCTAAGCTTATGTCCAAAACAGATTGGGTCCTCTGCCGAACGCAATCAACTCCCTTTTTCACAAAAACCAAAACAATGGCATGAACCACACTTAGCATACTCTAGCTACCAACTATCATACGCTCAAATTTCCATTATCACAACAAAAGTAACTCTAACTGGTAAAATTCTGTTCAGTTCAGTAGAACAGTTACCTTTTTCAGATCTTCAGACCTTTGTATGGAGCCTTCAGAGTTCAACTTGGTTGATGCCTCTCTGAAATCATAGAATTACAAAACCAATTAAAACAAACAATGATATTTCAGAAGGTGGATACTACAATGAAGATGGCATAATTATCTTCATATGAGTATATTTCTTTTTGACCTTTGGACGATGGATTGTATGGTTAGATTTTGATATTTATAAAAGTGTTGTTTTTGTTTAAAGTGTGGCTAAATAAATAAACCACACTTTTAACCAAAGCATCTTCATGAGAAGATATTTTTGCCATCTTCGTTGTAGTATCCACCATTTCAGAATTGAAAGTGAAAAATTAAAGGAGAAGAAGGGAGTGTTTGAGGGTGTTACTTACTGGTGGAAGAAATCGAAAGCTTCATCAAGAACATCGTCGACGGTGTTGCGAACTTCGTTGACGAAGAGCTGCGGATTCAAATTCAGAGATTCAAAGATGGCCTCGCTTTCGCTGCCTTCCATTTTCCCGCCAAATCTCTCTCTCTCTCAAATTTTTCAATTGAGAAGAAGATGGTGTAGGGGGTATTTCCTTGCAGCGACCTGAACAAACACAACCCACAAATATAAATTCAATTAGATAAAAAAATTCAAAACTTTTTCCCATCTCCTAAAATGTAATGGAACGAGCTAAAATCAAGGTTCTGAAAACTGACTGTTTATCGAACCGTTTTCGTTATTAATTTATTAATTTATTAGTTCAATCAGTTCAATTAATAATTCAATTGAAATAACCGTTTTATAATAAAATAATAAATAAAGACATTAAAACATAATAATAATAATCTATATAAATTTTAAAACATTATTTAAATTAAAAGTATGAAATCAACTACAATATTATAATATCATTTAAATATAAACTCAAGTCAAAATTTGTTATCAATCATCAAAATTTCCAAATACGTAATCTAATATCAAACAACAACCCAATGATAAGAAGTCAAGAATAATGAATTAGTCAAGAATAATGAATTAAATTGATTGATACTATCATCTAGCCAATAACAAAATTTAATTAACAAACAACAATAATAAGATCAAGATTAAGAACAATAATCCACAACAAAAATAGTTTACCAAATTAACAAATTATCAAAATGTCAATAACAACACAACATCCTAACATCAGGCATAAATAAATATGGCCTCTGGTATGCAGGGGCCTACTTTTGATCACACTTCAAGGTGGGTATCGCGTGATAGTGATTTCTTCGAGCCGCATGTAGTATTTGAGGTTGTTGATGAGTACAACCCAGGTGGTTTTAAGAGACTATTTTTCTTCTTTTTTAATTAGCCTTTCTTGTTGCTGCTGCTGGGGGTTTTAATTAATCTCATATGCTTGTTCTTGTTTGAAGAAAGAAATGATGATAGTCGGCAGAAAGTTTTTAATCAAATTAAGTATAGTTACCACCAAAAATATATTTAATATAAATAAAAAAATTTAAAACAAAATTAAAAATATTTTTAAAATTTTTCACAAACCTCAACACAAAAAAAAAATATCCTTTACCTTAGAATCAAAAGAAGAACAAGTAGTGACTCGGAAATGTGGATCAATTAAACAAAATATGCGGATCGATGCAGTCTGTAATGGAATTTTTGTTCAAATATTTCACGCATGCCCGAAATTGAATATTAAAAAGTTAAAATAATAGAAGCTCACCGAGACAGCTGAAACTGGCAGATGTGGCTTCGAAGGAGACGGCGCCGATGGAGGCTGGGTGGTCTGTAGTCTGGACGGTGTGGTGGATGCGTGGAACCAAGAAGGAGGAGCGTGGAGATTCTTATCACGGAGGAATAGAGACTAGAGGTTGAGGGAGGAAGCGCAACTAGGGGGGGAGGTGAAGCCGGCGAATCG
>NC_029773.3:22257318-22277477 GCF_000817695.3 Arachis duranensis | reverse complement strand
TCCCTGGATATATGCATAACGCACTAGCCACTAATCCACAAGGTGAGAAAGGAAGTTGGTAAATGGTAAGATACTAAAATAATATTTTTGTTTTATTTTAATTTAAAAATAATTACAGTATTATTTTATTTTTTTTACTAATATCTTTATTTTTAGATGGTCTTTATCCTCATTTTATACTTATTTATTGGCAGGGGAGCTACATACAAAGAAAGGAGAACAATGGCTCCTAATTTTAATTTTTTATATATAAATTATATGAAAATTTTAGTTTAGTTTTTTTTAAAATTTTATTTTTATTTTATTTTATTGTGTAAATATTTTTGGCTTTTTTCTAATATTTCATCTAGCTCCGTCCCTGTATATTGGTCATAATTTGAATCTTTTAAAGTTTGAATTTTACTTTAATCTTCTACTCTTTGAATAGTTTTTCTTTCATATTTATTTTTGGTCTCACCTATAAAATAAATGATGAGAGATCACATTTTACCCTCTAAAGTAAAATTCAAAATTTTGAGAATCTAAATCCAAAACAAAAAAATATAGCATTTATGAAATTTAGTATATTGATCGGTTATCAAATTAATTTTTTTATGGAACTTAATTAAATTGGGTTTTATACTTTAAATATAATCAACTATGTTGTGATATATATGAATGGATGCCCATTTAATACATTGTGACTTTCTTCACAATGTTGGGTGGCTAGCTTTTCCAACAGAAAATTTCAATTTCTCAATAGAGACTGAGCTTTATGAAGCTTTGAAAAAGAATACATTGTACAAGTATAAATAGAAGGAGGGTCTGAAGCATAGTACGTACAGCAATCATAAAAACTAAAATATTCCTTCTCTCTCTTTCTTATACTATAAAGCACTTATTTACTTTTCTCTTACTACTAATATAATATTAATATATTATCTTTATAGTAGTATAATAGTATTTTTATTTATACTTTATTTTACCTCTTCCTTATTTATTTATTTAGTTATTTTATAACACGTTATCAGCACGAGATTCTGATCAAATTTTTAGGAAGACTCAGATAACAAATTTTCATTATGTCGAAGCTTTCTCATCTTGAATTCAATGCTCTTGATATATCTGGAAACAATTATTTATCATGGATACTAGATGCTGAAATTCATCTTGATTCAATGGATCTTGGAGATACCATTAAGGCTGAAAATAATGCATCCCACAAGGATAAAGTCAAAGCCATGATTTTTCTTTGTCGTCATCTTGACGAATGATTGAAAAATGAATATCTCACATTAAAAGATCCTGCAAATCTTTGGAAAGATCTTGAAAAAATGTATAATCATCAAAAAACGGTAATACTTCCTCAAGCCCGATATGAATGGATGTCCTTGCGTTTACAAGATTTTAAATCTATAAATGAATATAATTCTGCAATGTTTCGAATCACCTCACGAATGAAATTATGTGAAGAAAAAATAACTGATCATGATATGTTGGAGAAAACTTTCTCAACCTTCCATGCCTCGAATGTGCTTCTGCAGCAGCAGTATCGAGAAAAAGGGTTTAAAAAATATTCTGAGTTAATTTCTTGCATTCTTGTTGCTAAGCAAAACAATGAGTTGCTCTTGAAAAATCATGAAAATGCGGCAAATTATCCCCAGAAGAGGTAAATGGCAAGGTTTTAATAACAAGAAAAATTATGGAAGGAAAAGGAATTATATTCAAAAGAGATGATCTCACCAGAAGTGGAATAAAGAAAGAAATATCGGGCAGAATAAATCAACAGAGGATAAGTGTTTTCGTTGTGGTGGAAAGGGTCATTGGTCACGTACCTGTCGTACCCCAAGGCACCTAGTCGATCTTTACCAAGCATCTTTGAAAAAGGACGACAAGGGAAAAGAGTCGAATTTCGTTTCAAATGATGCTGAAAATTCCACCACTCATTATGATGTATCTGATTTCTTTGAGGATCCTGAAGGAAATATTGGTCATTTGATCAATGATGGAATAGTTTAATGTGTGAGATTGTTAAGCATTCATGTAAATAAATAATGTAAAGAACTTATTGTTAAGTTTTATTTTCTATGTATTTAAGTTTCAAATATGATGTATATAAATAATGAAATATGAATGTTTATGAATTTTAAAATTATTAAATATGTCATGTTTTAAAATAAAATTTTAGTATATGACATTATTTTTATGTAGAGTATTTCTTAAAAAAAAATAATTCCGATCAAGTATTTAATTTAATTGTGCATACTACTCAATTTATTATTATTTGTCTTTGAAAAGAATGGCAAGGATATGTAATGAAGATGTATGTCTTGCGGATAGTGCAAGTTCGCACACTATTCTCAAAAGTGATATATATTTTACCCGTTGATGAGCGGATAATTTATACGCTTTTTGGCATTGTTTTTAGTATGTTTTTAGTATGTTTTAGTTAGTTTTTATTATATTTTTATTGGTTTTTATTTAAAATTCACTTTTCTGGACTTTACTATGAGTTTGTGTGTTTTTCTGTGATTTCAGGTATTTTCTGGCTGAAATTGAGGGACCTGAGCAAAAATTTGATTCAGAGGCTGAAAAGGACTGCAGATGCTGTTGGATTCTGACCTCCCTGCACTCGAAGTGGATTTTCTGGAGCTACAGAAGCCCAATTGGCGCGCTCTCAATTGCGTTGAAAAGTAGACATCCTGGGCTTTCCACCAATATATAATAGTCCATGCTTTGTCCGAGATTTGATGGCCCAAACCGGCGTTCCAAATTAGCTCAAGACTGCCCGGCGTTTTAACGCCGGAACTGGCACAGAAGTGGGAGTTAAACGCCCAAACTGGCACACAAGCTAGTGTTTAACTCCAAGAAAAGTCTCTATACATGAAAGCTTCAATGCTCAGCCCAAGCACACACCAAGTGGACCCAGAAGTAGATTTTTACGTCATTTACTCACTTTTTGTAAACCCTAAGCTACTAGTTCTCTATAAATAGGACCTTTTGCTATTGTATTTTTATCTTTGGATCACTTTAGATCTTAGGATCATCTTTGGACGACTAGTTCTTAGATCATGGGGGCTGGCCTCACGGCCATGCCTAGACCTTGTTCTTATGTATTTTCAACGGTGGAGTTTCTACACACCATAGATTATGGTGTGGAGCTCTGTTGTACCTCGAGTATTAATGCAATTACTACTATTTTTCATTCAATTCAGCTTATTCTTGTTCTAAGATATTCATTCGCACCCAAGAACATGATGAATGTGATGATTATGTGACGCTCATCATCATTCTCACTCATGAACGCGTGCCTGACAACCACCTCCGTTCTACAAGCAAACAAGGCTAGAATGTTTATCTCTTGGATTTCTTAATCAGAATCTTCGTGGTATAAGCTAGAATTGATGGCAGCATTCTTGAGAATTCGGAAAGTCTAAACCTTGTCTGTGGTATTTCGAGTAGGATTCAAGGATTGAATGACTGTGACGAGCTTCAAACTCGCGATTGTGGAGCGTTAGTGACAGACGCAAAATAATCAATAGATTCTATTCCGACATGATCGAGAACCGACAGATGAATAGCCGTGCTGTGACAGAGCGCGTTGAACATAGAGACGGAAGGGACAAAGCATCTCCATACGCTTATCTGAAATTCTCACCAGTGAATTACATAAGTATCTCTATCTTTATGTTTTATTTATCTTTTAATCATTAGTCCTCCATAACCATTTGAATCCGCCTGACTGAGATTTACATGACCATAGCTTACTTCATACCAACAATCTCCGTGGGATCGACCCTTACTCGCGTAAGGTTTATTACTTGGACGACCCAGTGCACTTGCTGGTTAGTTGTGCGAAGTTGTGATAAAGAGTTGAGATTGCCATTGAGCGTACCATGTTGATGGCGCCATTGATGATCATAATTTCGTGCACCACCCATCTGGTACCAAAAAAAGAATGTGTTAATACTATTATTGGCTCAGGCAATGTGATTGAAGGCTCCAGAAGAGCTATAATTTTGTTTCCCGGAGGAACAAAATTCATAATAAATAATGCACTGTTGTCTACCAAGTCTCGAAGAAACTTGTTGAGCTTTAAAGATATTCGCTGAAATGGATATCATATTGAGACTATGAATGAGGGAAATCATGAGCACTTATGTATCACAACTCATGATTCAAATAAGAAAGTTATTTTAGAAAAATTACCATCACTTTCATCTGGGTTGTATTATACCAAGATTAGTGTAATTGAATCACATGCTACTGTAAACCAGAAGTTTACTATCCCAAATGAATTCATAACTTGGCACGACCGATTGGGTCATTCGGGAACAACCATGATGAGGAGAATTATTGAAAACTCTCATTGACATTCACTAAAGAACCAGAAGATTCTTAAAACTAGTGAATTTTGTTATGTTGCATGTTCTTAAAGAAAGTTAATTTTAAGGCCATCACTAGTAAAGATTGGGTTTGAGTCCCCTGAATTCCTAGAAAGGATTCAAGGTGATATATGTGGACCTATTCATCCACCATGTAGATCTTTTAGATATTTTATGGTCCTGATAGACGCATCTTCGAGATGGTCACATGTGTGCTTATTATCCTCTCGCAACCTGGCGTTTGCGAGGTTACTGGCTCAAATTATTCGATTAAAAACACAATTTCCAGAAAATTCAATCAAAGCAATTCATCTTGATAATGCTGGTGAATTTACTTCCCAAGCTTTTGATGCTTATTGTATGGTTAATGGAATAAGTGTTGAACATCCAGTAGCTTATGTTCACACACAAAATGGGTTAGCAGAATCACTTATTAAACGCCTCCAATTAATTGCTAGATGCTTACTTATGAGAACAAATCTCCCAACCTCGGTTTGGGGGCATGCTGTTTTACATGCCGCAGCACTTATTCGTTTGAGGCCAATGAGTTATCATCAGTTCTCTCCTATGCAATTAGCTTTTGGCCAGCAGCCAAATATTTTCCATTTAATAATATTTGGGTGTGCGATATATGTTCCCATTGCACCACCTAATCGCACCAAAATGGGACCTCAAAGAAAATTGGGAATATATGTTGGATATGATTCTCCCTCTATAGTGAGGTATCTTGAGATACAAACTGGAGATGTATTTAAATCCCGGTTTGCGGATTGTCATTTTGATGAATCAAAATTTTTAACATTAGGGGGAGAGAATAAGCTTCCTGAAAAGGAACTTAATTGGAATGCGTCATCGTTGATGCATTTAGATCCTCGATCAGGGCAATGTGAACTCGAAGTTCAAAAGATTATATATTTGCAAAGAATATCTAATGAATTTCCTGATGCATTTTTCGATACAAAGAGGATAACCAAATCTTATATACCAGCAGAAAATGCCCCAATACAAATTGATGTCCCAGTTGGACAAATTGCTGCTGAAGTAAATACACGTCAGAAGCATGGCAGGCCTGTCGGTTCCAAAGACAAAAATTCTCGAAAGAGAAAAGAGGTAAATATTATTCCTGTTGAAAAAGACATAGTAGAGACACCTGTAGTTGTCCAAAATTTTGATATAATTTTAACGCTAGAAGATGTTCAGGTACCTGAAAATTGTGAAAATGACGAGATCTCGATAAATTATGTCTTTACAGGAAAGAAATGGAACCGAAATAAGACAATTGTCAATGAAATATTTGCATATAATGTGGCATTAAATATCATGCATGAAAGTAAGGATCTTGAGCCAAGATCAGTCGAGGAATGTCGACAAAGGAATGATTGGCCAAAATGGAAAAAAGCCATGAAGGTTGAGTTAGACTCACTTGTAAAACGTGAAGTCTTTGGACCTGTAGTCCGTACACCTGAAGATGTAAAACCTGCTGGATACCGATGGGTATTTGTGAGAAAACGAAATGAGAAAAATGAAGTTGTGCGCTATAAAGCCCACTTGTGGCACAAGATTTTTCACAAAGGCCCGATATAGATTATGAAGAAACGTATTCCCCTGTAGTGGATGCGATAACATTGCGTTATTTGGTCAGTTTATCTGCATATCATAAACTGCATATGCATTTAATGGATGTGGTAACAGCCTACTTATATGGCTCATTAGATCGGGATATCTATATGAAAGTCCCTGAAGGACTAAAGATATCTAAACCATCCAACGAATATTCGCAAGGGTTATCCTCAGTCAAATTGCAAAGATCTTTATATGGTCTAAAGCAATCCGGACGAATGTGGTATAATCGTCTTACTGAGTATCTGGCCAAAAACGGATTCAAGAATGATGATATATGTCCATGTGTTTTCATAAAGAAAACTGATCTGGATTCATTATAATTGTTGTGTACGTTGATGATTTAAATATCATTGGAACTCCTGAAGAGATTCCAACAATTATAAAAACTCTAAAAGAAGAGTTTGAGATGAAAGATCTTGGAAAGACTAAATTTTGTCTCGGCCTGCAGATCGAGCATATAAAAAAGGGATCTTTATTCATCAAACAACATACACAGAAAAGATCTTGAAGAGATTTTATATGGATAAGTCACATCCCTTGAGTACCCCAATGATCGTAAGATTTTTGGATGTGGAGAAGGATCAGTTTCGTCCTAAAGAAGAAAATGAAGATATCATTGGTCCTGAAGTACCATATCTTAGTGCCATTGGAGCGCTAATATATCTTGCTAATAATACACGACCTGATATATCATTTGCTGTGAATTTACTAGCAAGATATAGTTTCTCTCCAACCAGAAGACATTGGAGTGGAATCAAACAGATCTTTCGATATCTTCATGGAATGGTTGATATGAGATTGTTTTATCCCTATGGATCCAAGTCACAATTAGTTGGCTATGCAGATGCTGGATATCTGTCTGATCCACATAAAGGGAGATCTCAAACAGGATACCTATTCACATATGGTGGTACAGCTATATCATGGAGGTCCACAAAACAGACGATAGCAGCAACCTCCTCTAATCATGCTGAAATACTAGCGATTCATGAAGCTAGTCGCGAGTGTTTTTGGCTAAGGAGCCTGATTCAATATATTCTGTCGCCATGTGGATTGATTGATCATAAGATAGCTCTAACTATTCTATTTGAAGATAATACAGCATGCATTGCTCAACTTAAAGGTGGATGCATCAAATGTGATAGAATAAAGCATATTTCTCCCAAATTATTCTTCACTCATGATCTACAAAATCAAGGGACAATTGATGTCCAACAGATCCGCTCAAGTGGCAATCTGGCAGATTTATTCACAAAGTCACTCCCAAAATTCTCTTTTGAAAGATTGGTACATGAGATTGGAATGCGCCGATTTCGAGACATTAAATGATGTCGCCAAGAGGGGGAGACTGTACTCTTTTTTTCCTTGGTCAAGTTTTTTTCCCATTGGATTTTTCTTGACAAGGTTTTTAATGAGGCAGTCCCCATCACAAAGGATATTGTACTCTTTTTCCTTCACTAAGTTTTTTTTCCCTCTGGGTTTTTCTTTAGTAAAGTTTTAACGAGGCAATAGTCCTAAATGGTCATCCAAAGGGGAGTGTTGTGATATATATGAATGGATGCCCATTTAATACATTGTGACTTTCTTCACAATGTTGGGCGGCTAGCTTTTCCAATAGAGAATTTCAATTTCTCAAGAAAGACTAAGTTTTATGAAGCTTTGAAAAAGAATACATTGTACAAGTATAAATAGAAAGAAGGTCTGAAGCATAGTACGTAAGCAATAATAAAAACTAAAATATTTCCTCTCTCTCTTTCTTACTATAAAGCACTTATTTACTTTTCTCTTACTACTAATATAATATTAATATATTATTTTTATAGTAATATAATAATATTGGTAAATACTAATAATAGTATTTTTATTTATACTTTATTTTACCTCTTCTTTATTTATTTAGTTATTTTATAACAAACTTGTCATTAAACTGTCATTATACATGAGTATTGACTAAAGTACGAAATTCAATTGATGTGAGTTTAATATTATTTTTCTCAAATATTTTTAACTTGTTCAAAAATTCTTTAAATATCAAGTTGTACAATTAGATAAAAAAAAATAGTTAGACATCTACGAAAAAAAAAAATTTAGATCTTATATATGATCAACTAAGGCACTGACAAAATTAATCATAAAAATTTAAAAGTAACTTTTAATGAGAGTTACTACTCAACTAATAGAATTCCGAGGAAGCAATAATGATGAGACAAAGAAGAAGATTATGATAAAGATGGAAAAACTTAAAGCGAAAATTCAATATCTGAGAGTGTGATTTTTTTATATTTTCTATGGGTTTGTTAGTATGTTTCAATGAATTTCTTGTTAGTGTTTAGGGTGAACTAGGAGCTATGGTAGAAGAGAAAATGATTTAAGGATGAATCTGTCTTCTTTTTGAATCGTGTAATTGTTGACTTTTGTATGAAATGAGAATAAAAAATTTGACAATTATAAATAATCACGGTTGTTTTACAATTTGACATATGTGACTATTTTTTATTTAAAATGTGAGAGATATGACCATTTTTAATTAAAAAAATTGACATATGTAGATTGAAATGGTGAATTAGATATCAAAAGTAACACTTGTAATAATATCTAATTGACACCCAACCAAACTGTTTTAACAATACTAAATATATTCACACTACCTAGTAACACAATTAGGTTGAATTATAATCCAAGGAAATTACATAATCCAAACCAGCATTAAAATTAAAAGTAACAAACATGAGAAGTTTTTTTTTCAAGGTCTAATGACCATTGTTTAAGCAAAAATAACAAAAAAAAAAGTAAAAGTGTTCAATCACATCTATAAATCACCCAAAATATATATATATATATATATATAGCACTAGAAATCACAAGCATCATCAAGTTGAGGTAGAATTGCTGCTGTCATTGGAGAGTATATTACTTGAATTAGGTGTTTGGGCTCTGAAACAAAAAACTGACCTTACTTTGGTTGATATTCCTCCCATATTCGGATTAGGCATGAACTGCATAAATCTTCTAGTGGTGCTAACACTAGCACCCTGCATTGTCTCTGGAGTCACAGTAGGGAGAGATAGGTCTAATAGCAAGAGATGGTATAAATTTAGTTTGAATAACATGTTGCAACTACAAGAAATTGACAACATTTTGGTTTAAATAGGTTAGATGTATTAACTTGTGGGACAGCAACCTGGGACCTGGAAGCTTCAGCATCTGCAGATTCAAGTGTTTCCTCCCGGTTCATCTCTTGTTACCTTGCTTCATCGTCATCCAATACTGTTGTGCTGTTTCTGGTTGAGCTGATGCATCTGCTGCTGCTACCATATCATTTTTTTTTGTCAACACAAGTTCTGGAATTATGATCAGTCTACAAAAAAATATAAAAATAAATAAATCTGTCAGCATTTAATACTAATATAATTAAAACGCTAAAGCTAACAAACATGTATACCTTATGACAATATTTGCAAGTAATCTCTCCATATTTTCTCTTCGTCATGTACAGATTAGGATTTGTTGTGTTCCTTTTCTACTTAGATCTATGAGTAGGTCTCTTGTACACATGTAGTAAAATAATCTAGGTAGCAATTATTTTTTCAGTACTCTTCGCTTGGAACCAGCTGAATTATATGCTCCAACTGATAACCAATTGTGAGCATACTCCTCAGGCCTTTTATTTTGGTAGGCTAATGCGGCACAAACATGCTTGCAGAGAAGTCCAGTGAGTTGTCTGAATCTACAGCTACAAGTCCTTCTTCCTAAGTACACATTTACTTTTGCAGGCAAGCATTATACCTCATATACATCATCATTGTCGTCTCCAGTTGGAACTAGCTACCAATGATTGTGTTTTCGCTTTCCCTTTCCAGCTTACATTGTTGTGTTGGGGTGATCGTACCCATGTAACCAACTAGTGCTTTCTTGTTCCTGGCTAAGATCCTGAAAACATAGCATTTTACCTTTTCAAGCATTGTAATTATTGGTTTTCTCCTTATTTTATTAATCTTGGAATTGAAAACCTTGCAATTATTGTTTGTAATGTTATCTACTTTTGGCCACTCGCTGAAATGTGATCTACTTCACTGGCTGGACAGAATCTTATACAAGTATTTCCATGCATGAGCATTCATCCATCCAACTCTAGCCATTGTTTCTTCAAAATCTTGAGAAGTTGTTGCCTTGGCATAATTAAACAAGGCAATCTTGAACTTCAAATCAAGCTTGGAGAAATTTTGCCAATCTATGATGAGTTTCAAGAAAGACCTTCTGCAAGGTAGGAATAAGACCCTGCAACCAACTTCATTTCATTGTTTAATCTCATAAATAATCACTTAATTGTTCAGTGCCATTATAAAATAAAATCTAACTATAAATTATTTTAAAATTCTTCAATCTAAACACATTAATTGAAGTGTAATTCCAGTAACAAACACAATGCAGCAATAAAACATATATAGGTTGAAGTGGAGTGATAAATCATAATAGTTGATAGTAATTAACAACAGATAGGTTTAGAAGCTTACTTTTTGTTGGTCTGACATGAAATTGAAAAAATTTAATCGTTGATCCCCTAAGTCTTCTTGTAGCAACTTTAAAAACCAATTTCCAATTGTCTTTTGTCTCAGACCTCACAACAGCATTAGCAATTGAATATACATGGTTATTTGCATTCTCACCTATTGCAGTTAGTAATTATCCTCCATAGTACCCTTTAAGGAATCCACTACCCATTTTTCATCAGCTAACTTACAGTTTCAGTTTCTGTGACATGTGTGCTCGTTGATGAATGTCTTTATTTGGTAACTTACTGGATGATTCCTCCTTGCACGATAAACTGACCATGGACAGTTCTCATTATAGCATATTGTCTTCACCATCCTCTTCGAATCCACCCTTGGGAAGAAAACACTATGCTCAAGGTGGATGTTAAACGTCCTCACAGTTTTTTTTGAAATATTTCATCGTAGAAAATTTCATTCCAACCTTTAGTCCCACTTGGTTGACTGGTGCATTTGCATTTTTCTAAGAATACACTAGTTGCTGGTCCTCTTCATCATCACTGTTAATAGTTTTCATCTAAACAATGAATCGATCTAAAAGATAGATTTATTATTTGGTAAGATTTTATTGAAAATATTTAACAAGTCGCACTAAATGATGAAATTTATGTCATTATGTGTATGTAGTTTATGTGGTTATGGATTCACGACCCAAAGAAAATTTCGTATTTGGCCAAATTACACGTGTATTTGTGGTAATAAACATATAATAATTATTTGATTCCATGTGAATAATAAATTTATCCAAAAAAAACTTATTGTTGGAGAGAATTTATTATCAATATTTGATTACTTTGCTAAGAATATCATTTACAAATTAATATTTTTATCTAAAAATTAAATATTAATATTTTGTTAAGTATTTGTGATGAGCCCATCATACATGTTGTTTTGTTTTAAAGTTATATTTGTCAATATTAATCTATTTTTAATAAACAAAATTATTTATTTGGAATTGAAAAAGAACGCAATTATCGTTCTTAGCTATATGGATATAGAGTTTGTATTAGGGATTGAACAACCCCTCCCTTTATGGATTAAATCTCATAAGCGGAAATGTTCAAGTCGCATAAGTCTTATAATCGTAAAAAGTAAAATTCCAAAAAACTCATGGACACTGTATCCAAAATAAGGGTTACTACTGCAAAAAAAAATTCCTTAAGAAATAAAAAAATATTTTGTTAAAAACGATAAAGTTAAAACAACTATGATATTTGCCAAAGTTAATTTCAATAAAACATATACGAAAATATAAATGAATATATCCTATAAATATAAAGGAATGAAACTATAACTGTCTAACGGCATGTATTAAATTTTTATTTTCCTTTTAACACAATTAAGTCAATTTAATTTCAGTTATGAAATTGCAACTAATAAAAATCCTCATTGTGTGCAATAAAAAAAAAAGTTTAAAACAAGACAAGACTAAAAATACATACTTGATAAGTGTCCTTTAAGCATATAGATTTAAAAGGTAATAAGAATAAAAAAAATGTTTAAGATACATCCCAAAAGAAACAAATATAATACAGAATTTAGTTGTTTTATTTGCAAGCTCTCAAAACACATGCAAAAAATTGTACTAAATATCACTTTTAGTGTATAAAGAATGACACATCTCTAATTTATTTTGGTTAACAAGTTTATTTAATTTTAATGTTGAGATATATTTAGTGAGTAAATTTTGATTCTTCTATCACATAAATTATCTATAAAAAAATCTATAAAATTGTATAATATTAAATGATATTATTCATCTGTCAACTTAGTGTGAGTTGAGATAGTAAATTTTTATTATCATTACATTATTATTAAAGAATTATTTAAATTTTGGAAATCATTCGGTTATTTTTGTTCAAAAAGAAATAGACAAATTCTGTTTTATTTACAAGGTTTTTTCTTTTGAAATAACCTAGATTTACTTCAACTACTAATTTTTTTTTAATGATATCTTAGTTCTATTTCGTTTAAATAAAATATGACTACTCATATTTTCATACTAGAATAAAAAACAACATTAAAATTTATACTTTAGATTCTTAATAAAGTTTTGAATTTCTATATGAGAAAGTATAGGGAGCAAGAACTTTTGTTGAAATATGGCCAACATTAAACCATCAAAAGAAAAATGATTAATCCTGTATCATTAAATGTCAATATGTCATTTCACACCATTAAAAATATTGACGATGGCTAATTGATAGTTAAACATCATAAATCCTGCTTCTCTCTAGCACTCCTCTTTTTATATATTGGTGCACTATTTTTGGATTTTTTTTCACTATTAAGATTTTTTTTTTGAGATAAAAAGTTTTTTTGTGTGACTTTTTGAGATAGAAAGTTGATATTTTTTGAGGATATTGAGTTTGGAGAAAAAGATAGACAATAGATTATCCTAAAGGCAAACTCAAAACTTCAAGAACAAATGCTATTTGATATATTACTAAAGAAAATTATCTTTCTATATGAAGTATTATACATTGATGCTATGAGTGAAAAATTTAAGTACATAAAAGATGATAATATTTGAGACTCTTCTCATTATTTACCTAAAAGTATTAAGTCATTAGTATTTAAAATTAAACAGACTAAATAGGTAATACGAAAATATAAAATATGTTTTGTTGTAAAACATCTCACTCAAAAGTGAAGAATTGAATACAAGGAGACTTTTTTTTTTTCAATTTTGTGAAAAGACTCATTTAGGACTATAATAACATTAATGGTATATTAGATCTTGAACTACAGCAGATGGATATAAAAAAATATTTTTCAATAATAATATTAATGAGACAATTAATAATACATAGAAAATTTTATGTTTCAAAATACACATAAATATATGCATTGTAAGTTAAAAACCTTCATCTATAAATATAAAAAATTTTCTATAATTAGTATTTTATGTTTTATTAAATTATTATCTCATATAATTTTTTAAAATAAATGTGATTGATAATTATATATCACTTCAACAGGAGTACTAAGATATTTTTACTAGCCTTGTGTGCTAGTAGTATTTCTTTTTTGTGTTAAAAATTCGAATATATTAAACTAATTCTCCAAATACTTTTAGATTATCACAAAAAGGTTATGTCATAAGACCTTAAAAAGACTTGCACTACAAAAAAAAAAAAGCCTATAGCCACGTTTTTTTTGCTACGTTTTAAAAGCGTAATCAAAAGTAGTTTATAGTTACGTTTTTATGAGGGTGGCGATAAAATAAAGATTTGGCCATTTTTTTGCTGCTACGCTTCAAAAGCGTGGCGAAAAGTGTCAATGGCTACGCTTTTTTGAGAGTGGCAATTGATACGAGATTTAACCACGCTTTTTTTTGCCACGCTTAAAAAACGTAGCCATAGAGAGAAACCGACACGCTTTTAAAGCGTAGCAACAGAGTTTTGTTATTCCAGCGTTTGAAAAGTGTAGCCGTTGACGAGAAGCCTTTTGGCACGTTTTAAAAGCGTGGTCAAAAGGTTCCCCCGAAAAAAAAAAAGGTATCGGATAAATTTAAAAAAACCCCTCTTCGTTAAAAGACTTAGAAAAAAAAAGGTAACCACCAAAAACTTAGAGAAAAAGCTTCATTGTGCTTGCTCTGCCCTTACCCCTTCTCGTTCGTGCTCTGCGCTAACTACTCCTCCATCAAAAGCCCCAGCGACGAGACACTCACTCCATTGTGCTATAACTCCTCCTCCTTCATTGTGCCTTGCCCACACCGCTGCGATTACAATGCCTCTGCCGGAAATCCCTCTTCTGGCACTCCCAACCCTCCTTCTGTGGTGACTATCTCTGGAAGTTACTCCCTCCGCTCAGTCGCCGTGGATGCTCCCCTTTGCCGCTGCTCATCCCTTCCGTCGCTGCAAAACCCTAACCCCCTAACCCCTTCCGCGCCGCTGCCTTCCTGCTTCTTGCTTCTTGTAAGTCTTCTTCTTTGTAAGTCGCTCAGCAAATCTGATGGCTACGTTGTGACGAAGCCCAGAATGACGAAGACCAGCGACGAAGCCCTCACTTGTTGGTAATTTCATCTTTCATTCTCTCTGTCTCATTTCATATACTTCATCTTTGCATGTGATTTTTATTCATTTCCTTAGTGTGTGATTTTTTTCTCCTCGTTCGAAATCTGTGTTTTTTTTAATGATTCAAGGGAAGCTTTGTCGAATTGATTAATCGGTTTAAGTGTTGTCATGTTGAGCTGGTTAAGCAAGTTGCAAAGAAAAAAGATTATTCCTTTTTTTTGTATTAAATCGCACTGTAATTTGAATATTTAGGGGGTTCATGATTCGCATTTTTATTTGCATGTCTGCTTTGTTTGAAGATTTATGACATGTTCATGCTTCGAATTTGATGATGCTGTTTTCCTTGTCTGTGATTTGTGAGATCAATTTTGGATCATATGAGATTGCATTCTTGTAAGGATTCCTCTTTGGGTTTTGGTTCATTGCGCAAGATTTTCAGCTGCTAAACGAAAAATGGTCCTTATTAATTTTTTTTTGGACCAAGC
Organism: Arachis duranensis; assembly: GCF_000817695.3. Taxonomy (NCBI): domain Eukaryota; kingdom Viridiplantae; phylum Streptophyta; class Magnoliopsida; order Fabales; family Fabaceae; genus Arachis; species Arachis duranensis. The sequence continues at coordinate 22,262,436 of NC_029773.3, read as the reverse complement.
CTCTAATTATCTTGTCAAAAAACCATCATAGTGATTTTATGACTGCCTTTGCTCTTTTACTCTGTTTGCGACTTACTAAAGAAATCTATTTTGTATTTAAGCCCGGGACAAGAAGTATAGGCAAGCTATTACTGCCGCTGGCTCTGGTAATTTTCTCTTACTGGCTCACTGTATCTTCATTTTGGTTATTTTAAATTGATTTCTGTGATGGTAGTGACTATAGATTCATTTGAGCTATCGTGTCCTATGTTCATGTGTTGGAACATATGAGTAATGTAGAACTGTTAAACTAATGACGTGATTACATTGGAGTATGCTTCATTTTGCTTCTGATCAACAATAATTTTTCAATGTACATGAAATCTAGCTCATATTTTTATTTTTATTTTAGCTATAACAATATACAATACTCTTGTTACTTTTAATTAATTACCATTTGTCAATTAGAATCTATATCCATAGTTTGTTTCACATACCAAAGAGGATATTATGACCTTTATATATATTAGATTCACCAACTTCTTTGATGTGCCATCTTTGGTGTCTTCTCATTGATGAGTTTTATGGATATTCTAATCTGTTTATTGGGCATCACATACCACTGTACTAGTAAATTTGAACATGAGACATTTGCAATTTCAACTAGTAACTTTGAGGATTTGATTCCATTTGAGGAGTGTATTGAGTTAGCAGTTGTGGGTGCCCCTGATTATTATTTGCTGTTCACTCATAATGGTTGTACCTTCAAGTTAGTTTTCATCCTCTCTGTATAGAGCACAATTTACAATTAAATTCTTGCTAAAATTATTTAAAGTTATTTATATATTTGAATACTGTTTCATTTTTGTCAATTTAAAAACAGCTATTTATTGTCGAGACCATTGTTATCATCACCAAACATGAGTTCATGGTCCTATATTTTCATTGTGTTTTGGTTTATTTGACTGAATCTTAGTAGAAATGAAGTAGGAATGCACCATTTGGATGTTGCATAAGTTCCTGCACGAAGAAGTTATGATGTTTAAAATGTACGAGGTTTCTTATGCTTCAGCAGTAATTTAATGGATACCTACAATTATTATGTACATTATTAATATTTTTGACAGATATTTGAGTAAGTTAACAATGAATCACTAAATAGTACTCAAATAAATTATTACCATAAAATATTACATGTTCACATATATGTACTAATTATTTTATATATATAATTTATAAGGCTTTCATTAAATATGTTATATCAATTTAATTTAATGTTATTATTTATTATTAAATTAATTATATTTTTAACTGTAAATAAATATTAATATAATTTTGATTAAATATTTATAAATTAAAAAAATAAATTACTTTTTACTGATTGCAATATATATTTATAGCATATAATAAATTTATTTTTTTATTTTTGTTAAAAATGATTTTTATTTTACTTTCAATTTATAAAATAAAATACCTATTAGCATTTTGAACCAATGAACCGTTACACGCCGAAAAAAAGAACATATGAACTATTCCATTCTTTAGGATTAGTGAGGCTTTAACCGGTTGAATTAATGCTGGATCCACAATAATACATGTTTTATTGTTATTGGAGTCACATCATCGTTTTTCTTAACAGATGTTTTAGACATCAACAGAGTTGCACCTATAATTTGAATTCTTTTAGTAAAAAGTAAATATTATAAGTAAATTTTTTAAAGAAATGTACATTGTACATAATATTTTTATTTTTTAATATTTTTTATTATAAAAAGAACAATCTTTGCTTTTCGTTTAATTTTAATATTACCGAGAATAATAAATTAATAAGATAAGTTTGTCCATTTTTCAGGATCTAAATTCTTTTCTTTCTGTTTTTCTTTTTCAAGGTAAATTCCATTTTTCAATAAGAACTGCTGGGCCTAATTGATCCGGGCCGGGCACACCTCTTGTTTTTGTAATCCGGATATGTCTCTTAATTTTTTGCGTATACCCGGGTATATCTTTGCTTAGGGGTGCACATGGGACGGGTGAAGCCGGGTTTGATGTGACCCAGACCTGGTCCGAAATATACACCGGGTCTATTTATTAGACCCAAACCCGGTCCTAGATCCGATGAAACCAATACACTTTCGGGCCACAATTATATCGGGTGAAAACCGGGTAAAAACCGGACCGTTAACATTACATTACGTTGATACCTTCTTGTAAACTAGTATGTAAAAATATCCAAATTTCCAAGGCTCCAACCATTAGTTAACATGGTAAAAATCACTTAGAAAAATATAACAAGAAACAACCATTCTTCAAAATTAAAGCATAACCACAATCAATACTAATATTGTCTAATAATACCAAATATTTAAATCAATACAAATAACACAATCTTATGTATTAGTCTAAAATCTTATGCATTCTAAACATAAAACATTAACTTATAGTCTTATAATGACTAATAACACAAAATATTAAGGTTTACAATACTTAAATTCCACGTAAGAATAGTCATGATCCATCACTAATAACACAAAATATTAATTATGTATGATGACCGGGCCACCGGGCTGACTTCGGGTGACCCGAGCTATGGCCCGAACCCGACCCGAAATAATGACCGGGTCTATTTTTGAGACCCGTACCCGACCCTAAACCCAATGAAATTACTCCAAATTAGTTTCTAAAGTGTTCGGGACCGGACCGGGCCTTCGGGCCGGGCCGGGTCTGTGCACCCCTATCTTTGCTTATGGAGGAGTTTATCACTTTACAAGTTTTTTTTATCATCTTTGGTGTCGTGTGGGCTGGATGACGCCATTTCCTTTCAATCTTGAAAGTTGAAAGTCTATATCATAACTCATAAGCATTGCACTCAGCCGCCACATTTTTGTGTTACCCCAAAATACAAAAACGCATAGATTTTGTGTATCAAAGTTTTCACACACATTCAATTGATTTTGATGGTACCGTAAATATTCTGAAGCAGCTAAAACTAAAACTTTATAACAATGCCAGGACCGCATGCTCATTCACTTTGTACACATGTAATCCAAAAACTATATAGTCAAAATACATATTAACTTATTATAATTTATAATCCAATCTTTAACTTTTATTAACGGGTATAATAACAATAATAATAATTTAGTTCTTTTATAAATTTTTAAAAAGAAATAATAAATAAGCATAATCCTTCTTGCTTTGTTGATCATTGCAAGGAGAATATCCATATAAAACATAGCCATCCCAAGTGTTCTTGTTGACATCACCTAAGCATGGTAGATATATAGGATTCAACGCCCGTTATTAGCCATAGCTATGCTGTTTGATTAATTAATTATTTTTTAGTAACTTCAATTTGTAATTATATGTATGTAACGAAGTTAATGAACATATATAAATACCGAGAGGAGGCATACATATATGATTGCAAATAAAAGGCCACAAATAACAGTAAGCTAATTAGGTAGTAGTATCGTTAACCATGGGGTTAGAAGTTCTTGAGGCCCTTGATTCAGCTCGAACGCAATGGTACCACGTAACAGCCATAGTGATAGCAGGCATGGGGTTCTTCACCGATGCCTACGATCTCTTCTGCATCTCCACCGTTTCAAAGCTCCTCGGCCGCTTGTATTACTTCGACCCTTCTTCGCTAAAACCAGGAAAGCTACCACTGAAGGTTAACAACTTCGTCACCGGCACGGCCCTCGTCGGAACTTTGGCAGGCCAGCTAGTCTTCGGCTGGCTCGGGGACAAACTGGGAAGAAAGAAAGTGTACGGAGTCACACTCCTTATCATGGTGACGTGTGCCATATGCTCTGGCCTTTCTTTCGGTTCAACTTCAAAGTCGGTGATGACATCATTGTGTTTCTTTAGGTTCTGGCTTGGGTTTGGTATTGGTGGTGACTACCCTCTCTCCGCTACCATCATGTCGGAGTACGCAAATAAAAGGACACGTGGCGCTTTTATAGCTGCAGTCTTCGCTATGCAAGGCGTGGGAATAATCTTTGCCGGGCTGATGTCCATGTTGTTATCAGCCATCTTCATGAGCAACTTTCACGCGCCCACTTATGAGGAGAATCGCGTGTTGTCAACGCAGCGCGAGGCCGATTTCCTATGGCGGATAGTACTCATGATTGGTGCAGTCCCAGCAATGCTCACGTACTATTGGAGAATGAAGATGCCTGAAACTGGAAGATATACAGCCATAATAGAAGGTAGATGCTTCCTCTCATGTATATTCTAAGCGGTGGAAACTCACCTGCAGTCGACTGTAGATGAAGTTGTTTCTGAATCGTTAACACGTGTTACTGTATGGTTTAAAAAAACCAATTTATTTTATATAAATGGTTTATTTAAAAAAATCGGTTTGAATAAATCAAATAACTATTTTTAAAATAATTTAAATTTTTTCTGCGTGTTATTTCTAAATTCCTAACAAATGAATTTGATATGTTCTTTTTCTTCATTCATATTGACCAATTTTTCTTTAAATTTATCTGAAAAATTTTTTATTTAATTTTTGTTAAATATATGTATACAAATTGTTTGAAAAAGTAAAATTTAGTATTCTGAAAAAGAAACAAAATTCATAGTTTTTTTTATAGAAATGGCATAAATGATATCATCTGTCCTTTTTTTGTGTCTCTGTTTCTATTTTTTTGATGAATTTTGTTTTGTTTCCTATAACTTACATTTTTAGTTGCTTTTAAACTAAGCTGTAAACAGATTTTAAATTAAGCTGTAAAAATATGTTCAATTGCAAATTTATCGTTAAATTAAATTTTATGGTAATCAATCAATTAACTTTTATTTTACTAATAAACTATTTTCATGCAAATTATTGTTGATTTTTCAATATTATTCTATAAATAAATTATTTTTTTAAGATAATAAGTCTATAATTTACTTGTCTAGAAATTATGATTTCACTGTGATGCACGTTTTTGTGTTTTTACTTATCAACTAGAATTTATTTTTTAATGAAATTAGAATTTATTTTCAATAAAACAATAGTATCTAATCAAAATATTAATTTAGTCTCCTTAAATAATTGAACATAATATTATTAATTTTGTCTACAACAAAAAATTTTAATAAATTTTTTCAAAATAAAATTGATTCAAAAATAGAGAAAAAAAAGAC
>NC_029773.3:22229894-22257283 GCF_000817695.3 Arachis duranensis | reverse complement strand
AAAAATTCAACCAAATAAAAAGGACCTAATTCATACAATTAAACTACCATCATATCATCACAATAAACTATAACATCACCAACTAAAGAGACATATAACAAATATGAAAGAGATCATGCTAAAATTTCAACAATGTTCATGCTATCAAATTAGTCTACGTTATACCATAATTACATTTTTATCTTCCATCACATGAAATTGCCATGAATTATCTTGGCATTTATGATCCTGAATATCAAAATGATGTAATAACATAAATATGTACGTATTTATTAAATAATTTTTATCATTCACAGAGGAATGAATAAAAACATAAATTAAGAAATACATTTGAAATAATAAATTTGATTGAAAAATATAAATAAAAGGAACATACCTAATTGAAAGTTTCATATTAGTTCTGAAAAAGGGATTGAAAGAGAACGAATTTTAAGTGCGAAACGAATAAGAGGGGAATAAAAATACCTGTTTGGTCCAATTCAAACCGATTTTTTTAAATAAACCATTTATATAAAATAAACCGATTTTTTTTAAACCATAGAGTAACACGTGTCAGCCATCCAGAAGCAACTTCACCTGCAGTCGACTGCAGGTGAGTTTCTGCCATTCTAAGCTTAGAGAGATACAAAGAGTTTTTTTTTTAATTTTACAGTGAATAATAAACATCTCATATTATAAAAAGCTAAAAACTAATTTTGGATTCACCAAGGTCCGAACTCTTGACCTTCCGAATCTAGAACTCTAATATCATATCCTGAAACCACTCATCCCAAAAGCGTAACCTGATAAGACAATGTAACACTAATAATCATTGGCTCCCTATACTTTCTCTTTTTATTATTATTTAATTAGTATAAATATTAAATTATTTTTAATGAATGTACATGTTTTTATTAAGAAGAGTGTTAAGTAAACAATAACCATCTTGAATAATATAAATAACTATCAATCAAATAAAAACACATTATACTTTTAAATTAATTATCTAAATTTTAATATTAAAATAATTATACATGCACTTAGTAAAATAAACATCCAATATCTCTATTATTTATACTATTTAATATTTTTATTGTCTAACTATATTTTTTTTATTAAAGGTAATGCAAAGCAAGCTGCTGCTGACATGGCTAGGGTTTTGGACATTGAGATCCAAGCGCAACAAGATAAGATAGCGGATTTCAAAGCGGCGAACGATTATCCCTTGATGTCCAATGAATTCTTCCAGCGTCACGGTCGTCACTTAATTGGAACCATGTCTACCTGGTTCTTGTTAGACATTGCATTCTACAGCCAAAACCTTACTCAAAAGGACATTTTTCCAGTAATGGGACTCATACCAAAGGAGCCTAAGATGAATGCTATACAAGAAGTGTACCAGACCTCGCGTGCAATGTTCGTGATTGCCTTGCTTGGAACCTTCCCTGGATATTGGTTCACTGTGTTCTTCATTGAGAGGCTTGGTCGCTTCAAGATACAACTCATCGGTTTCTTCATGATGTCTTTCTTCATGTTCATCATTGGTGCCGAATATAACTATGTCAAGGCCCACAAGAATGTTTTTGCTCTTCTTTATGGCCTGACGTTCTTCTTCGCCAACTTTGGGCCCAACAGCACCACCTTTGTTCTTCCGGCTGAGTTGTTCCCCACGCGCGTGAGGAGCACGTGTCACGCGCTTAGCGCCGCGTCGGGGAAGGCCGGCGCTATGGTGGGGGTATTTGGAATACAGAGCCTCACTGTGGATAATGAGGTAGGGCAAATCCGAAAGGCAATGCTGCTTTTAGCAGTAACCAATTTGGTAGGCTTCTTCTGCACGTTCTTGGTTACTGAGACAAAGGGACGTTCTCTAGAAGAGATTTCTGGTGAAGATGGTGGTGATAGCGAATTCACGGCAACACCACCTGTTGGTAGAGTTTCTATGACACGACAAAGATCCGAAGAAACAATGTGAAAAGGAGATATAATGTGAATTCAATTATTATGTAGTACACACTCCATCAATGTTTTTCAACAACTACAACATAATAAGTAGGGGCCGAAATCAATAGATTTTGGTGTCTGTCTAAATGCTTTATAAATAAGTCCACTATTGAAGATAAGCATGCATAAAACTAATGTTGTGTATTATTTATTGGAAAATGTTACATCACTAGCAAATATTATCATTTTTTTGTCCGTACTTAGTCAGCAATAATTTGTATTTATATTTATAAATGTTTTGCATACAAAAAATATATAATTTATACTTATATTTATTAAAATTTTACACAATAAATTAATACAATTTATATTTATAAATCAATATAATTTACACCTACAAATTTTTAAAATTTATGTACATAAATTAATAAAATAATAATTTAATATTTATGTTAACTAAATAATGGTCAAAATATTAAAATTAATAGTCCCAAAAGTTTCTTTTATTTATTTTCTCCCTCTTCTACTTTTTATTATCCCTTTTCTTTCTTTTGGTTTAATGTTATATTTCATCTCATTTTTGTGAAATTTAAAATCTAAATAAAATGAAGTTTATTTAAAAATAATACGTGAAGATTGTAGCTTAAAAATTAAAATCCATTTTCTTTTTCATATGAAAGTTGAGTTTTATAATAAGATTCTTCCTTTTCCATTCTCAATAATGGTTTATTTTTAAATGTTTACATAAATTAAAAAATATTTAAAAAATTGGATAAATTACAACATTTAAAAGTATTTTACAAATTTATTTTTAATGAGCTATTCCACTTATTATTATCTCATTTTCAAAGCGCTACCATTTGAATAATATTGTCTAACAATCCAGCAGGAAACTAAAAATTTAAATCTCATTGTTCGACAAATATTTGAAGAGGATTTCTCTGATCTCGTGCCTTACAAATTTAAGTTAAAATTGTCTAAAAGTGACGAATCCATAATGTTAGGACATATTTTTTTCTTAATTTTACTAAGTAACTAAAAAAGATTCTGCCAACTCTTATGAATTTTTATTGGACTGGATTCCAAAACTCATTTAAAAAAAATCCAAAACTAAAACAAAAAAATCATTTTCGACTTTTATTATTGGTTGTCGGTAATATTGAATTAATATTTTATTATTTTTTCTAACATTATTATACGGCATCGGTACATTAAAAATAAACATTTTCCCACACTTCATTTTACCGACAGCCACTAACGGTCAATAATATTAATTTATTATTACCGATGATTATCCACTATCGGTAATATTAATTGGAATTTACCAATGACAATTTTATGAATAGTTTTTTACCAATTTACTAATGATATGGCCATCGGTAATATACGCGATTCTTGCAGTGATAGTATTTAGAATAGTTTTCTCAAACTCTTTTTATTCAGATCCATTGATCTAAGATCATATGATATTCTTTTTTCAAGTATTCTCAGATTAAGCCTTGATTCAATTCTCAAACATCTAAGAACCTTAAATATTCTTGTCTCCAATCTTCTCAAGAAAAACTTTGACTCAAATCCCACATGATCTAAGAACACCTTAGATATTCACCACAAGTTTTTTCAAGCTAAGCTTTTATTACTACTGATTCTATTTTATATCCTTAAAGCTTGCCAAAATTTTCAAAAAAAATTCGTAAATTTTAATTTATTTTAATTTTATCTTTGATATTTTTTATTTGCATCAATTTAATCTATATCTTCAAAATTTTTCGGTCAAAATATGATCAACGTATTTTTTTTTTTCAATTTTACACTCCAAAAATTATTTACCATCATTATCATTTTTAAAACATTTTTTTCTCTTTCATCCAAACATTTCCTCCCCAAAACCCCTGCCAGAGGATGGTGCTATCATTGAAGGTGTCAAAGATGATGTCATTGTTGGCGAGGCCCAAGACGAAGGTAAAGGAGTTGAGGGTGCGTGTGAGGCTGAGGCGGTTGTTGATGATGGAGACGGAGGAGCTGAGATAGAGCTGGATGGTGTTCTAGAGCTCATTGGTGTTGATGTCATCTATTACTGTTATGTCGAAAGTAGCAGTAAGCAGAGAAGAAGTGGAAGATCTTATTAAAGAGTACGATTGCAAAACAGAGCTCTCTGGTGGGATCACCACTTGAAGTATGATCTAGCAGAAAGCAAAAACACCCAAAACTGATGCACAAGTGGTCCAATATTCTTTCATTTTTTTCCTTTTTTTTCTCTCTTATGTTTTTGTTGCTGATAACTAATAACAAATGCTTTTTATTTTCAGAGAGAAGATAGAATGCACACAAGAGAGAGAGAGAGATAGATAGATATGATGATGATGGTAAAAAGTTTTTGGAGAGCAAAATTTAAAAAAATATATTGACAATATTTTGGCCAAAAAATTTTGAAGATATAGATTAAATTGATGCAATCGAAAATATTTAGGATAAAATAAAAACAAATTAAAATTTAAAAGTATTTTTAAAACTTTTGATAAATTTTAAAAATAAAAAATATACTTTACTCTTTATAATATTATCTAATATAAAAAAATTCTCAATGTGTTAAAGATAATCTGATATATAATATACAAGTTCAAAATATAGATTACAAATACTAAACTATACTTTTTTCAAATGAAAAGAATTTTCTCTTAAAAAAAGAGTGAGGAACTTGAAAGATTATGAACATTTAGAAAGAATTTGTGCATCATGTCATTTATTCTTCTATAATTCTTTTAATTTAACTCATGTTAATAGTGTGAAAAATTATTTGTTCGTTGAAAATTAAATCAGTTAATTAGATAAAAGGATGTTTTTTTTTGGAGGGAGTGCTTTTTTTCATTTGAATAGTTTCGTACTATTGTGTGTATATTATTGTAATATTTTTGGCTTTAAGTCTCATATTTTTAGTCATGTTTAAAAATCATGACTTAAACTCCTCTATGATTACAGTTTTTTAGCTGTGACTTGAAAAAAAACTATCGGTCAAAATTTATTTTAAAATGGTGATCATAGATGTCTATGGTGACAGTTCAAATGGTGGTAATTTTTTAATAAATGTATTTTAGATCATATATCATTTTTTTCATTGTCATGTTTAAAAAATATAACCTAAAAGTTTAGAGTATTAGACTATTAACTTGAAATATTTTGCAATAGCACCATTTAAAAGTGCTTACAATAGTAGTGAGAGAAATATTTTGTAATAGCACCATTTTTAAAGTAGATCAGTAACTTGAAGCTCATTATGAGATTATAATTTTGAAGTACAATTCATTTTAGATCTCAATTTTTATTACTACACTTGGGTGTTTTTTTCTGAAATTATATTCATCGACGAACATGACATCGTTAACCGTCGATTGAGTTAGAGTTAATTTACGAGGAGGTGGTGGTGGAATTGTTGTTGGTGTGGAACTAGTTGAGACTTTTAGTTACTACTGATTTGGGACTTTTATTTCCAACTCAACTATTGCAAAATTTAATTCAAAAGGTCACATAAGTAATTTACCTCCATAGTGTGCTCGATCATCCATTCTGGTGACCACCTCAGCATTATACTCATTGAAAATGGACCTTAGCGAAGGAATATGGACACACTTATCAAATTTAAAAATTTTTCAGGAGATATTTTGTCATTAACATCTTTTAGGTACTACAAGAAATTCGTTAAAAATTATCTGAATTGCCATTAGATTTTGCATCAAGCATTACTAGTGGATTCATCGTCATTTTTTGTAATGATTAGCATGGTAGTTTCGTCAAACTGTTAGCGTTACTGTTGAAATAGTGAAACTGTCAAAAAAAGTTGATGATAAGGCGTGGCGCGAACCCAATTTAAAATGTATGCCTATTACTATCGAAATTTGCCTCAAACAGTATTCAATTTTTCAAAACACATTGCTTTACTTAATGAAACCAATGTTACTGTCAGATTTTGTCAACAAAAAATTTGATGGTAAATCTAACTTAAATTCAAATTCTCACCCCTCCCTCATTTATGCATCTTCCTCTCTCTCTTCTCTTCTTGATTTTCTTTCTTTTCTTACTACCAACAGCCTCCATTGTCACCACCACTAAGGTTTGCCATGGCCACCATCTCTGCCACCATAGTTGTCCCCTTATCTGTCGCTGTGAGTGGGTGTTACAAAAGAAAAGATCGTCTTCAATTTCCTTCCACCGCCATTGCTGCCACTATAGAGAGGCACTATCATCACCACTACTTTCACTCTTTTTTAAACCCTAATTTTAGCTTAATAAGTTAGTTCAGGTTAGATTAATTTGGTTAGATTAAGTTAAGTTTAGAGTTTAGAATACTAATATATGAATTTTGTTAGATTAGCGTTCATTGGAGTTTGATTATGGTTAATTATAATTTGTTATTGAAACAATTTATAGTGATTAATATATTGTTTTGAGTAATTTAGAGTGATTAGTGTTTACTTAGAATTTATTTAAGATTTAGGATAATTTTGATTAATTAGAGTACTTATTCTTTAGTTTAATTTGTTGGTTATTAGTTTAATTTGTACATTAGGCTAATATGTTAGTTTAATATAGGTTAATTAAATTAGCATAGAGTAATTAGAGTTTAATTTCTTATCAAGATAGTTAGAGTTTGATACAAATTAATTAAACTAGTTAGAGTAATTAGAGTTTTATTAATATAATAATTTTGTTAGATGTAGTTAAATTTTGATAGTAATTTTTTTGTAGACATGTTAAATTGTTTAAATTTTATGTCTGACTTACTTTCTTAGGATATAGTTTTAGGACGGAAGTGAGAGAAGGTGGTTTAGTGGTGCTTTTTTGACACTCTTGTTTGCTGAAAAATTGTGGAGTAATAAGGGGATGCACATTAGGACGGGTAGAATTTTATGTTTGCTTGAATGTTTTTTTTTTGTTTTAATATATAGTTCGAATGGTTTAACTATGAAAACTGAAAAATTTGTTTTGTCTATGTCTCTTAATTAAGAAAAAATTTTGTCAAATTTTTCTTAATTTTATTTAAAAATATGTTTGGTTTGCAAAAGTTGAAAATTAAATTTAGTGGAGGTTGCTAATAATAGCAAAAACTTTACCAAAATTCCTAAAAAACTTAATAATTATTTGTTTCAAGTAGACATAAACAACAAAGGTAGTGTTGGGAGTCGCCCTCGTGGTCGGGGTAGAGGGCGGGTGACTTATCCCCCCACCCTCGCAACTACCAGTCAGCCTCTATATTTGCTATGCCTTCGACCTCGCAAGCACAGGCGTAAGGGACCAACCTTTCATTATGGTCCCAAATCCTAATTATCGAGGTCCTGCAGTTGTTGCTCCACTTTGATCTGAGTTAAAGTGGACTCATCCACCTCGTCAACAGATCCTGACATCCATGTCACCTCCTGTGGCCGACCCGACAGTAGTACCAACTTTCTCCCTTAGATTCCAGTTAGATCCCGCAACATTGTAGGTAATTAAGATGCTGACTTGGCCTGATGGCATGAATGAATAAACATTAAATTTCTTTAATTTGTATATTCTATTTATATTTGTTTTTTTTAATGTATTTTTTTAATAAGTGTAAATTATTCCATTGTAAGTTTGCATTGGATAATAATGCTTGTACACAGGAGTGTACAAATATTATCAAATTTTTCTACGACCACCCTTGACCTATTTACTAGAAGGTTCCCACTGAGGTTAGAGAGAGATGGATTTGACAAGTGGGTGGTAAGTTAGTTATTCAACATTAATTATTTTTCAATGATGGTTTTAATTATTTTCTCCTATTTTTAACCATCTATTATTTCATTGTGTAGGAAAAGTTCACGTGGAATGACGCCCACAACTAGATGATTAAGAAGATCTTCCACCAACGCATGGAAAAACATCTTCAACAGATGTTATTAGAGGACGTGCGGATAAGGAGGGACCACTTGATGTAGTGGCTTCGGCCTAATATTAAGAAGGCACTGTATGTGTAAGGGCTTCAGATGTCGTTAGGCCACGAATAGGGCCAATAGAGCGTCGGCTAGGGCGTCAAGGTACATAGAAGGTTCGGCCACAATTATGAAGACAAAGGCCCATATGATATAACATTTTTATTTATTCTTAGCTCATTTTATATTTGATTCTTTAATCAATTATCAATTTATGTAATATGATTATCCAATATGTACAAACAAAATCCCTGCAGTGTCCTTTTTCGATGCTAGAGGTATTCAAGCAAACCTACATGCTCAAGGAGAATAAGAAGAGTTCAATAACACACTATCATATAATCTCCTATATTGACATTCATATTGAATGTGATAGAATTTCTACACCCAGAATTTGGAGGCCGCAACACAGCAATCTCAGCAGACGGGAGACCATGACAACACCTCGAACGCATCCATGGTGGATCCTGATGCCGTGTGGCATCAGACCGCATATGAGTAATAGAAGAACCCCATTTTCAGAGTTAGGTAATTTTTTGCCAATAACCTACACACGTCCACCTTCAGTGCTTCCTTGACCTCGGCCACTAGCCTTGTAGATCTATAAGATGTAATGGATTTGCATGAGTAGGTCCATATCCTAACTCAGAGCCTGCAGGATCAGGGTCAGCAGCTCCACTTGGCTGAGCAGAGGTACCAAGAGCTCCTTACATGCATGGCGAAAAAAGATACTCGGGATACAGAGGCATAGTCCCTGAGGTAGGAGCTTACACAAGAGCTGAAGGACATACCACGCATGCGGCAACAGATGGATGCCTACTATGAGTAGATGCGCGCAGGGGGCAATGGTACTGGAGGTAACTCCTCCTCATTTGCACTTGCACCAGCCTAGACACCAGCATCCACCACGTCGTTGCATCAGGACCAGCAGCAAGACCATCAGAAAGAAAAGGATGATGACAATTACATGAACTTATAGCATCTAGTGTTTTATTTTGAATAGTTACACATATACATCACTATCCATTATTTCTTTGATAAGATTACTTTATTATATTGTAGTTTTTTATTTTAATGAAACATTTAGTTTTTGTTAATTTTTATCTAGTTTTAAGCATGTTATAATTATGATAATTACAATTAAAAAATTAAATATAAATTGTTTTTTATTAAAAAATGTTTTATTAAATAATATTACTGTCAGAATTTTTGAGAGAAAATTCTTATGGTAATTATGGTGGAAAAAATTAAAAGGGGCACTAACATTATTGTCGGAAGAAAATCCGACGATAACATCATATCAAATTGGTTGTTCTGTAATCACTTAGTTTCGATAGTAATTAACATTGGAAACATTTATACCATCAGAGTTTGTTCGTTGATAAAATAAAATTACCGTCAAATATTCTCGACAATTTCGCTGCTAATTCCAACAATTTTCGAAATTTTGTTTGTAGTGAGAATTATTTTCGTCAATACCTGAATTTTTTGGATATCGACTTAATAGTTCCCTCTTGGTGGAAATAAATTTGTTGAATTTAAGGTGCAGAGAAAGTTATTTAGTTAGAAATGAATAAAATTAGATATCTTTTCACTAATCTCATACGTCATAAGCATCTTTTTTTTATAGACATCCTTCAAAAAGAGCATCCATAATAGTGTTAGAACTACTACCTTAACTTGTGAAAATAAACTTCTTTTCTTGAATTATTTTAGCTGAAAAATACTTAAAATATGAGAAAAAATTAAGGAATTTTCTTTGATAATTATCTCATCTAGTGACTAACTTTTGGAAGAGAAAAGGAATTTGTAAAAAAAATTATTGTCTACACAAAGCAATGTGTTCTCCTGCCAAAATGCTTAGTTACTAAGTTGAGAACATAATATTATAAATGGAACTTTTTTCCCTTCTCTCATCAAGATTTTCTTAAATATTATGAGACTATCTTCTTTACTTAACGTACTCTCCTCTTTTTCTTCCTATTGTTCTTTATTTTTATCAACTAAAAATAACAGAACTTACAAAGTTAGTCTTTGGGAGTTTCTACCGAAACACCCGACAACAAACTACTTAAATTTTGTTCACTTTAAAAAGTTCACTTATCATCTTGTGATATTAGTAAAGATTTCAACACTTATTTTCTACCATCATTTTAAATTTTAAATTTTTATATTGCTTATATGGCAATTATATAAGTATTTTTCTTAACAATTTATCGACCTTTAATCCCATCTCTTAAGATTTCTTTACTTAATATTTTTCACAAAATTATACTCATATAAAATGTTTACATAATTATCTAATCGTATTTTTCTTATCAGATGACCCTTTATATGGATTTTATATATAAATTAAATAAATATAATATTTACCAATTTAAAAATCCTAAAGCATATTTTGGATGCAATGGGTACAAGATAAATATATATGTATCTCAGATGTAATGTATCTGAGATATAGTGCATCTGAGATGTAAAAAAAAAAGTTAAGTACTTTTTCGCTCTTAACATCTTAGGTCAAAATTAAAATCGTCTTCGATCTTTTTTCTTATTAATATCATCCTCAGTGTTACAAAACGTTATAAAATCATCCTTTCCTTAATTCTAAGACCAAAATACCCTTCATCATCATCCTCCCCATCATCCTTTTCACTCCACTGTTCACCTCACCCCTACCACTTCCACCATATCCACTACCAGCTTCACACCACATCTCCATCCGCTACTATCGTTGGTTCATCGAGAGAGAGAGAGAGAGAGAGAGAGAGAGAGGCAATGGCTATGGGGTGGTGTGGAGGAGGGACACAGCCATAGGAGAGAGAGGCAACGCGAATAGAGGGAGGGGTTGCTGTTACTGGGTCGTCGCTGCTGCTACTGCTATGCCCTTTCTCATCGGCGATGCCTTGTTCTTCCTCTTCTTCTCGCTGGCAATGTAGGTGGTAGTAGATGTGGTAGAGTTGGTGAGGGAGAGATGATGATGAAGGGTATTTTGGTCCAAAAATTAGGAAAAAGATGATTTTATAACATTGAAAATGATATTAATAAGAAAAAAGGTCTAGAATAATTTTGATTTTAACCCAAGACGTTAGAGACGAAAAAAATACCTAACCCTAAAAAAATTTAATACTTTGATCTTGGGTGCACTTGAGATTTAGTTCATTTAACAAATTAAACTTATCTCGGATGTACAACATTCGAAATGTGTATTAAGTTATTTAAAAATCATTGTATTCTAACGATAAGAAAAAATAAAAAAAAGTACATTAATTTTTAATTTTTTATTAAATTTAAGACAAATTAATCTTTTCATTAAATTATTTTTTATTTTTTAAATCACCTTTTGTTTTTTTAAATATATTAGAGATGCATTTTTTTATTCAATAGAGATGAATTTATATTAAAGATCACTTTGCATTTATTTTGATTAGAAAATCAATAATCAATTTACCATCATACAAGAATACGAATTCAATGTTGATAAAAATGTTTTGTTATTGTTATGAAATGTATTCTGTTATGAAATGTATTTTTAAAAATGAAAGTCGTATACTCGTATTTATGTATTAAACTCTACTCTACATTTATAATATATATAATTTTATAACCAAAATGTGCCACATTTAACTTTTTTTATTGTATTTAGAATAAAATCTTTCCCTCCAAAATTAAGGAATAATTCTCCTCTCTACTACACCACATCCAGCAAATAGCAGCGGTTATGAACATGATTAGCAGCGGTTTTTAATCGTTGCCAAACGGATAACTGCGGTTGATATACCCGTTGAAAGATAGCGTGCGGCTAAAACTTTAGCAGCAGTTGATAGTAACTACTGGTATAACCGCTGCTAAATGGTATTTTGCAGCGGCATAGTTTTGCGGCGGTTCTATCCGCTACGAAATCGTAAATAGGACTGCTTGGAGATGGCAGTGGTTGTTAACCGCTGTAAAATGCTATCCGTTGACAAATTCTGTTAAGATATAGCGACAGATTAAAAACCGCTACCAAATGTAGAGTTACACTTTTTTTTTAAAAAAAGCCGAATTTATAATAGTATATGCCAATTCTTTTATTCTTTATACGTTCTTCTACTCAGTTGCTTTAATTTATTAAAACAACCAACCGCTAATCAAATTAAAACACACGAAACGAAACAAAAATATATATACAAAAGTAAATTATTATAATAGTAATTTGAATTCAATAGACAGTATAACTATAAACTACAAATAAAGTGACTAAAAAAAACTACAAATAAATATTTCAAAAGTCATTAGGACAGTGAATAATTAAAAAGTATTCAGATTCCAACATTGATAATTCAGATCATTAGTGCCCGCACATCATCTTGCTTGGGATGAGGTCGGTGCACTTCTCAAAGAATCTAGATCTGCAGCTATTTCAGGTGGCAAATTACCTCCTTGTTGCTGGATTAAGTATCTTAACAAATTTTCCATTGTCTGCATTTTTGCTTTCTCCTCTGCTGCCTCTGCTTTCATTCTCTGTCTCTTTTCCCTTTTCTCTGCTGCTGCTGCCTTGAGTTCTGTTGCCTCTGTCTTAAGTTTTACAATCTCCATCTTATACTCCTTAATCTGCACACCATAGTCAGACTGTTGTGGAATGTTACGAAAACACTGAGAAGGACATGGACCGAAACCAAGTCCACGAACTCTTCCTGGGTGCTCCTTTCCAAGCACTTATGCAAGGGAATCATTTTGTGAAAATTCCTTGTTGGAGGGGTCTTGGCTCTCAATATGTTCAATTGCTTTCTGCAGACATGTGAGATCCGGATTTACACTAATTTAAATTCAATGGTATTAATTGAAAAAAGAAATTTGAAAAAGTAAAGAACATGATTTACCCCAACAATACGCGCATCTTCATTCATATACGAATCATTCTTTTTCTTTGACTCATGGCCCATATCTCTCCTCTACCAATAGGCCTTCCCTGTCGTTGCTCCTATAACAATCATCAAAACACAATCATATAACAGACAACACTATATTACCAAAAACAAGTCAAAATTATGGAACTGAATTTAAATTAATTACTTCTTCATGTCTCTTTCTTGCCATTATTTTAGAACCTCCGGTATGTGTGTACAGTTGCTTTAAACGATTAATGACATTTTTTTCTACACTTCTCCTACGAACAAAATGACAAACATAAATGTTATCAGGATAAATTACTACAATGTTAATGGTCTATAAGTCAGTCATGTACAACTTTAGGAAACACAAAAAAGGATTAGGTGAAAAATTTTTGGGTAGTAATTTTTCCACTATCACAATAAATTCAACATATTTAGTAGTAATTCATGACAATTTAAAATCAATCCTGCTGGCTTACGCTTGAGGTTTTTCTCAAAAGTCAGTTCTTTGTCATAAATCTTATGGAACAAATGATTTCTTGCGTTCCTCCAGGATCTTCCTATTCTTTGTACAATTCCTCACTTTATTCTCCCTCTTCCATCTTCCTCATAGTGAAAGACTCGCTACAAGTAGTTCAGATAATAAGATAACACAATAAAGATGATAAAGATCTTGACATCATTGCTTTCACACCGTCATTATAACCATTAACTTTAATTCCACATCCATTCTACATCACAGAATATTATACACGAGTGATCAAATCAACACACAAACAAATATGATTGAGAACTTTCCACCATGAAAATTTTATCCTAAAGGCTAAGTTCAAAATGCAAGTTTCATAACCAATATAACCATATAAAGAGCAAGAATCACATCCAATATAAGCATACCTAATCACCTTCAAGATATGAACTGAATCCCCTTGATGGACCAGCTTAGTAGTGATCAAGTATATACCACTTCATTAAATAATGATTTTAGTTACCAATACAATCTGTTAAAAGTTTTTGGTAAAGGAACCAATCAAATCGTATTAAAGGAATCAGGCTGAATCTCTTCTACAATAGCTTTCTACAGGTAGGGAAAACAATAACAAAGTTAAAAGGTGAATGGGTTTTTGATCGGGAGGGTTGAGGAGGAGCAGACCAAAAATTAACATAAAGAAAACATATAATAATTAACCACCTGAAATAGACTTACATATTATCAAAAGACACATCATTAGACATGAACAATTCTCGGTAACAAACTCTCACTCTCATATTTTATATTAGTAATTTGACAAATCAAAGTATGTCATCTGATATTTTTTTACAATTAAAATAAAATTTTTCTTTTAAAATTAACAAACTCTCACTCTCATTCTTTATATTTATCTTTTTTTCTCTTTTCTCTCATTCTCTATTTTTTCATCTTTCTGTTCTACAGAAAATAAAATTAACAAAATAATATAATTCAGATAAAAATATTATTATTATATACATATTTTTTTAGATTTTTATTTAGTTTTAAATTTCATCGCTTATCTTTCTAATCTATATTTTTATTTCTCTTCTTTCAAATATTTATTACACATAATTTAGAGAGAATACTAATATTATAATTAAAAGTTAGAATTAAGATTCAATTATTTTTAAAAAATTAATTTTGAGTTAATTTTATAACTATCAGTATACTTTTTTATGCTAATATCTAATTCTATTTTTATATACATAGAGAGAAAAAAATATTATTTTTAAATAGCAAGTATAAAAAATTAGGGTTAAGTATTTTTTTAGTCCATAAGGTCTGAGGCCAAAGTTAAAATCGTCCCCGACCTTTTTTCGTTATTAAAATCATCCTCAACATTACAAAACGTTATAAAATTGTCTTTTTGTCTAAAAATAATATTTTTTGGACAATTTTACCCTTAAACAAAAATAATAAAAAAATCTCCACAACCTCACTATTAACTTCACATCATCATCATCGCTTTGCACCTCTTCTCTCTCCCTTTTTCTCACCACCATTACCACTGTCACTATAACCATTCATTACTCACAACACTTTTTTTTTTCCAGCAACAACAACAGCACCAAAATAAATTAACAGCAACATTCACAAAATTAATCAACAAAAAATTCAGATTAAACAATAATTTAATAATCATCAACCACAATTTCAGTTTTCAGATCCAAAAATAGTAAAACAATAGAAATTAAAAAAATTTTAAAAAAATAAATGATGTTTATATTCTTCAAAAAAAAAAAATAAATAAAAATAGAAGAACGACGAACAGCTTCTTAAAGCTTCGTTCGAAGTTCCGGAACCTTCACCATTACTGTTAACCACCACCACCACCGTAACTGCCATGGTTATCGAAATCTCTGAGATTCTGTGGTTGGTAGAGAAATAACAGATTACTGTTGTTATTGTTGTTCCCAAAAACATGAATTAATGGGTTATTCAAATGCAAAGTAGAAAAAGATTGTTGATCCATGTAAGCATGGTGATGGGAAAGAAAAATGGAAAAGGAGTTAGAAGAAGGAGAAGAAGATGAAGAAGAAGAACCGTTGTTGATGGCGGTTACGACATCAAACCTCATTATCATCAAACCAGAACATTGTTGTTCTTCCTGCTTCACTGTAAAAGAAAAAGCGAATAAGTGGCGGAAACGGAGAGAAGAAGGATTGGGGTTGGGGTTTTGAAGAGAGGGGTATGAAAAAGGAGATGGGGAAGGGAAAAAGTAAAGAGATACGAGAGTGGGGGTTGAGGTGGGGTTGGGTTTTGTTTTAGTTTTTTAATATTATTTTTATTAATTATTAAGGATAATTTGGTAAAAAAAAATAAAATTGAAGTAGAAAAGAACGATTTTATAAC
Source organism: Arachis duranensis (assembly GCF_000817695.3). NCBI lineage: Eukaryota > Viridiplantae > Streptophyta > Magnoliopsida > Fabales > Fabaceae > Arachis > Arachis duranensis. The sequence goes on along the minus strand of NC_029773.3, from coordinate 22,241,678 downwards.
GTTTTGTAATATTGAGGATGATTTTAATAACAAAAAAGATCGGGGACAATTTTGATTTTAGCCTCAGACTTTAAGGACGAAAAAAGTACTTAACCCTAAAAATTAATTATTTCTATTTGTGTAACAGACTTAACACTTAATTAAATATAAAAGTATACACGTTAAATTGTTTTAAATTTTAGATAATAAAAGTTAAAATTAATTAATAAAAAATTAGACCTTTTTTTATATAAAAATAATAACTAAAAATATTATTATTTGATTTTTTATCTATACCAGAAATTTTTATCAACCTATAATTTTTTTTATAAAAATAGTTTAAATCTTTTGTGTTATGCATAATTTATATTGTCAGAACAAATAAAGTAAACTGCAATTTTAAAAAATTTATATTTTTATAATAATAATTACAAATAAAAATATATTTTTTTTGGTTTAAACTGGAGTAAATGAATAAAAATACTAGTAATATACTAAGGTGATAATCTAATTTGTTCCAACAACACGTGCTGCGGTTGAAGGGTCACACGGATCCGATTACTTATTTAGTTATTTAGTTGCATTTTAATTTTGGTTCTGAATACATTGCTGCTCTATCTCTCTATCCACTATCCACCCTTTCTTTCTTTCTTATCATCTCCCACTTCCAATTCCCAGCACAGAACCAAACCATTCTCTTCATTCATTCCTTCCTCGAATAAATAATCAATTCAGGAGATCAAAAGAAAAGAAAATAATAATAATTTAGAAACCCTAAAATTAACTACCATGCGCTTCAATTGCTGCCACGTGTCGCTGGCGTTCGTTCTGAAGTTCTTGAATTTCCTTCAAGCTTTCATTGGGGTTTCGATTCTGATGTACTCAATATGGATGCTGAATCAATGGAATCATCAAGAAATTCCGCAACCACCGTTCCCTCATCCTCCTCATATCGCTCTTCATGGTTCTCTTGGCTTCGATCTCAATTCTATTAACCTCCCTGCTCCATGGTAGCATTTTTTTTTCATTTTTCTTTTCAATTTTTTTTATTTTCTTAATTTTACGATTGAATAGGGTTTTCAGATTCGTTTCTGAGTAAATAGTGTTATCAGTCTTATTAGTCTTTATATTTAGTGTTTAGTTATCGAAACGTTAGATTCTAATTTGATATTAAATGCTGAAGACTATGTTAAAGGTTTTTAATGTTGAGCAGTTAGTGTGTTGGACTTTTGTTTTATTTGCACTTTTATAAAAGAAATGCTATTTGCACTGTTGAACAGCAAAAATTCTTTGTACACACACAAAAAATAAGCCGTGTGTATATAAGTATATTTACGTATATTGTTTCCTAAATTTTCATTATGTATTTTGTATTTTAACTTGTATTATATACGGTTGGTGCATGCATGGTTGAGTTAGTAGTACTGTAGTAGTATTTTCCAAAATTGTTCTGACCGTAATAGGATAGTAATAAGTGATCAATTAAATGCTGCTAGGCTGGTTATTGAAACAGTGAATATTTTTATAGTTTGAAAAAACTAAAGATATTTATAAAGCATTTCATGTTTCGGTATTTACTAATTTTACTAATTAGTATAATGTATTTAAAGGGCATAGAATTGTTTCTTAGGTTGAATGTCTCGAACTATTTTCACACTGACAATAGGTTCTAAATTTTCCCCGCTTATGTGAATTGGGATTGTCATAATAATAATACAATAATAAAACTGTTAAAAGCAGCTAAAAACACAGTTTCGCAAGCATCTCCACTCCTACATTTACAGCATTGCATTTTATTTCCTACAGTTCTATTCTTTTGATTTTGCTATATGGAGAAATGAAAATTATAATCTATCCAGCATTTCTCTAAGCTACCACATTTCTGCATAGATGTTGGAATCAGAATGTAATTGTGTAGAAAATAGAAATCCAAGTATGTTTCAGTATAATCAGATAGTGAAAACTATGCTGATGTGAGATAATGCATGTGTAAGAGTGAAAACAGTGGAATTTTGTACTGTAATCTACTTGTAAACTCTTGCTTGACTAATCATTCCTTATTAACCCTGTTCTTGACTTTGTTGACACTTGACAGGTTCATCTATGCCTTTATGGGAGTGGGAGTATTGGTGTGCTGTGTTACCTTCTTGGGTTGCATTGCAGCTGAATTGATAAATGGTTGCTGCTTATGTTTTGTATCCTTCTTGAAGCAGAGATATTTATTCACGGCTTAGTTTGGTTTATTATCATTTTTGCTCCTTGACCTTATTAAAATACCAGTACACGCTACTTGTCACAGTAATTCTAATACTAGAAGCTGTTTTGGTGGGATTCATTGCCATTGATCATCGCTGGGAAGAGGTTCTTGTTTTCTTTTCCCCTTGTCCCCTTTACAAACGTGATGGTGATGGTTACACTGGTCAAAATTTGTGTCCCTTTCTAATGTGGATATGCTGATTATTGCCTTTACAGCATCTTCCCATTGATCCTACTGGCCAACTTGACAGCCTTAAATCTTTCATCAAGGAGAACATGGATATATGTGCATGGGTTGGAATTGCTGTGCTTGTGATTCAGGTATTCCATTTCAGTTGCTTTTTTGGTGGTGATATTTGGCCTTTCTTGATCTCCAGTTTCTAAATCAAAAACTGAATAAGTTTTAAACCATAGTTCTGACTTGTTCTGATGTTTGCGGCAATCATTATCTGATAGCCTTGACATTTAATAGATTATGAAAAGTTATCATGGGGTCAGGGGGTGTCATGTTTATATCCAGATAATGTTATTTTATATGGCACCATCAACGTATTAATGTTGGACATTTTTGTTGAATCAGCCTGTATAAACTACTTCTAACATACTATAGAATGCACCATGGATCCCTTCGGTTGCATAGTTGATTTCAGTAAATTAACCTAAGAAAAACAAAGAATGGCTGTTTATTGAATCTGGGTTAGATTGTTTATCATTGATAATTGGTAACGTAAACCATTTTATACTTGTGTAGAACTTTTTGCTGGACTTTATGTGTTTACATGCTCTTTGAACTTCTCCTCTTCTTTGCATTGTTATGTTATTTTGGTGTCATCTAAAGATCTGATTTTTTGAATTATGTAGTAACTGATTGTCCTGAAAGCCGAATAAACTAATTGAAAATGCACTAAAAGTCATTCTTTACGCTTGCTACTTATTCTTTAATGCTTCAATGACACATATAATTATGGGGAACTGAGCCAGAAATAGAATATGCTGCATTGCTGAAGTTGTAATAGGAAAACTGGGGATAACAAAAAATCTACTCCAGGTTAACACAGTCACTGGCACATTTGCATGTCTATTCAGTAGTATTTATATCGGCCACCATATACCTTGCCATTCCTATTTTTTGTTCTTACGAATTTCCAAATTATTGTATCTGCATTACAAAAATAGTATTAACAACCTAGATGTGGCAACTATACTGCATGGATGCAAAGCATTTGCTGGATTTCTTTTTATCCAAAGTCCAGACCTTATGAATTGAAGGGTTTTTGATTTCCTCTAATTCCCTTCCCCTTTTACTGTGGTTGCTAATTTTTCTTCTGTCAACTCCATTTAGGCGTCATCTCTATTAATGGCATTAGTTTTGCGAGCCTCAGTTTCTTCTAGGAGTGATGATTCAGCTTATGAGGACGAATATGATGCTAGGGTTCCTCTGGTAAGTCCTAAATCTAGCCAAGCATCTGGTTCAAGCAAATTTGATAACCGAGCTAATCACTCCGACATTTGGAGCTCACGGATGAGAGAGAAGGTATGCTGTTTTGAATGTCTAAAGTGCAACTTCTCTGGTAACCTCAATTTGAAGATACCACTTTATAATAATAAGAAAATAAATCATGACCTTGTGAACAGTTTTTTGATACTTGAAAACGAGGGCAAGCTTTTTCTAGTGTCAACTATGAACTACCAGAAGTTTCAAGCTATCATATGCATTTTCAAATTCTGTATTATTTTGTTTCCTGTCAGCTAGTTTCACTGTTATATTGTGATTTCGGTCTAGATTTATTATTTGCACACACTTTTAGATGCCTAACTAACTTTGATACAAAACTCTGGTTATTGGTGATTACCCCATGTGTATGATAGTGTGGCATGCAGTCATGGGTTTTCCTATGCAAGAAAATTAGGTTCAGTGCTGTCTGTTATTTTTGCCTCAAATTATTCTTAATCACATGTTAAATTATTAGAAACAGAATGAGCAAGCAGATGTTTCCCACATATCTCTATATATTTGTTTCCCACATATTAAGATGTTTATACCACACCTATATACAATACATAGCTGTTTTATTTGATGTTCAGTGTTTTTAATAATAGATAGATTATTTTTTATTGAAGCTGGTGGTTATTTTAGTCATGTTTTTCATGATGGCAGTATGGTTTGAACAATAGTGAAAAGATCAGTTACCAACAACCATGAATCAGGCAATAACTGCTATTAGCTGCGAGCAATTTGGGATTTTGGTGACATATGGGGTACATATATGTAAATCTTGTCTCTGTTCTGTTATGTTTCATTTGTGTTTTTTTTTTCCCTGGAAAATTTATGATGTATGCTACATAGAAATGGTGTTTAAACAACTAACCTTGTTATAAAAACTTGAGAGTTTTGCATCTAAGTAGCTAAAAGAAAAATTAAGATAAATGAATAAATAAATAAAATGGTTAAGGATCCAATCTAAGCATTTTCATCAATGAAATTTGCTGCACCGGCACTGTAGTCTTTCCTAGGATTGTATTATTCTTTTTCCGAGGGTAAGATGTTGTTAAGTGCTAGGTCTGAGTAATAGTTTAGCAAATGTTTTTTCCCTCATTATTATTAAAACCGTAAACAAGATCACAGGTTCGAATCTTGTGGAGGATTAGAGCATACCTGTAATTCACCAAAATAAATAAATAAAGACGGTAGAATTTGTAAAACTTTGGTTCCTACAGATAGAAGAGCGAGATTGCTAGTGTATGTACTTCTGGCTCATCAGGAGAATACAAGCAGCTTAAACTTCTAAAGTGAAACTTCTGAATAATGGTAATTACATGTTCCTCAATAGTAAGCAAGTGAACTATTACCTTTGATTTTACTTGTTTGTTGTACGTTTTTGGAGATATTTAAGAGAATCAAAGGATGCAGTTCCTTTTTTAAAGAGGGCAAGAGTTGGGATTTTTTTTTAAATAAATATTTTAAATATTTTATTTATCGAAATATGTAATTTGGAGGTAATTTACAATTTTATTTAACATTACTTATTGTAAACAAATTAAGAATTTTATGCAAAATTATACAACGTTGAATTTTGTATGGCTAATGGTAAAAGTCTAAGAGATGTATCAATGGACTTTTATGTATTGTGTAATGCTATTTTCTCAAAGTTTAATGTATGATAATTACCCATATCCAGTTTTCAACTTCTTTAAGACTACACATCTTTATTAACTGAGATTATCATCTTGTCTTGTCCTGACTCGAATGTGACAGGCCGTTAAACATGTTCAAATAGAACCGCATATTCCTTTAACATCATAGTACACTTCAGTCTGTGTCTCCCTCCCAATTATATGTTTGATAGAGATAACAAATGGTAACAGAAATCTCAGTCTCTTTCCGAGAATCATGCTTACTCTGCTTAGTGTGAGCTCCACCTGCAAGTTTAGGACAAAGGATAAGCTGAAATCATGTGCTGCAGTACTTTGAAATCTTGTGGTGTACACTCCACAATGCTTATCACGGGATCTATAGGCTGTACTAAGTTTTTGATACTGCAGTTCTAGCTTCTATACTACTATTTTGGAAATTTTATACTTAACAATTTTGCAATTTGAACGACCCAAAAAACAATTCAATTAGACAATTCATAATCAAAATTGAGGTCATAAACCACATTAAAAATGAGTTAAAGTGTTAAAGAACATATGTATTTAAATATATACAAAAATGTTACGTGCATATTAAAAATTAACTACTAACTCAGTCACCATGTATTTATGTATGAATACATGTATTATTGAAATAATTTTCAATGTGTATTATGTATTTTAATATGTGTTTTTTCTACAAGTGATTGATTTGGTTATTAATTTTTTTTATGCCCCCTAATATGATTTGTACATAAATACATGATAGTTGATTTTTAGTATGTTTATATCTTTTTTATTAACAATTCATATTGTCCTATTAAGTTGGGTGGGTTATATATGAACCAAAAACATAATATGCCTTATCATAGATGGTTATTTCTAAATCACTTATTATTTTTCTTAGTGGTTTTTTTCCCCTTGAATCTCCTACTTTTAGTTACAACAACGTGATTTACTCTTCTGACTGCAGCCTTTATAAGCATTCTTCAAACATGTTTATATCACAGTTTACACGATATTCTACCATCTTTTCTATAATCAACAATATACCAATTATCTCTAATTCATTCATAACTAATCTCTTCTGATATGATCCAACATGTCTACTCGTCCATCGAAAGATTCTCTTCTCTTTAATATTATGTTTTCTGTTGGCCATGTAAGATCCAACATTGTTAGTCTAACAGGAAAAGAGCTGTGCAGTAAAATTTACTCTCATCTAGTACCATAATTGATAATATCGGTAAAAATCAGTTGATTAGATTCGGCCACTTGGACAATTGAAGAACACAAATCAGAACTTTACAAAATTAAGATCATTAGTACTTGTTAGTTACTTATTCTTGATTCACAGTATCGAAAAATGGGTCTAATGTCTAGCATTAATAATTTAACATGTAGCACTCTTGGTCTTGGAGAATATTCACATCATTTGGTCAAACTTGAAAACCAGTTTGTCCTCTTTCGCTTCGGGCCTTGGGATTCTGTCCCTGAATTATGTGTTGCATGAATATTTTTCTCTTATTTCTCTCTCATTATGCTCCATGAGTTATATAGTTGACTATATCCATGTCATGATTATTTAGTTGCTAATGTTAAGAAACTAATTTTATTTGGCTAACATTAATTAATTTTTTAAAAATTATTTTACTTATCTAAAATGTTAAATTCTTAATTTAACACTCAAAATTATAAATTTTAAATCTTAAAATTGATTACTATTAATTAAAAATTAATTCTTTATATTTTCTCGTATTTAATCAGGTCATATGATATGATTACTTTTATGTTTTAAGAGTTCTTTTTCCATCCTTTCAGAGTACAAAGTATCACTACAAGTTGTGGACACATTTTGAGTAGCTTATAAAATCAATCTGTGTCTGTTGACTAAATTATTGATCTTTGTCTGATAGTGGATTTCTGTTCTATTTAAAAGTATTGGATGGAAGGTCTAGATTTCTCAATACAAATAAAAACAATAAATTATTCCTACCCTTTAGTGATATCTCACTCAGTTCCTTATTTTTCTAATCCCATATAATCCTTATCGGAAACTATAAATATATATATATAAAAGATGTGACTAGAGGGAAAAAGAATAATCAAGGGGATACTTATGACAGCATTTATATATCATTTCTTTGACCACAATCTTTTCCTAATATTCCACACTCCATGTGTTGTAGGAGAATCTTATGTTAACTCCTAGCTGGAGTACAAGAATCAACATATATAATATAAGTTAAATTAATTAAATCACTTTCTGTTATCTCCCATCTCCAAATAAAAAAAAGGATTGGTGAACAACTGAACATGCATAATATGGTTATATGGTTATAACTGATCTGTGTTTTATCTTGTAATTCTTATTAATCAGGTGCAAGGGGACTACTGATTTCGATTCTGGTACATTACATCATCATGCATGCTCTATACAGTTGTAGAAATCATATCACTGATACCACAGTAATGGCTAAATTGAGAGTGTCTAATATACCTTCATATTATGATTTTGGGTAGCTTTGTAACTGTTCAAATTCAGTTTAATAATAATTTATCTTTATTTTAGTTGCCTGTATTGGCTGTATAGCTATGAGATATTATGTAATGTCTAATTTTTTCCTAATTAGAATATTGTTATTCTGAGAACACACATAATTTCATAGTTAAAATTAGTACTACAAGATATAGAGATTGTGACTCATTAGAATGTCATTGAACAACATATTATGGACAGAATCATGGTATTAAATCTCATGGTCTCTTCTGACTTTGTTTCAAACAGTAGACTAGTGAATTTATGTACATGAACTAGAGTCATAAATATCAAATAACCGATACAATCTTAGGTAGCATTCAATACATTAGGTGAGTAGGGGCCATGTGCTGTTAATTCAATGCAACAATGATACAGTTACAATATACATATCATTTAAAAGGGTTGAATAAGTTTCTGGTCTTTGAAGGACCTATACAATTTTTTGTTATGGTTTTGGTCCAAAATTTTCAAAAGTAGTGAAATTAGTCTCTAACATCATTCCACATACAAATCAACTTCATACTTATGGTTCAAGCTCTAAGTAGTACATATCTCCAAATAATGGTTACATACGGAAAAATTGTCTTGACATGAAGATAATATGCGAGAACTATTAAATAGAGTTATCATTTAACAGTTCTCAACTATCATTTTCACATGAAGACAACTTTGTGTGAGTAATTAATTACCTCTCTGATTTTACTTTTGAAAATTTTTGGTTCAAAAACTTATTTAACCCTTATTTAAAGCCAATATAGAAAGTGATCAAAAGGGATTGATTGAGGCCCTGGCAGTGAAATCAACCACAACATTTTCCACAAGTTCTTGAATTAAATCCCTCTCAATCTCCATCCCCAAAATATCAATCTCCAACTCCATAAGCTGAACCCATCCAATCCCCACAAGCTCTTTCTTGACAACATTTTCTACCACCAGGCTGTTGCTGTCCCCACAATCCCCCCAAACACACCTCACTCCACTTGCCATTAACTCTTTCATTTGATCCACAATGTGGTCCATAGAAAGGGAACATGTTCCACTACTGTGCACCCTGCACTTGTGGTGCTTCCCTGGTCCACACTCACCATTAGTCAGCTCCAAAATCACCGCGTTGACGCAGTCGAATACGAGCTTCTGACTTGATCTCATCTTCCTTCTCTTGGCCTCATTGAGATGCTGATGCTCCCTGTCATTGAGATTGACATATTTGCCCCTCAATGATGGGTCCAAGGGGCTTTCAAGGGAATGCCATCTTGTGTCAAAGGAGTCATTTTGTAGTTGATCATCAAGTCCAGCTGCTGATAGTAGTTTCTCAACAAGGAGAAGCCATTCTTGTTCTTCTGCCTTGCTGTCCAAGGAAGAATCATGTGCATCAGTATCACCCCATGAAAGGGTCCGAGATACTGATTCTATAGGTGGTGATTTGTCAATTAAATTGGACTTCAATGGCACCAATGATCCTATATAGAGAGAGGAAAAAAAAGGAATAAAATTAGAGGTGGTAAATGAATGTTTGCTTGTAAAGTGAAATGTAACAAAGAATAAACACTCGAATTGATTCCAAAGAATTTTAAAGTCGGACATTTGGGTCTTAAATAAGTTTTTATTTTTTAGTTCTCAAGAATTGTTCTTGTCCGAGCTCCATCGTTTTCAATCAATTTTTAATATGTGTCATGGATAAATAAGTCTCTAACAAATTTTGTTATAAGTCAGTTAGGTTTCAGAAAATACACTTTAAGACAAATTAGTCTCTTTTTAAAATGACAAAAAAACTGATGTATCTAGTAAAAGTAATTTTTGAAAATTTCTAAAGAATAAAAATTTGTTAAAAACTAAAATATTCGATTCATAATTTCCTAAGGATCAATTTGAGTGTTTATTCTATAATAAAAGATTAAAAGGCATATTTTATCAAATAAGAACTTCCTGAAAAAGCATGAACCTGTGTCACTTATTATAGATAAGGAGATAGGCCTGAGTATTACCCTGGTGACCACTCTTCATAGAGTCATAGAACTCATGATGAATGTCATCCTGAAACAGAGGCTCTAAAATTGAACTTGGACTTGGCTGATCTTGATTTTCGCTTGAAATCTCTGGCTTTGATACAAACAATTCATGCTACAAAAGAAAAAAAAAAGTTAAGGATCAGGGTACATATTTCAGAAATCAAGAATTTTATTTACTTCATGGAGCCTTGATTCTATGTTGTAACTAAAAAGTTTCAAGTTCAAAACTTAGATACAAGTTTAACGTTTGTCAAAATAATAGTATATACCTACCAAAGAGGTTGTGCTTTACTAGTATACTAATCTTGTTGATTAGGAAGAGTTGGCTCTGTGATTTGTGATTATCACATTATTACATTTTGATACATTCTTGAATGAATGCATTTGAATACAAAATACTTAAATTTATCGGAAATGTTTGGTAACAAAAAATATTAACCAAAAACTATTAAAATTTATTACTTTTGGTTTTATTTAATGTACTCTGCAATAAATAAATGTTAAATAAGATAAGTTTGAGCTGTTTAAACTGATTGCTTTTTGTCTCTTTAGCATTCTTGAAATTTATCGATATATTGAATAATAAAAAGGATAGATCAAAGAGGATAGTGAGTAATTTTGTAACCAAGAATGTTGATTGTTGATAGCATATCTAGTTTAAGTTTCCTAATTAATTTGTTTCACACAACTTTGTCAAGCTAATTAATGTCCTTAGAGTAACACATTGCTTGCAACTATAGACTATAGTTATTATTTATTAATTCAGTTAAGACAAGCAATGCACAAACATTCTTGTGGGTCATAAAGGGATGCTTAAGATCTCACTATTAATAAGGACTGATTTTGTGTTATCCTATAATACCAAACATATTAAAAGCTAACTGCCATATTAAGCTACAAACATTACTAGAAAATGACTTCAACTAACTTATTTGTTTCCCATCAGGGGCAAGGAGGAGGGAAAATTAGAGAAGAAATTTTAAAATAATCTTAACCACTTAAATTTGAATAAATAATTTTTATGTTTATTTCTATATTTTTGTTGTATGATTATACTAAGGAACTCCGCCTATGTTACACTTGCGGTACATAGCCGGTCCCAAGCCCGGATAAAGGAGGAGGGTTGTGTTAGGTCTTCGGCAACCAACGTAAAAATATAGCCGAACCCCCCATGACATGAATCAAAGACATTATTGCGCTAAAGCTAGGTCGTTACCCGGAAGTAACGCGCCGTATGGCTCGAGTACGGTGTCAAAGCAAGAGCCGCTGCATCGGTGCCCGGATGTAGTGTTAAATGAGCAAGGGTTCTCGCGTTTTCGTGAACGGACGAGGGTAAATAAGCTAGTTCACAAAGGAAAAGGTAAAGGTCGAAGCGACAAAAGGTTGAGATTTGGGACATGGAACATAGGCACTCTAACAGGAAAGTCCATGGAGGTGGTGGACACCATGACAAGGAGGAAGATTAACATTATGTGCCTACAAGAAACGAAATGGGTTGGTGCAAAGGCTAGGGAGTTGGATTCTTCTGGTTTCAAACTTTGGTATACAGGAAAGGTGAAGAATAGGAATGAGGTTGGAATAATTGTGGATAAGCAGTGGAAGAAGGACGTAGTTGATGTCAAGAGGGTGGGAGATCGGATCATCTCTATCAAACTTGTGGTGGAGGGAGGTGCTTTCCATGTGATTAGCGCCTATGCACCGCAAGTGGGTTCGGACGAACAACACAAGATAAGGTTTTGGGAGGATCTAGAGAGTTTAGTTCAAGGCATATCTTTGAAAGATAAGATTTTCTTAGGAGGAGATTTAAATGGCCAAGTTAGGAGAGAAGTGACTGGGTATGGGAGTATTCACGGAGGCCATGGTTTC
>NC_029773.3:22223823-22229560 GCF_000817695.3 Arachis duranensis | reverse complement strand
GAAGTGACTTTCCTTCTGTGTTTTTTTCTTAAAAAGTACTATTATTAGACCTGCCATACTATTGAGTCAAACTCAAGATAGCATGGTATTGCTTAAATTGTCATAGGGTAAAGTATTATTTTGGTCTCCAATGTTTCGGCCAAATCCTAATTTGGCCCCTAACGTTTCAATCGTTTTATTTCAGTCCCAAAATGTTTCAAACGTCCTATTTCAATCCCACAAATTTTCAAACGAGTTCAATGTTATCCCATCATTAAATTTGATATAAACAATTAGTGTATTGAATAGAAAAGAAAGTAAATCAACCCACCAACGATAATCAACGTAAAAGCTTTTCCTTTGATTTTGAAGCATTGATGATTAGGATTTAGGGTTTATTTACAAGAAGGAAATCGAGAAGAGAAAATGTTATAAAAAGGTTTTGGTAATGCTTTTCTAATACGGAAGAAGATATGAGTTAACAATAACATTAATGTCCACATCACTCACTGTTAATTATTCGTGTCAAATTTAATGGTAGGACAACATTGAATCCGTTTAAAACTTTTTGGAATAGAAATGGGACATTTGAAACGTTAGGGACCAAATTAGGATTTGACCCAAACATTGGGGACCAAAATAGTAATTTACCCAATTGTCATATTCACAAACAAGACTATGTAAATGTGTTGAATAAAAAGTGCATACATCGAAACAAACACTTAATCCATTATACATGACTGTTGACTAGCTCTCTGTTTAGGAAAATTGGAGCAGGCTTACTCATTCCAACCCATGGACTAGAGAAGAGAAAAACGTGTTCACCTTGTCCAACAATGCAGCCTCTTCAGCAAGCATAAGTTCCCTGGCAGCTGCCTCTTTCAACTTCTTTTCATATTTTTCCTAACAAGAACAGCATGATATGCAAGTTAATATAAAAAAGTTCATCATCATACTAAACAATAAAAAGCAAAAGACACAAATACAGGGAAGATTTCAGAGAGTAGACAGTAAGTCATAGAAATGATCCATGATATAGCCCAAACCTTCAACACTTTCTTCTCTTCATTAAAAACATGTGAATCTAAGTCAGCCTGCCTTTTTTCCGCAGCATGAATGGCTTGTATGAAATCAAGAATCAGTTTCCCATCCTCAGAAATATATCCACCTTGCGATCCCTTTGTCGCACCATTAAGTGCCTGGTATGTAAACACATTATCTTTAACCCATGCGCCATATCAAAAAATATATATAGCACCCAGAAAAGGGGGAAAAAATCTAAATGTGAGATTTAAATTACCTCTTTTTCTACAGAAAAATGGCCGTAAGTATGGCTTCTTCCATTCCTTAAGTGATATTCCTCAAGGAGACCAGGTTGATGTTCCCTATCTTTATCCAATGCATTCTATAATAGAGTAATAAAGGAAAGATGTTTTAAAAGCAATGTTGATGTCAATATTCTATTGCACCGCTATAAGACCGGCTATGCTTTATGGTACGGAGTGTTGGGCGGCTAAAGGGGAGCACGAACATAAGCTGAGTGTGGCAGAGATGAAGATGTTGAGATGGATGAGTGGTCACACGCGATTGGATAAAATAAGGAATGAAGATATAAGGGAGAGAGTTGGAGTAGCACCCATTGTGGAAAAGATGGTTGAATCGCGTCTCAGGTGGTTTGGACATGTGAGAAGAAGACCGATAGAACATCCAGTCAGGAGGGTGGATGAGATGGAAGATGGACAAAGGGCGAAAGGCAGAGGAAGACCTAAGAAGACCATCCATGAGGTGGTCAAACGAGATCTACATGTAAACGGTCTCTCTGTAGACATGATACATGACAGAGCACAATGGCGTCGTTTGATTCATGTAGCCGACCCCACTTAGTGGGATAAGGCTTTGTTGTTGTTGTTGTTGTTGTATGATTATACTAAGGATATGTTTGGTTGGGGATAAAAAATGAATGTAAACATTTTTATGAATGGGTTTCTTGCATAATTTCACATAACAAATTCACCTATAAAATTATACACTATTTTTCCACATGGGTCTCAATCATTGGATGTTAAAAAGTAGAGATGCCTTTATAAAAAAAAAGTAAAGAAGTTATTGAAACTGAAGAACTTGTTTGAGTTGTCTCAACCAGAATGTTGAATAATAAATGATTGAAAGAAAGAATGGAAGAAGAAAAGGGAAAAATATTCATGAAAGAAAAGAAAATGTGAAAATAAAAAAAACTTCATTTCTTTATTTTCAATGACAGTTAAAACAGAAGGAAACAAAAAGTGAGATTCTTTTATTCCATCCATTCCTTTTTCATTCTCTCCATAAATTATAGTCATGAACAAAATAAATAAAGTTTGTATATAATAAACAACAAATGCATATTTATATAAAAGTTTGCATAAAAATAGTAGTATTACCTCTAATGTAATTATGCCTTGCTGTTTTCTGTTAGAGACTGAATCTGATTCATATAGAGCACTACATTGGGATTTATCTTTGGATTTCTCCTTAGTTGATTTCTTCTTCCTTAAGAACAAGAAACTTGAAACTCTTCCTTTGAATGACAATCTCATACCCTTTGATCCATGCCCTTTTCCAGCATCATGATCACAAACTTCATCTCGGAGGCGAATTCGCCGGCTCTTAGGAGCACTATTAACCATTAATTCTTCATTTCTTGATTTTCTTGGTTCTTGATCTTCAATGATAATATCCTTAACCTTAGGAGTCACATGCTTCTTTCTTTGTGAAAGAGAAAGCAGTTCGCCCAAGGTGGATCTTCTCTTCACATGGATCTGTTCTTGGTGATGAAATTTGCTCTTCGAGGAAGTCATCATCATGATCCATCTCTCATACAATCTTGACTTAGCTTCTATGCAGACTGGTGACTCCGGAGAACACGTGACGCGGTCCAAGGACCGCGTCGAATAAAGACTATGATCCCATGAATGTCTTGGAAGTTGTGACATAGTAGCATCTAAATCACTGAAACTCCTCCTATCTTTGTAATTATAATAGGATTTGTTAGATGAACACTCAAACAAAGTTTCACCCCTTTGACAAGTAAGCTCTCTTTTCGCTTTTCTTGATTCGAAGAAATCATCTTCAGGTAATGAAGTTTTTGGAGAGTACATTGCCTTAAGATCATTAGTCTTCCCAGAACTCGGCTTCAATACAACGATTCGAGTAGATTGAACTGGAACATTGTATCCAAGATTCTTTTCCATTCCTTCATTCTTTTTCTTCTTTTCCATTCTGGATGATCTGTTGTTGTTGTCAAGAGTCTTTGCAGGCCTCAGCAGAGTAATGAGCTCTGTCTCGGCTGGCGAAGCAGAGTGACGAAGATCATAAAGATTCTGAGAATCCAATAGCCTAATCAAGGCATCATTATTGGAGCTCAGAACTTTGAATCCATCTTCAAATTTCTTAGACTTTAGCGACATAAGTTTCGCTTCCATGAATTTCTGATGAATGAGAGCCATTTTATCTTGATTGTGAGCATTCTGTTCTGTTCTTGAATGAAGAACATCATGGACCATTTCCTTATCCTTAACACTATCTTCAACTTGCCAATGCTTTAATGGTGACCTTAAATGGCCATAAATGTGTTGAGAATAACACTTTTCATGATTTCTCTCCAAAAATAAATTAGCCTCTCCCCTTGAAAGTGCTTCATCAAGCCCCATTAATTTGGCAACTACATTTGGTTGCTTGTGATTGGAATTTTCTTCTGCTTTCAACATCTTTTTTGGGTCTATGAGAATCTTGACAGTTGGTGATTCATTTTTTGTCCCTCACCAACTTCCAATTGATCAATTGATGGAAGATAAGAAGCTGCAACAAGTGAATTAGGTTCAGTTTAACTGAGATGGAACTACATTATATAATATAAATATAATAAATAGCATAGTAAGATTTCAACTGAAGAAACCTTAAAAGTAAAACAAATTCCACACCAAGTTGGAAATAAACAAAGAACTATTAAAAATTTATATAGGAACCTCCAGCTAAGATAGTGGCATGAATTTGATGCTCTTGTTAACACATAAAAGCATATTGATAATCATGATAATGAGAAAATTAGAGTGAAGTTATATAATACCTGTGTGTCTCTTAGGCCCTTTCCTTTGCTGTTATGTCCTTCAACCACTATTCTCTTTGTGGAAAGCTTTCAACAAGTTGTGGTTTTGTTTCTTTTATAATAAATTCCCCTACGTGTTATCTATGGAAACTTTGAGTTGCACGTTAATTTGCACATGCTTGATATCAAAATTGAGCAAAAATATTAGATACTTCTAATTTTTTCACAATCATGTGGCATTCTTGTAGAGTCAGTTTAAAAAATGGTTATTATTATTATTATTATTATTATTATTATTATTATTATTATTATTATTATTATTATTATTCCGACGGTTATAGAAACGGTAGTTTGGGTATGAAGGTGAGGTCCAAATTCTTTATAAGGCCGCGTTCGACTTATGTTAGTGCCGAGGTGTCGCCGTCCGAGTTTTTCGTGAGAAAGTAGAGGATAGTACTTACAAGAGACTCTAATACTTAAATTAGCAAAAATTTTAAACAGATTTTTAGTAGATTGAGTTCTGAATATACGTCAGTATATTTTATTGTAAAGAGATAACCACCTTTGTAAAGTAGTTTCGGGGTTGATCACCGTTTCCTTTATTTTAAAAGTTTGTTGAGATTTATTTTCTAAATAAAGTAGAAATAGTAGGAAATACCACTCTTGTCATATCCGACCTCTATGAGACCCGGTAAGCTGATGAAGCCACCTTATTTGGGTGGGCCTTTATCTTCGTTTGGATCTAATTTTAAATTTTTATATTAAGGTATAAACAATAATAATAATAATAATAATTATAATATTATTATTATTAAAACATAAAAATTTAGCCAATCAATGTACACTTCTACGCTTTTTGAGGTTCACTAATGTCATAAACGATAGCGGTGTGAATTACACTTGCGCTTATTAGATCAATAGATCCGGGAACAAGTTCTTCTTAATTGAGCATAGTGATAAAGCGAAAAAAAATAAGTATTTAACCACTTTTAAGTTAAAATAATAGAGCTCATGTATAATCAAAATTATAAATTTAATATAACTAATTCATACTTAATCACTTTATTATTTTTTTATTTTAGAGAATCTAAATTTAAAATAAATAGGACACTATTCTGCTGCATCAATATTTTACTAGTGTTGCCGGCCATTAGTTTTAACTTAACATTTTTTTTTTAATTTGATGATAGCAGCATTGAAGTTTGCCCTGCCCCTGTTATTATTAGATTATTATAAAATTAGGCACTATATATTTATATTTTTAATATATATTTTATATTTTAATATATATTATTTATAAATAATTAATTTTTTATATGCACGTAGTATTAATTTGGTTGCACATTACTGTTACATCCAATAGCGAAGCTTGAAACAAAATTTTGATGGCTAAAATTTTAACATAAAAATTTAAAGTCAAATTCATCTGATGCAACTCTTTGAATTTTAACATAAAAATTTTAACAATATTGTAGAAGTTATATGTTTTCCTTCTTGAATATTAGTATTCCTCTTAAAAAATGCATCCATTCTTTGATTTTTCATAAATATTTTGTATAAAAATTTGAATATATATCCTATAAAATATGTAAAAGGAATTAGAAGAATAAATATTAAAATTTATAATATTTATTGATTTTTTTATCAATTTATACAAATATAATAATATTGATA
>NC_029773.3:22223007-22223784 GCF_000817695.3 Arachis duranensis | reverse complement strand
TATTCTAATAATTTTTATCATATAAAAAATTAAATTAAATAAATAGTAATATATGAAATAATATTAAATTAAATAAATAAAAATACCTAATTTTATAATGAGAAGCAAAACAACATAAAATCTTTGAACCAATTGAACTACTCTTTATTTTTTAAAAAATTATTACTAATTTTTTTATAAAAAATTTGAAGGATCATAGCCCCATGATTGTCTTAATTAAGCTCCGCCACTGGTTACATCCATCAATTACACCGATGTCCTTTTTAAAAATCTAGTTACTTTTTATCGCTTGGTAGAAATATTTTAAAATGATGTAAAAGAAAACAATAGAATAAATGCTATTTAATTTCTGGAACTTGTTTACTAAGCGAGTTACTTCAATTATAGAATGCAATCTTTTAGGGGGGTGTTTTATTTTTTTTTAATATCCATTCTTTTTTATTTAATGAATGATGATTAAGTAGTTAGTATATTTTGGAATGTAAATACTTTAGAACGGCATGGAAAAATGATAATTTAAGAAAAATACTAAATAATTAAATTTTGTCTGATTTTTATTTCTAGAATGAAGTGATAATTATTTTTAATGTTCGGATTGAAGTATAAGTTTTAGTGTTTTTTCCATTAACCATTTAACTGCTGCCATCTTTTTTGATAAATATTCTGAATATTATATTCCTTTGATGTAGCCATTTTCATAACCATGAGATAAAAGGAGAGGCATATAAACAAACAAGGGTATATTTTGATGTATTAAATACATTTTTTCTGGAGAGA
>NC_029773.3:22172281-22222850 GCF_000817695.3 Arachis duranensis | reverse complement strand
GAAGGGGTAAGTTATAAAGAGAGTTGGTTTAGCAAAAGAAAACTACAAAGAATTTTATACATTTATGTGGTAAAATCTTGAACGGGTCACGTATCGTTTTCTATTTATGAGTGACGTACAAGGCGCACATGCAACTGAAAATGACTTTTTTTAGTTAAGTAGACTAAAGCTCAATTAAACCTAACCTAAACGTATACTTTGCAAAAAGCTTGATTATCTTTACACAATGAACATGCATAACTTAGAAGTGAAAAATTGAAAGGGATTAACATGCGTCCTAATACTAGCTAAACATGCTGGTTAGTTAGGTCGAATTATAAAAATCTCTAGTGATTTGAAGTCAACCTATTTTTGATAAATGCAAATCAGTTATCAAGTTCAGAAAGTAGGTATAGATTTTATATCAAATGCTTATGAGACGAAACTACATTGTGATATTGATAACAAACTTGCTTTTGAGGATAATTCTACCTTGCTATTGCTCTGTTTGAATTAAGTTATATATTAGTGAAATCAATACTTCTTTTTTATAAGAATAAAACACAATTCTCTACTTGTAAGAATTAGAGGAGCAACAATATCCACTCACAACAAGTATTAATACCAGTAGAATAATATCTAATAGCAGCGGAAAATCACATAAACTAGAAATTAGAAACAAGCTAACACACCAAGATTTTTAACGTGGAAAACCTCCTCAATGAGAGAAGTAAAAACCACGAGTCACCAAGACCAGGATATAGCTTCACTATGATAAAAAAATAGGGTACAAGAGAGTCACAAATTATTGCACAAAACGTGCATACAACAAGCCAAACAACCCAAGTTTCAAAGCTTTCAAAACAAGAACAAGAAGATGAAAATACTACAAAAATAGAGCTACTGTGCATGGCCAATATCTCTAGCTACAAACATCTAATTGAAGATCCGAACGGTGAAATCAAAGAACTAGATGTGTAGAATACACTGTTCAAATTTGAGCTCGGTCCAACGGTTAATGAATCTGCAACGACCAATTTATAGAGACAACTTTGTGTATGTGCGAAAATAACTTTCTCTCTTCTTTTCTCTCTAGTGTTTGGTGTTCTTCTCTCAAAAATGACCTCTCTCACTCAACCCTAACTCACCTCAACCACTTCAACTATTAATGGATTTGGATACTAGCATTTGGGTTTTTTTCCACATAAGAAGGGAGTCCAAAAAACCCAACAAATCTCTCATTCACGACTATGTGGAGGTAACCGCTAATCCAGCGATTAAGCAACAAACTTCAAACTTCCATCTTGGTAATGCCTTGGTCATCATATCAGAACCATTCTCATCAGTATAAACCTTTTCAAGTTCAAACAACTCAGCATCCAAAACATCACGTATCCAATGATACCTCACATCAATATGTTTGGATCGAGAATGAAAAGTAGAGTTTTTACCATGATGTATAGCACTTTGACTATCACAAAACAACACATACCTCTCTTGAGTAAACCAAAGTTCCTTTAAGAATTTCTTTATCCAAAATATCTCCTTGCATACTTCGGTAATGGCAATAAACTCAGCCTCGGTAGTAGACAAAGCAACACATTTTTGCAATCTAGATTGTCAAGACACAGCTCCACCCGCAAAGTTAATCAAGAAGTCTGAAATGGACCTTCTAGAGTTAATATCTCCTGCGCCATGTCTGAGCCAGTGTAACCTACTAGAATAGGCTTATCACTTCCATAACACAACTTCATGTTAGAAGTACCACGAAGATATCTCATTATCCATTTTACAGCATTCCAATGCTCTCTTCCTGGGTTTGAAACAAAACGGCTAACACAACCAACAGCATGAGCTATATCCGGTCTTGTGCACACCATAACATACATTAAACTACCCACGGCTGATGCATATGGAACTTTTTCCATGTCTTTCTTCTCTTCATCACTTGATGGACTTTGCTTGCAACTCAATTTAAAGTGTGTAGCAAGAAGAGTACTAACGACCTTTGCTTTCTCCATTTGGAACCTGTGCAATATTGTCTCTATGTATTTCTCCTGTGACAACCAAAGCTTTTTCTCCTTTCTATCACGCTCGATTCTTATGCCAAGAATCTCCTTTGCTGTCCCAAGGTCCTTCATTGCAAATGACATTGCAAGTTGCTTCTTTAACATATCAATCCGAAAAGCATTCTGACCAACAATAAGCATGTCATCAACATATATCAAAAGGATAATAAAATACTAGCAAACTGTTTAACAAATACACAATGATTAGAAGTAGTCTTCTTGTAGCCTTGTTCTGCCATAACAGACTCAAACTTCTTGTACCATTGTCTTGGAGCTTGCTTCAAGCCATACAAGCTCTTCTTCAGTTTATAAACATGATCCTCATTGCCTTTTATCATGAAACCTTCAGGTTGTTCCATGTAAATTTTATCCTTAAGATCACCATGAAGAAAAGCAGTTTTCACATCTATCTGCTCTATCTCTAAATCAAGACTTGCAGCCAAACTCAAAACGGTCCTAATAGAAGATCTTTTCACAACCGGTGAAAAAAAATTATTATAGTCAACTCCCTTTTTCTGCCTATAGCCCTTGACCACCAATATAGCCTTGTACCTTGGACACTGAGAATTTTCTTCATGCTTCAACCTATAAAACCACCTGTTCTGCAAAGCTTTCTTTCCTTTTGGCAACTTCACAAGCTCAAATGTTTGATTATCATACAAAGATTTCATTTCATCTTGCATTGTATCAAACCATTTCTTATTGTCGTCACCTTCCATAGCTTCCGCATAACATTCAGGTTCTCCCCCATCAGTCAAGGTCACATATCCATTAGTAAATGTTACATACTCACTAGAAGGATTCCTCGTTGAAGGTCTTCGCTCTCTAGTAGACCTCCTAGGATAAAAACCTGGTGGATCTTCAGGTAGCTCAGGTTGATTATCAGCATTATCATCAACTGGAGCATTAATCAGATCTTCCATCTCCTGGTCATTAGGAACCAAAGGCTCATTTTTCTGTATATGCTCCTGATCTTGATTCTCTGTTTGTTCTGACGAAGGAGGCGGCTGAACTAGATCTACATCAGTCAAATCACTGCTCTCTTGTGATTGACTCTTCTCTGCCTGATCAATGTCTTCAATGGTCTGGTCTTCAACAAACTCTACATCACGGCTTCTTACAAGCTTCTTTTCAACTGGATCATAAAGCCTGTAACCAAACTCATCTTGACCATACCTAATAAAAATGCACTGCCTTGTCTTCAAATCCAACTTGGACCTCTCATCCTTTGGAACATGATCAAATGCTTTACATCCAAAGACTCTCAAGTGACCATACGAAACATCTTTGCCAGACCAAACATGATTCGGAACATCATTGTGAAAAGCAATTGTAGGACTCAAATTAATCACATGAGCCGCTGTAAGTAGCGCTTCACCCCAAAAGACTTTAGGTAGCTTAGTTTCAGTAAGCATACACCTAACTCTTTTAATCAGTTTCTATTCATCCTTTCTGCCAAACCATTCAACTGAGGTGTTTTAGGAGGTGTCTTTTCATGCCTAGTGCCTTGCTGCTTGCAATACACATCAAATGGTCCACAATACTCACCACCATTATCAGTGCGAATACATTTAGACTTTTTACCTGTTTGCCTCTCAACCAAAGCTTGGAATTGTTTGAACTTTTCCAAAGCTTGGTTCTTTATTTTCAAAGCATAAGTCCAAAGCTTTCTTGAATTATTATCAATAAAAGTAATAAAGTAAATAGCTCAACTAAAAGACCGTACCTTCAAAGGACCACAAATATCGGAGTGCACCAATTCCAAAAATTCTAATTTTCTTGAAGGTTGATGCTTCTTGAAGGATAATCTTCTTTGTTTGTCAGCCATGCAATGAGAACATTTCTCTAACTCTGCATTCTTCAAACCTGAAAGAGCATCCTTTCGAGCTAAATAATTAAGTCTTTTTTCACTAATATGACTAAGTCGTCTGTGCCACAAGCTACAAACTTCTTTACTTTCAATCGCATTCACACTACCTTTTGCAATCATGGCATGCATCACATATAAACTTGAAGTACCTTTTTTCTCGAGTCACCACTAAGTTATCTTTAGTAAGCTTCCATTGTCCAAAGCCGAAAGTATTTACAAAGCCTTCATTATCAAGCATTTTAACTGAAACCAAATTCAAGCGAACATCTGGAGCGTGTCTAACATCTTTGAGTAGTAGTTTCATTCCCATATTGGTCTCAAGACAAGCATCTCCTACACTAATAACCTTGGCCAAGCCATCATTACCCATCTTAAGTACTCCAAAATTACCTGGAGTATAAGAAGTGAAGAACTTCTTCTTCGGTGTAACATGTATTGAGGCGCCATTATCAATTACCCAGCTGAACTCATCATTAGAAGTAAGATTGACCTTGTACTCATAATAAGCAATATCAACAATAAGAAGATCATCTGAAATAGAAGATACACGATCATTACCACTATCATCCTTCTTTTCTTGCTTACCTTTGTTTTCCTTTTTCCAAAGATAGCAATATTTTTTAACGTGACCCATTTTGTGACAGTAGTGACACTCAACATTCTTGTATCTTCCCTTGGATTTGCTCCTGCTTTTACCTCTACCCTTTTGAACTCTATTCTGATTTCTTTCCCTGGTTTCAGTGACTAACATTTCAGAGTGTGACAAAGAATTCTGCGTCTTCCTTCTCATCTCTTTATTTAAAATGCCACCTTTAACAAGTTGCATGCTCACTTTATCATCCAGAGCAGAATTAGTATGAGAGATACGAAAAGTCTCCCAAGAATCTTGTAGAGTATTTAGCAACTACAATCCTTGAACCTCATCTTCAAACTTGATTCCCATGCTTGACAACTGATCCAGAACCCCTTAAAATTCATTCAAGTGATCTAATACTTGTGACCCCTCCTTGTATCTCAAATTCATCAATATATTCAACAGGTACAATTTATTATTGCCAGACTTGGAAGCATACAAGGATTTAATTTGATTCCACAAAGCCTTAGCATGAGTCTCATTAGCAATGTGATTATAAACATTATCATCCACCCATTGCCTAATAAAACCACAAACTTGTTGGTGTTTAAACTTCCATTCTTTATCTGTTTTAGATTCTGGTTTTTGTATAGAAAATACGGGTAAATGTAGATTTTTGACAAACAACAAATCTTTCATTTTGCCCTTCCATAGATGGTAATTAGTGCCATTCAAATTTATCATCCTAGTAGAATTATTTGCCTCCATCTTTCAAGCAAGTTATAACCAAATACCTAAATATGAGCTCTGATGCCAATTGATAGGAATAAAACACAATTCCCTACTTGCAAGAATTAGAGGAGCAACAATATCCATTCACAACAAGTATTAACACCAGCACAATAATACCCAATAGTAGCGAAAAATCACATAAACCAGAAATTAGAAACAAGCTAATACACCAAGATTTTTAACGTGAAAAACCTCCTCAATGAGAGAAGTAAAAATCACGAGTCACCAAGACCAGGATATAGCTTCACTATGATGAAAAATAGGGTACAAGAGAGTCACAAATTACTGCACAAAACGTGCATACAACAAGCCAAACAACCCAAGCTTCAAAACTTTCAAAACAAGAACAAGAAGATGAAAATACTACAAAAAATAGAGCTACTATGCGTGGCCAATATCTCCAGCTATAGACATCGAATTGAAGATCTGAACGGTGAAATCAAAGAACCAGATATGTAGAACACACTATCCAAATTTGAGCTCGATCCAACGGTTAATGAATCTGCAGTGGCCAATTTACAGAGACAGCTTTGTATATGTGCGAAAAATAACTTTCTCTCTTCTTTTCTCTCTAGTGTTTGGTGTTCTTCTCTCAAAAATGACCTCTCTCACTCATCCCTAACTCACCTCAGTCACTTCAACTATTCATGGACTTTGATACTACCATTTGAGCTTTTTCTCCACATAGAAAGGGAGTCCAAAGACCCCAACACTTTTCCCCTCTGTTCACAATTGATTTTTATAAGATTCTTCAATTTTAGAATTTGGACAAATCATTTCACCATGTGGCATTATGTCACTCTAGCATTGTTAACTAGTAATTGCTTTTTAATCTTTCCTCATGTATGATTAGTCACTCTCCCTACATGCTTATGCATTATGTCGCTCTAGCATTGTACTCTTTTCACTTTTTAGATGTCAAATTTGTACATATTTGTTCAGCCTTCTTTTCAAATTTTAGTTTCAATGGTGGATAAATATTTCAACTTGTAAATGCATGACTAGCAATTCAAAAAATAAACAATTATAAGGTAAGCATTGATTAGAAACCCCCTAAAGAGTGTTTAGACTCTAGAGGATCATAGTCTGTTTGCTCTAGCTCATTGATACAGTCATTTCTATGAAGAGGAAAAGGAAATTCATTTTCTCTTTGCATGGACATATGAAGAAAAGAAGAGTTACGTATTTCAATCGAGCTGTGCCGAAAACGATAAAGAACTTCCCTGTGATTTCCACCATCCATTTCTGGCTCAGAATGATCACTAATGTGTAACGGAGAAGACATACTTTCCCATTGCGGGAGCTCAAAATCACCGGAATTTGAGCTTCGGCAAGTTGAATGGGAACTAGTTAAGGATACTCCTAGCTTCTGACCTGAGATGAAATTGAGTGAAGATGAAACCCAAGCTTCTGAATCAGAATGGCTATGATGGTAACCATTATAAGCTGTTCGTCTAATCCAATGCTCATAAGGCTGAAGGAAGACGCCGTCTTGATCATTTGAACTAATATCATTCTTGCAATCTGCTGACAATGTAAAATGGCGCTTATTGTGTGATATTGGTAAAACATCATGATTGGAATTCGAGTCCATGTCGCCCTCCTCTTCATGAAAGTATTTCTTAAACCTGAATTCTTGACATCTTAATAAACCAGAATCCAATATTGAAGTAATGTTCTGTGGCTTGTCAAGAAGTAAGGATGAAGGACTAAAGTGGCATTCACCTAATATATTCATCCATGTCTGGTTTTCACCTTTACCTGAAGTTGAAAATGCAGGGATTAATTCTGGTTCTGGAGAAGTGTAAGCTATAGGCAAATTTATTTCGTCTGCGTGGCAGTCAAAACCATTTTCTAGCAGAAGAGGAATTGGTTCTCTCTTAAATTTCCTCTGCTCTTTGTAATGATTCAATGCAAAGGTGTCATGTTCTTGATCATAAAGCAGAAACTTATGTGTCACATTCCTCTTGGCACTGAAACTTGGAACTCTCCTTGAGTCACACTCATGTTCTTTCATATTGTACAGAGGTTGAAACATGTGAGAATGAGAGGTTGGAAAGTCCTGTGGAATACTTCCCTCATTCGATCTTAGGAAAATAGGAGACAAGTGACCTCTGCTACATGGTTTTGGTTCGAATTCAAGAAGTCTTGGTTCGGGTATCTTATAATTCAATTGAAAATCTGAGTTCTGAAAATCAAGTAAACCACACCCAGCAGCATCCGTTTCCTCATTATATGGAAATACAAGAGCACTGTCATACTTGGAACTGAAACTTGGAATTCTGTCAAATTTATCCTCAGGTTCATCTGTATTACAAGGTCGAGACTTGTGAGAATGTGAGGTTGGAAATTCCTTTGGAAAAATTCTTTCGTTGGATCTTAGGAAAGGAGGAGGCATCAAGTAATCTCTAATACATGGATTTGGTTCGTATTCAAGAAGTCTTGTCTCAGGTATCTGATTGTGTTCCTTAAATTGAACATCTAACTTTTGAGAATCAAGTAATCCATATCCAGCAGCATTCATTCCTTCATTATATGGAAATCCAAGAGTTGTGTCATGCTTGGTGCTGAAACTTGGAATTCTGTCCAGTTTGTATTCAGGTTCAGTTGTACTATAAGGAAGTCGAAACTTGTGAGAATTCGAGGTTGCAAATGCATGGTCTGTGGTAATTCTCTCATCAGAATTCACTAACATAGGAGACAACAAATTATCACTAAAATACGAGCTTGATTGTTCAATAAGTTTCCTTGAAGTCATTTGATCAAGTTCCTTGGGTAAATCTGATTCTCTAGAATCAGGGAAATCATATCCGGCAGTATTCACTTTCTTCCATGGATTTGGATCCTCATATTTCTGGCACAGAAAAACCACTTCTTTGAACAAACCAAATCACGTTAGGAATGTATAGCTTTAGAAAAATGCTACAGCAACGTACATTTTCCTTGATGCTCACAGGAAATAGACGACCAAGGAGCATGGAAACAATATCATCAAGCCTGAAAATTTTCTGTAGTACTCATGATAAGGGGTATGGACAAAACATTTAATATTAATAGAGGAATTGTGCCTAACCCTTTCAAAGAGAACTCCTCTTTATTAAGAAATAATGTATCTGCAACACACTGACGTAATTTCTGTCTCTTTCGACAGAAGATATTCCCATGCACATTCTGGTTTCCTGAAGATTTAGCAGAAAATAATTTGCTTAACAGTATCAACACACATTCTTAAAAATATTGATTTCACCTCTTAAGCCACTCAAATGCATTTTTCCTACAATGGTATATTTTTAACATCTGAAGGTCCAAGTAAAAGCTAGACTCATTCCTGCAGTGATGACCAAGTAAAATAAACCATGTACGATCAAATTGTTCAACACATTATTTTCCACTGAATTCACCTAGCAATCAAGAAATCAATATGAACAAAAATCAAACCTTCATCCGAAAATAAAGCTTGGGGATTGAAAGTGTCACTGCAACCTTGGGAGTTTTTCTGGATTCTGCTAGGAGAGTGGAAATCTGCATAACCAATAAGAAAGATTAATTTGGGTACTACCGCCCTCATGATTCACTCAAAATACTTGTATGCTTCATATTTTAATTCATGGCATAAGAAAGACTTAATTATATAAAACTCAACAAAAATGTTGAACTAGACAAACTGAAAAGGGAACATGACTAAATGGTAATAGATATACTAGAAGAAGAAAGAAACAAAGTTACCATAGTGTAGGATAGTTCTTAACTCATAAGTATCACTGTTCCTAATAGTTTTAAGCATGTGAAACTTCAAAGTTATCACTGTATCTCTGTGAGAGGAGTTTTGTGGAAAATTCTCCCTTAATACATACCTGAGTTATTCTTCACATCAGGTGTTGAGAAAAATTTGTCAGCTTTAACGGTTGATATGCCCTCCACCGTCCTCGAAGCATTGAAACCCATACTGCCTACCCTGATATCATCAATTTTCTCTGCATGGATATATAATGAATGTGACAAATTGGGAAAGGATTTATTACACAAATTTTGTTCCTAAAATACTGTTCATTATATATATTTATAAGATTCGAATCCAAGACCTCTTAGTTAAATTGGAAGATACTTACCACATTGACTAATCCCATATTTGTTACAATTATACATATTTAATAAATTAAAGGGTGGATTAATAGGCACTAAATCACTAGTAATAATTAAGGCCAAGAAAGTTGACAAGGATTCAATTCCTTATATAATTTTTTTGGTGAATAATCATGCTAGCTCATGAAATAAGTTTGAGTTCTTCAGTAAAATCTGCCAAAATGAGTAGACAATTATTTCAACCAACCTCTGGAATGTTCAGTTTGTTCAGGCTCCTTAGGTAAGGAATCATCTTTTTGAACCGGCCGGTGAGAATTAAACCTCAGACCTGCATCCTGCTTCAATTTCTTAAAGAAAGCATACTCAGAAGTTTTGGGATCATTTGTACCTGAATACATACATAACCAGTTATGTAAGATATTAACCTACAAAAGCAACTTTCCATCTCAAAATTTAATACAATTACCAGCAGAATAAAATTTAAAAACATAGACATAAACCTCAACAACAACAACAACAACAAAGCCTTTACATGTATAAAACAAAGCTGTTGTGCCCTGTCCATCTAATCAAATTTATGCTTAGATTCCTTTGGATATAACTTGGCACTCTTCTTATCAACTTATTCAGATGTAATCTTGTATGATTTAACTCTTTTCGACAACCATGAACATGCGCAATTGCACAATTGTACAAAACTACAATTACCCTGCCTGCCTACCAAAGCTGAGTATGAAAATTGCAGAATGCTTACCAGTTTTAATTTTCTTTTTTCCTTTTGGCGGTGTGTAAGAGCCTTCTAGTCTGCAGCTTTTATGGTTATCTTCTTCCGGAATTGTAGATTTCGTTCTTTTGCGGCAACCACTATCTGGAATAAGAAGGAAAACAAAGGCACTATCGAATAATAATAGAAAATAATAAATAAATAATTGGTAAATTTTGAACTATCGTATCCATTCAAAACTATAAACAGAAACACAAAAAAAAAAAAAAGGTTGAAACCGAAAACAAATCACTAATCGGAGATGTTAATTGGATACAAAAAATACACAAAAAGTAAAGAAAAAATGGTGAATCGATAACTTAACAATAAATCAACCGCATACTAAACAAAAACGAAATAGAAAATGGAAGAGAAAGAAAGAAAAAAAAAGGAATGAGTAATTCGAAGTGTGAATAATTGAAAAATCCAGAGAGGAAAAGGAACCTTCAGTGGTGTGGAATTCGGGTTTTGGAGGTTCATGGAATCGTGGTTGGCGTTGGCGAAATCGATCGATGAGATTATTCTTCGTTTTGTTCATCGGAATGAGTCAGTCCTGGAATTGCCGGTGTTAGTGGCAAGGGCAGTTGTGGAGAAAATATAACACTGGTTTTGGCGCCAAACCGCAAGTGACAGGTTGCGTGCTAGTTTTAATTTTAATTAAATTATTTATTTATTTATGAGGGGATGTGAAGCCAAAAAATTTTAATATGTGTTGTAAAATAAATAAAAGATATACTAAATATAAAATAAAGATCTATAAATAGAAGACTCTAGTATTAATATAATTAGTTTAATAAAGATGATTCATATATTTATTAATATATGCAGTAAAAAAGAGAGAGAGAGAGAGAAACTATTAGTAGTGTAAAGAGAGAGAAGGGTGTTTTATTGCTTCTATGTGTGTTCAATATGCTTCATATTATGTTGCTATTTATAAGCACAAAGAAGTTTTACTTTTCAAACATAATTAAATGCAATCACTCTTGGTAAACTAAGTCTCATGGAAAATGATCATCCACATCATTCATCCTTATCACAACACTTCCCCTTGGATGACCATTTATGATTATTGCCTCGTTAAAACCTTATTAAAGAAAAAGCCAGTGAGAAAAAACTTTAGTGAAAGAAAAAGAGTACAATATCCTTTGGGAACTGCCTCATTAAAAACCTTGTCAAGAAAAACCCAATGGAAAAAATCCTGACCAATGAAAAAGAGTACAGTTTCCGGCTCTTGCTGACATTATTTTATATCTCGAAATTGGTGCATCCCAATCTGATGTACCAATCTTTCAAAGAAGGATTTTAGGAGTGACTTTGTAAATAAATCTGCCAGATTATCACTTGAGTGGATCTTTGATTTATCCACTTTTAAGTTGAGCAATGCATGATGTATTATTTTTAAACAGGACAGTTGAAGTTATCTTCTGATCAATCAGTCCACATGGTGACAAAATATATTGGATCAAACTCTTGAGATAAAAAAAAAACACTCGTGACTTGGATCCATAGGGATAAAACAATCCCATATCAATTATTCCATGAAGATATCGAAAGATTTGTTTGATTTCATTCCAATGTCTTTTGGTTAGAGAGGAACTATATCTTGCTAGTAAATTCACAGCAAATGATATATCAGGTCTTGTATTATTGCAAGATACATTAGCGCTCCAATGGCACAAAGATATGGTACTTCAGGACCAAGGATATCTTCATTCTCTTCTTTAGGACGGAATTGATCATTTTCTACATCCAAAGATCTTACGATCATTGGGGTACTTAATGGATGTGACTTATCCATATAAAATTTCTTCAAGATCTTTTCTGTGTATGTTGTTTGATGAATAAAGATCCCACTTTTTGTATGCTCGATCTGCAGGCCGAGACAAAATTTAGTCTTTCCAAGATCTTTCATCTCAAACTCTTCTTTTAGAGTTTTTATAATTGTCGGAATCTCTTCAGGAGTTCCAATCATATTTAAATCATCAACGTACACAGCAATTATAATGAATCCAGATGCAGATTTCTTTATGAAAACACATGGACAGATATCATCATTCTTGAATCCGTTTTTGGCCAGATACTCAGTAAGATGATTATACCACATTCATCCAGATTGCTTTAGACCATATAAAGATCTTTGCAATTTGACTGAGTATAACCCATGTGAATATTCATTGGATGGTTTAGATATCTTTAGTCCTTCAGGAACTTTCATATAGATATCACGATCTAATGAGCCGTATAAATAGGTTGTTACTACATCCATTAAATGCATATGTAATTTATGATATGCGGATAAACAGACCAAATAACGCAATGTTATTGCACCCACTACAGGGGAATACGTTTCTTCATAATCTATACTGGGCCTTTGTGAAAAACCTTGTGCCATAAGTTGGGCTTTATAGCGCACAACTTCATTTTTCTCATTTCGTTTTCTCACAAATATCCATCGGTATCCAACATGTTTTACATCATCTAGTGTACGGACTACAGGTCCAAAGACTTCACAATTTGCAAGTGAGTCTAATTCAACCTTCATGGAATCTTCCTATTTTGGCCAATCATTTCTTTGTCGACATTCTTCGACTGATCTTGGCTCAAGATCCTTACTTTCATGCATGATATTTAATGCCCCATTATATGCAAATATTTCATTGATAATTGTCTTATTTCGATCCCATTTCTCTCCTGTAAAGACATAATTTATCGAGATCTCATCATTTTCACAATTTTCAGGTACCTGAACGTCTTGTGGCATTAAAACTATATCAAAATTTTGGACAACTGCAGGTGCTTTTTCTATGTCTTTTTCAACAGGAACAGTATTTACCTTTTTTTCTTTTTCGAGAATTTTTCTCTTTGGAACCGACAGGCTTGCCACGCTTCTGGCATGAATTTGCTTCGATGGCAATTTGTCCGACTGGGACATCAACTCGAATCGAAGCATTTTCAGCCGGCATATAGGATTTAGTAATCCTTTTCGTATTAGAAAATGCATCAGACAATTCATTTGCTATTCTTTGCAAATGTATAATCTTTTGAACTTCTAGTTCAGATTGCCCTGATCGAGGATCTAAATGCATTAAGGATGATGCATTCTTTTCAGGAAGCTTATTCTCTCCCCCCTAATGTTAAAAATTTTGATTCATCAAAATGACAATCCACAAACCGGGCTTTAAATACATATCCAATTTGTATCTCAAGATACTTCACTATAGAGGGAGAATCATATCTAACATATATCCCCAATTTTCTTTGGGGTCCCATTTTGGTGCGAGAAGGTGGTACAATTGGAACATATATCGCACACTTAAGTATTTTTAAATGGGAAACATTTGCCTGCTCACCAAAATCTAATTGCATAGGAAAGAACTGATGGTAACTCGTTGGCCTCAAACGAATAAGTGTTGCGACATGTAAAATAGCATGCCCCCAAGCTGAGGTTGCATTGGGATATTTGTTCTCATAAGTAAGGGTCTAGCAATTAATTGGAGGTGTTTAATAAGTGACTCTGCTAACCCATTTTGTGTGTGAACATAAGCTACTGGATGTTCAACACTTATTCCATTAGCCATACAATAGGCATCAAAAGCTTGGGAAGTAAATTCACTAGCATTATCAAGACGAATTTCTTTGATTGGATTTTCTGGAAATTGTGCTTTTAATCGAATAATTTGAGCAAGTAATCTCGCAAACGCCAGGTTGCGAAAAGACAATAAGCACACATGTGACCATCTCGAAGATGTGTCTATTAGGACCATAAAATATCTAAAAGATCCACATGGTGGATGAATAGGTCCACATATATCGCCTTGAATCCTTTCTAAGAATTCAGGGGACTTAAATCCAATCTTTACTGGTGATGGCCTTAAAATTAGCTTCCCTTGAGAACATGTAGCACAACAAAATTCACTAGATTTAAGAATCTTTTGGTTCTTTAGTGAATGTCCATGAGAATTTTCAATAATTCTCCGCATCATGGTTGTTTCCGGATGACCCAATTGGTCGTGCCAAATTATAAATTTATTTGGGCTAGTAAGCTTCTGGTTTACAATGGCATGTGATTCAATTACACTAATTCTAATATAATACAACCCAGATGAAAGTGAGGATAACTTTTCTAATATAACATTTTTATTTGAATCATGGGTTGTGATATACAAGTACTCATAATTTTCCTCATTTATTGTCTAAATATGATATCTATTTCTACGAATATCTTTGAAACTCAATAAGTTTATTAGAGACTTAGTAGACAATAGTGCATTATTTATTATGAATTTTGTTCCTCCAGAAAACAAAATTATAGCTCTTCTGGAGCCTTCTATCACATTGTCCAAGCCAATAATAGTATTAACATATTCTTCTTTTGGCACAAGATGGGTAAAATATATATTACTTTTGAGAATGGTGTGCGAACTTACACTATCCCCAAGGCAAACATCTTCACTATATGTCCTTGCCATTCTCTTCAAAGACAAATAATAATAGAATGAGTAGAAATGTTTGCTTAGTAAAATTATTTCCTTGATTGAAAATATTTTTCTAAAAAGTATAGTATATACTAAAAATTTTATTATTATTAGCAGATTCAGTAATTTTGAAATTCAAATGCATAAAACTTAAAAAGAAGTTTCTTACATTATTTATTTACATGAATATTTAACAAATACACATATTAAACTATTCAATCACAAATGGCCAATATTTCCTTCAGGATCCTCAAAGAAATAAGATACATCATAATGAGTGGTGGAATTTTCAACATCATTTGAAACAAAATTTATTTCCTTTTTTGTCATCTTTTTTCAAAGATGTTTGATAAAGATCATCTAGGTGCCTTGGTGTACGATAGGTATGCGACCAATGACCTTTTCCACCACAATGGAAACATTTATCCTTAATTGATTTATTTTACCCAACATTTCATTCTTTATCCCACTTTTGGTGAGATCCTCTCTTGTGAACATAATTTCTTTCCTTCCATAATTTTCTCATTACTAAAACCTTGCCATTACCTCTTCCGTGGTAATGATTTGTCGCATTTACTTTAGAAAATGGGGCTGCGCCAGTTGGGCGCACTTCATGATTCCTTAGAAGTAATTCATTGTTGCGTTCAGCAACATAAAGGCAAGAAATTAACTCAGAACACCTTTTAAATAATTTTTCTCAATACTATTGCTACAGGAGCACATTCGAGGCATGGAAGGTCGAGAAAGTTTTCTCTAACATATCGGGCTTGAGGAAGTATCACCGTCTTTTGATGACTATACTTTTCTTACAGATCTGCAGGATCTTTTAATGTGAGATATTCATTTTTCAATCCTTCGTCAAGATGACGACGAAGAAAAATCATGGCCTTGGCTTTATCCTTCTAGGATTATTTTCAGCCTTAATGGTATCTCCAAGATCCACTGAATCAAGATGGATTTTAGTATCTAGTATCTATGATAAATAGTTGTTTCTAGATATATCAAGAGCATTAAATTCAAGATGATAGAACTTTGACATAATGAAAATTTGTTACCTCAAGTCTTCATAAAATTTTATTAGAGTCTCGCGCTGATAACGTGTTGTAAAATAAATAAAAGATATACTAAATATAAAATAAAGATATGTAAATAGAAGACTCTAGTATTAATATAATTAGCTCAATAAAGATGATTCATATATTTATTAATATATGCAGTAACGAAAAGAGAGAGAGAAACTATTAGTAGTGTAAAGAGAGAGAAGGGTGTTTTATTGCTTCTATGTGTGTTCAATAGGCTTCATATTATGTTGCTATTTATAAGCACAAAGAAGTTTTACTTTTCAAACATAATTAAATGCAATCACCCTTGGTAAACTAAGTCTCATGGAAAATAGTAATCCACATCATTCATCCTTATCATAACAATATGAAAATATTGTTGGAGATATGGTCGAAGATGAGGTTGAGAGTTGTTATTCTTGGTCCTTGAATGTGGTCGCACTGAGAAGACTTAGGAAACTTTTTAAAATTTTTCGAGAAAAGGATAAATAGGTCTATGATTTTTTTGTCCCGTGAACATTTTCGTCATTCACTATTGTTAGTCAAAAAATAACTGTATTTGAAGACTGAGGTGATTCGAAATATTAGTAAAGCCTTGAAGTGGGAGTAGGAATCGAAAGGGGCGTACTTGGAGGCATTGAGTAAGAAATTGGCACGGGTTCGATTGGTATAGTAAATCAAACAGTTACCCGGATAAGGAAGATCGAAGATTTTGAAATCAAAAGGAATTCAGCAACTGTCACACTTTTGGGCAAAAGAGCGGGAACAGGTACCCAAATTCTCGCATACGTGGGGGCGTCACTTCATTATTGATTGGTTATGGAAATGGATATAAATATTAGAAGGCTCGAAAATATAAGGGTTGAAACTTTCTTCAGAAAAACACTCAAGCACACTCACATCCCAGCGAATTTCTGAGTCTGCATTCGTGTCCATTTTCTGTAGGGTTCCTTCCATGTTTTACCTTTTCAATTTACAATTTCTACAAAATTTACTTTTCTTGTTCAGTTTATCTTTAAAGCAACCTTTAATTTCCCTGTCAAATTTATATTTCGGCACCTTTTAAATTTCTATATCAAAAGTCCCTTGATTCAGTTCGAAGGCGTTTTATCGCTTTGATTTAAATTTCAATGCAAACCATTTTAATTTCAGTCAATTTTATTTTTCAAATCTTTATTTTACACTTTTCAGTGTTTTCCTTTTAATTCTTGTCTGATTCGAGGATCTTTGATGCACTTATAGAAAACTGGTACCTACAAAAGAGGAGTAGGTTTTCGCTCCCAGACCATTAGAATCGAACCACCTTTGACTTGATAAAAATCGACAAAACAACTATTTGAAAATTTCTCTAAATTTTTGACATTTTTAAAAGGTGGACATATATATTCCTCCATTCATATGGGTTTTTCAAGCTCAATAAAAAAATTTGATGTGGTTTCCGTTGTGTTGACATGGCCGTTACGAATGCATACATGGCGGCATAGTTTTTAAAATGGGACAAATTAGTCCCCTCTCTTAAAATAATAAGACATATATATCTTTCTTCTCCTTTCTTCTACCTCCACTTACATACCAACATTTTCATTTTTCTTCCACCTCTTTCACCCTTTCTTCTTTTTCTTCTTCAAATAATAATAAACATTTTTACCAAATCAAAACAAACCAAATAGATAGCAACATTGAATCCATTGAATCAAAACAAATCAAAATAGTGATTATAATTCATTCACCATGAACAATCTCTTGAATCCTGAATGATTCATGACACAACAATATCAAACTCAACAAACACAAAACACATTCATCAATTCTAAGAACTAATTAATTAGCTAAAATTAAAAGGAAAAAAAGTTTCTTTGAAGAAGGCAAAGAGTGAGGAGAGACTTTACGCTGGTCTAATTCCTAAATCAAAGGTTCAAAATTTTTCATAAAGGAGAAAGAGGAGAAGAGGAGCAGATCAACGCTGGAAGAAAAGGAGCAGAGGAGCAAATTAGAGCAAAAGCCGTTGTTAGGACCCACCATTGTTAGAGATATCGCTGTTGCTGTGAGACCAAGAAAAGTGACGCAAAAAACAATGAGCTTGAGAGGCTAAGAGAAGAGATCTGAGAGGCTGAGCAAGAGAGAGAAGGGAGGCAACAGTGCGAGCTTGAGAGGCTGAAAGAAAGGAGGCGACAAATGTGAGCTTGAGAGGCTGATCTCAATAGCAACCATCACTGATGTCGCGCCATTGCTGGCTTGCAACCTTGAGAGCAAGAGAGAAGGATAGCAGTAAGAGTGCTGAGTAGGAGAGAGAGCGAAGGAGACTTGAGATAGTGATGATGATAGGCAATGAAATTCTGAGAGAAAAGGGAAAGACAGTTGAGAGTGAGAGCAAGAAAGAGGAAGATCCAGGCTTAGAAAGGTAGGGAGAAGTTTTGAACCCCTGCATCAAAACGAGGTTGTTTGGAAGAAAAAGGATTAATTTGTCCCGTTTTGAAAGCTCTCCCTCCACTTGTGCATCTATAACGGCTAGTTCAGCATAACGGAAGTCACATCAAACTTTTCCATTAGGTCTGACAGACCTATATAAACGGAGGGATATATATGTCCAACTTTTAAAGAGGTCAGGGACTTAAAAGTATTTTCAAATGGTGAGGGACAAAAATTGTCCACGGGATAAAAGATGAGGGACCTATTTATCCTTTTTTCAAATTCTTTTCATCATCTCGCACAATGCGAGAAGCTCCTGCCAAAAGAGCTTCTTTCAATGCATATTGCTTAGTGCAAAAAAGCTTTTTTAATGCTTTTTAAATAATAAATTAAACAATTAACTGCGAGAGTGAGAAGCTTACTTTATCAAATCAATCCGATGAATTCAGTTTCTGGTTGTGTGCAAAATATTGATATTTTAATATATTTTTTGGACAAATTTAATTATTTTGTAAAGGAAATGATTAAAAAATTAATTTTTACTTTCCTATATAAAGAGTTAACTGGTTTAATGAGATACATATTCACTTTCACTCGTCTCTTCAGATTCACTTTCACTCCTCTCTTTACAATTTGTGACTTCTACGATTACCTTTTAAGTTCTTGTAGTCTTTCATAGTTCTTTAGTTTATGTATCATAGTTTTTTACTTTAGATAGATGTAAAAAATTTGTTGCAAGACTAATGGAAGCTAATGTGAGTTTACTAGTATATTTTGATGGTGAGGTTATACCATATACAACTAAGGGTGTAGAATTTATTTGTAGAAGTCTAGTTTCTTTTACTATTTCTTGCACATTGCCAGTTGTAGAGTGGAAAAATAGATTATGCCAACACATACACAGAGATATTTTAAAAAGAGTTAGTATCATTTTATACAGGCAATCAGTGTTGGTTTTCGGTAGTATAATACAATTTCAATTAATGAATGTGATTGATGAAGCCACTATACTAGAGATGTTAATAATTTATAGACAGAATCAAGCTCATGTGTCGATCCTGGAGTTGTATGTTGAGTTCGAGCAATTGGCTATTAGCCACAAATAAGAGGAATCATTTCTAAGTGAAGGAGACAATATAGACTGGGAAGAAAATAACAGTGACAGTGAAAAATAGATTTTAGCCAACAATGACATGTTGGGAGGAAGCGATAGAGGAAACAAGAGTACTGATAGGGAAGTTCATGCTTCAATAAACACGATAGCAAGCCAACATTCTTTCGACGTGTCATCTTTTATGCGTGCTTTGAACCTCGATGCTATGAACGTACCAGAATTTCTTGAGTTTGCAAACCCAAGTATGTCCTTTATCATTTTTTTAAAGAATGTTAGTTAAATTGTTTTTTTAAAAGAATGTTGATTATTTCAATAATTTTATTTTGAGTTAAGACGTTAAATACTATGAGATATACTTTTATAGAACTTTAAAATTATTATATATTCCTTATTTATAGGCATTTCCTTTGTGCAAGATAGTGAGTTTGTTGTTGGAATGAAATTTGGTTCCAGGGAGGTTGTGGTCATGGCAATTAGAAAGTATACCCTTTTTAAAGGGGTCGATTATAGGGTCTACAAGTTTGAGCCTTGATGTTTTATATGAAATGCCTGCAATATGGTAGAGGTTGTGATTGGATGATTTTGGCTAGTTTGATTCAGCGTAAGTGTTGTTGGAAAATTAGGCGGTACAGTGAAAGTCATATGTGTACTATGGGGACAATTTCTCAAGACCATTCAAAAATAGATTTAGACACAATTGCGGATGCTACAACGCCTCTAGTTGAAGTCGACCCATTCTTGAAGGTCCAACTTGTCATTGAAAATGTTTAATCGAAGTTCAACTATATGATAAGCTATCGTAAAGCTTGGTTGTCAAAGCAAAAGTCAATTGCAAAAATCTTTGGTGGTTGAAAAGTTTTCTTTGAGAGTTTTTTGGCATGGTGTATGCCAATGTGTGCTTAGAACCCAGAATCTATGGTTCAGGTAGATACTATACCAGCATCGTAGATCTGAGGTGGATGAAGGTGTCAAAATAATGCGTTGAGTATTTTGGAGCTTCCATCCATGCATTAGAGAATTTCAACACTGCAAACTATTCGTGCAAGTTGATGTCACACATCTGTATGGAAAATAAAAAAGGAGCTCTTTTGGTTGTTGTGTCTCAAGATGAAAACCAAAATATCGTGTCACTTGCTTTTGCCACTGTTGAAAGAGAGTCCGTAGATGCATGGCATTTTTTCTTAAATAATCTATGGAGGAATGTCATTAGGAGGGATGGTGTTGGTATTATTTCTGATCGACACAACTCTATTAGCGCAACAATGGCTAGATGTAACAATGCGTTGAGTCATCGAAGGGTATTTCATCTTTTTTGTGTCAGGCATATTGCGTCAAACTTCTTACGAAGATTTAAGGTACCGTACATGCAAAAACTCATCATAACTATGGGTAAAACATTTTTTATATAAAGTTGGTCTTTACAGATTTTTAATTTGTTATATACTTTTTGAATTAGTAATGAGTTGTATTATCTTGAAACAAATTCTATGTAGGGTATTCAAAGACTGAACCACAATACACTGAGCAATACCAGCGATTGTGGGAGTAGGGAGAGACATATACTCAATGTTGTGACAAGATTGATTGTCAACAATTGGTTATGGCTTTCATTGAAGGGCATCATTAGGGTCATATGACAACCAATCTGGTTGAGTGCATAAACTCTGTGTTGAAAGGTACGCACAATCTCCTTGTGATGACATTGGTAAGGACAACCTTTTATCACT
Source organism: Arachis duranensis (assembly GCF_000817695.3). Lineage (NCBI taxonomy): Eukaryota > Viridiplantae > Streptophyta > Magnoliopsida > Fabales > Fabaceae > Arachis > Arachis duranensis. The sequence continues at coordinate 22,201,934 of NC_029773.3, read as the reverse complement.
TGAATGAGCTATTTACCCGAAAGAGTGCAGAGGATCAAGAGCGCATCAATGTTGTACATGCCTTCTCAAAATTTTCCACTACGAAGTTGCAGAAAAATTTGCAGGCATCGATTTAATAGGCACAATGAAGTTTTCGAGGTTCGTGAGATGCCTAATGGAGTTGAATACACGATTAACCACAGGCACAAAGTCTGTGGCTGTGGTAACTTCTAAGTGACTCAACTTCCATGTCACCATATTTTTTCATGTTGTGCTAACCAGCGTCTTGATTAGCGGTTTATGTGCATGCCATAAAAAAGATGAACGAAATCTGTAGAGTTTACTGGACTGAGTTTGTACTTGTTGGAGATCCGAGCACATGGCCACCTAACATTGGGCCACAGTTGATCCTTAATCTTGCATCTAGGCGAGGCGGTAAAGGTCGACCAAAATCTATCTATTATTTGAATGAAATGGATGTTCACCAGATGCGTGGTCCGCGACCATGCAACCTTTGCAGGGGCAAGGGACATAGTCACAGTTGATGCCTTCATCGTGCTGGGTCGAGCTCAGCTATGCAGGTCCTGCCGCATAGTTATGTTGTGGTTTTCTGAGGATCAATATGTTCGTAGAGTTTATATGATTAATTCAGATGTTGTCTTTGTGTGTGATACATTGTTGTGGTGATGATTAAAGTGTTATTATTCTAACATATTGACATTAAGTTGTTAGTTCTTACTGTGTTTTCTTCTACCCTAATCCAGCACATGTTGTATTGTAATGATGTGCCATGTAATGGAAAAAAATATTACGAAATGAATTTAATTTCACCATTTTTAAATTAAGAAAGATGCATTCAAGGTACAATCCAAATGATTAATTACTGAAAAATCAGTCACAAAATACATATGATGGTTGGTACTAAAGAGTTCAGAATACATAAAAATTTTACATCAAAACATGCACATGATAGTTGCTACCTAAGACTATGCTACACTAAAGATTAAATGATGTTCATTTTTTTCATTCTTTTTCCTAACCAACTTGGACCGCCAATTACAAACTTATTTCCCCTTTTAAGCATTTTCATGAAAGGTGATGGGCTGAGTTTATCTAGTGATGCTACATGAGTTCGGAGAAAATATGCCCTGTCATTCCCATTGCCGCATTGGCAATTGCCGCCAACACTACCGCTTGGGGAGTCATGATCATCATCACCATTGTCGTTGTTACCCATGCTTGTGTCCTTGGATCCCTCCTCATTGTCTTTATCTAATTCGCTACATGTGTCTTTTTTTGTGTATTTGTTAGGCTTGTTCATTCAGGCATGTGTCAACCTTCCCATGTGTGTAGACAAAGCCACCATCAAAGCAACTACCCCTAAAATCCATAGACATTCGTGCAGTAGACTGGCCAGCATTGCTAAGAACATGGCGAGCACGAGCATCTAGTGACATATGACCAAGAATTTGTTGACTTCGAATGGAACCTGCATGTGATTCCTCGTTATTCTGTGGTTTCTATTGTTGAGCATTGCTTGTCGCTGGTATGGCAGGATTCCAAAATGAAAATCAAAACTGGTCTCGTCCCGACTCCATTAACCGAGATATTGAAGAATTTCCAACATTCCTTTCTTATTGTTGCCATTGTTGTTGTTGCAAATGAGGTGGTGCATGCGGTCCCTGTGGTGGATAGTATGGTGGAAGAGGGTTGTACTATGGTGGATAGTAGGGTGGCAGTAGTGGATACTATGGTGAGTAGTGTGGTCGATAGTACGATGGATACTATGGTGGTGGTCAGGGCAGATAGTGTGATAAGAGTGGTTGATATGGCAGGTGTGGTTGTTGTGCGTCAAATGGATCAACCCAAACTTTGTCGCATATAGTCAAATGATCACTAGAGTGTCTTCAATACCAACTGATGTATTCAATGGTAGGTGAATAAAGATATACTTGAAAGTCTTCAATGGTATAATAGTGTTAGTCCACATCCCAGGTTGCTATCCAGTTGCTATGATGTTGTCTCCAGTCGGTGTTTTGTTCACCACGCAATGTCACATTGTCTGTCCTTCTAGATCTTTTGGCAGGCCAGGTTTAGGCTATAGATAACCAAATTGCCGATGAACTCGATCAGCTGGGTGTCATTCTATAATCTCAAAGTTGATCAAGGACCCCACAATAGTCCATATCTCATGATGATTATATACATCTTGCGACACCTCATGGTGGATGTCGACATACAGAAGCCATAGAAATTGCAGTAAATTGTTCCATCAATCAAACAAAAGTTCACAGCAGCAAATATATTTTTTTATTATACTTCAAGATTTTTAGTTATTACTATAATACCCTTATTATCAGAATATCATGCTTGAGTCGTGATATTACTAATAGTAAAAGCACTACGTGTATTCCCTGTATTACCTATTTACATACATAGGAGCCTTTAAGAACGAAACTTAAAGCTAAAGGCATTTTTTATACAGATACATACATACATACATCTTTCATTTATCCCAATAAAATCAATAATTACTACAATCCAACAGCTACAACCATTGTCATGAATAAAATGTATCAAGTACATTTTTATACACATATTAGTATATATATAACAAATAATTCCTATTCCTCTGTACAAAATTTATAACAATAATAAAGACGAGAGAAAACAATAACTAAATACAAATTCATTCTAAAAATACAGAAATAAATGTCCAATGCTCAGTAGAATTTTTTGATCCTTCCTCACCTATTTCTTGAAAATGTTGGATGTAGAGGGTGAGAACCTAACCCGAAGGTCTTAGTAGAGGGGTTTTCAGAATTGTCATAGAAAGATATGTAAAATAAAATTTGTTTTGCGATAGTGATCAGTGCTTGTCTTATGAACCTTTCTCTTGGAAATTTCTTATCTTCCAGACTTTTAGGATTCAACAGTTACTCCTTCACAACTCGTATTCCTCAACACCATTCTCTCTTCTAAATTATCCCTCTTTAAAATTAACTGATTTAACTTCACTGCTATTTACTTTTCTTATGTCTGACCACAAGATATATTATTCACTTTCTATTCCTTTTTAAATTTACTGTTCAGTCAGTATCTTTCTTCAAAGACCACTATCACTCACCATAATTCCAAACCAATAATTTCAATCACAAGAAATCAAATATTCAAACAAACAATCACACACAGAGAACAATTATAACAAGTAGCATAAATAGACAAACAGAAAAATAAAAAAAGAGATACAATTTCAAGCAATATATAAAGAAATACAAAATGATGCATGCCTATCCTACTGGTCGTGAGCTCATGTGTTGGTTAAACTGCCAGAGCCCGACACATCCTTTAGCTAACCTGGACATAGTCTCTCTGTTACGCATCCTTAGGAGGAATACATCGCGAGAGTGTGTCCTACCACCTTCTCCTAAAGGTATCACCAGGGAGAATAAATTGAGGGAGAGTGCCCTACCACCTTCCCTTGTAAGGCCATGCCATATAAAACAACAGAGAGTGTCGTCCTACACAAAGGAGAGTGCATTCTCATATTGCAACAAGAGAGAATGTGAGTGGGATAAAACCACTATCTCCACATCACACCACAACTAAGAGCAAGCGGGACAAAACTACCATTCTTGCTCGGTGCAGGTGCCTCATCAACAACGCAAGTGAGACAATACCCACATGCTTGCTAATTCAGTGATCATATCTCAATCACAACCACGCAAGGGGAACAAAATATCTTCCTTGTCAATTTATAATCACATTCCAATCATAATCACAATCAAATATAATCAAGATCATAATCAAAACCAAAACCAAAATCAAAATCATAATTCTTTATATTCACATTTATCACAAGGATAATTATCCTCAAGCCGTGAGTGGGATAAAACCACCGTTCTCACCATGGACGGGACAAAACTACCATTCCTACAAAATAATAACGCACTGAGCAAGCAGGACTATACCACCATATTTTCCATGCAATCAATTAATATCACAATTTCAAATCACTTATTAGTATCTTTTCTTTCTAAAATTCATATTTTGACCCATTTATTTTCAATAATAGTATACTAGGTCCACATCATGCCAAAAATCATATTCATTACTCATTTCATCTCTAAACTATACGATTGGATTCACATACCCTTCGAAAACTCAACATAACATTATACTCTATTGTCAGATAACAGAACATATCATTTTTTTTAACTTACTCATATTGACCCAACTGATGTTCATGTTCATCTTAAGGCTTCACACTTTAGGGCCTTAGCACATTCTGGGTTTAAATCAAAATCTCTTTCTTTCAAATTAAGCCGAACATCGAAAATAAGCCTCAAGAGTTTTAATACCTCAACCGACCCGAGGAGAATTCACAATTATTATTCATCCTCAAGCACAAAACCATAAACTCGACATAATAAGCAACCAATGAATTCCATTTAAATCTCATCTCACACTTCCTATTCCCAACCCTTGAGTTGATAATTAATTAGCTTTCTAAATCTTTAATTAATCAAATCTCTTTTCAAGTTAACTCCAATTACTTTATTTATTCTTTTTATTATTAATTAAATAAAAAAAGTTAACCTATCAATCAACTTCACAAATTAACATAACCATACAACTCTTTGATAAACCAAGCTCTTAAACTAACTTCAACTCCATTTTAAGCTTAAGACTCTCCCAGGACATAATTCTTTAATTAAAAGATCAAATTAAACTCCAAGACAAAGTCTCTAGTCTTTATAAAAACACAACAATTCTCATTATCTTTATTATTTAATTTCATACAAGTGTTATAAAAATCTTAGCAGAACCTCCCCTAAAACTCAAATATTTCCACCATTCAAGGATTCCTTCTGAATCAAATCTCTCTCAAACCTTTCTGAATCATTTTAAATACCAAATAATTTCTCAACATATACAAATCAAATTTCTAATATCAATGTATTTATTTTCTTATCTTAATTTATCTTAAAGTTATTAAATTTTTACACATTAGAGCAGCAACAGAAGTTGTTCCAATCCTAATCCATCCACCAAGAGGCTTCAAGCATTGTTACTAATTAATTTTATTATTAGAGCTTTTAATCCCTTATTAATTTCATTCTTTTTTTCAAAACAGTCCAATCTGATCCATAAGACTCAGACGTTCACTAAAATATATGATATGAATTTAGGATAATTCCTTGAATAAAATTAAGTTTAAGAAAAGCCCCTACCTAAATCGAATCAACTATGCGACAAACTCCCTTTTATTCTTATTTCGTAGCAGCAGCAATAATTCTGATCGTTCCCGCACAGCAACATCATCGAACATGACTTAGAGTTGCAGTTCTAGCAGTTTTGAGGACTCTCCATAGCAATGACAGCCATAAACACAGCATGTAACTATGGTAACTCAACCCTATGACATCAACACCTTAAGATCTTTAACAGACTATAACAGAACACTAACATCAAGGGTTCCAAAACAACAATACTTACTGTAACTAAGGAGGAATGATGAAACGGAGCATCAGCAGCTCCGGCGGTGGTTTTGGCGATAATAACGCCAAACTCGGTGACCAAAATCACGGCAGCACAATCTTCTCCTCCTCCGGCGAGTTCTTCTTCTCTCTGTTTGCATTCTGATAGTTCTCCCCTTCATGCAATGGCGACCTCCTATGGTGATGACCTACACAGTGGCGACAGTGACAGAAGCTTCGATGGTGGCGATCGTGGTTCAACGTGGCAAAATAGTGACCCCAACGACATCGTGTAACTCGTCGACGACCATGGCAGCGGCGGAAAACCCCTTTCTCCCTTTCCTCTGTCGCACTTTCTCTCTTTCTCTCTTCGAAGTTCCTCTCTCTGTGTACAGTCACGGTGGCAGTTGACAACTCCAATGATGATGACTATGACGGTGACGGAGTGGCTCAATGGCAACAAGACTTCCCTTCTGTTCTCTGGCTCGCATTTTGGTGTCGTCAGCAGCAGGCTCCTCTTCTCTCTCTTGTTCGACAGAGATGGCAATGGCGGAACCTTGGCCACACACTCTCTTTTTCTATCTCTCTCTTTCATTTTCTCTCTCTATCTTTTAAGCATTTGTTTTATTGGTTCATTGTTCTCACGGTCAAAACTGAGCTCACTGTGTGTGTGTGTGAGAGAGAGAGAGAGAGAGAGAGTGAGTGAGTGAGTGTGTGTGTTTTGAGAGTTTTAGGGTTAAGGTTTGTTTTGGGTAAAGAGGAGTAAGGTTAGTTTGGTTATTCAATAAAATTAGGGGATAAAGTAGTAACTTGAAACTTAATTTAATCCCTTAAAATTACTTTAAGAATACTATTTATTTACCCACTTACAAAATATTTTCAAATAAGTACTCTAATTTTAAATTAGAGATAATATAATTAATTTTCTTTTATTCATAAAAATTAAATTCAAAATCTCAATATTCAAATTAAAATAACAAATCCTCCTTATTTTTTAATTACTAAAAGTTTGAATTTTAAATAAGAAAATACCAAATTATTATGAAAATAAAATCATAAATAAATATAATAAATTATAAATAATTCATTATTTAATTTCTAAAAGTTCGGAGTTTTACAATACCAGTAACTGCTTAAGTTATGCCACTTTCATTCCTCTAAGGTTCTCGTATTGCCTCCAGTTATTCCACCTGAACATATTAATCTTTCTTAATTAGAAACATAACAATAATCAAATAATATTGTAATATACAATTTATATGTAATAATTCCATTTTTTGCGAGAAAAAAAATCACCTTCGTGCCAATGGAAAGACTCCACCTGCAGGAACAGGTGCAGGAATCGGAACTAGCCAAGGCATTCACTCCCAAGCCCAGATGTGCAAAAACACTAGTTAGCCATACATCTCCTTCATTTCATAATGCGAGACCTGACATAAAGACTTATATAAATATACCAAACATGCCGATCCCCAACTGTCAGACCTGATTTCTGAAAAATTCCTCAACATGGGCAAGTATTTGCAACTAACCATAGATGTCAACTTGTCAGGAAACAAAGTGGTCCCAATCAAGTATAATATATGACATCGGACATAGCATTGGATAGACTCTATAGTGTCCAATGCATCTGCATCACGGATTTGTCTGATCCATGACAACTTCATCACATTAGATAGATGATCATTTTTTTCAGGCGGTATCCCAAAGTTAGCCGCACATTCGTTGATCAAGTAGGAAATTTACTTTCCGTTCTTCCAGTTACAGCATGATTGTTGGTCGGCAAATCATAGATATGTTCCACATCTTTCAATGTGATTATGCATTCACCCACTCAAAGATGAAATGTGTGTCTTAAGTTGCCATCTGTCTATCAATACCATCATCAAGGATGATTTGAATTTTACTCTTATTATTTGAGATACGTGATAAAAACATGTTTCCTGTAAGGTATCTGTTACCAATGGACTATAATGTTGTGGTAAAACTAATTTTTTTTATTTTAATTTATACAATATTATTTAAAATCTATGTACTTTCAGTGAAATATATATCCTATTAATCTTAATCTTAATTATATATATTATTAACATTAATCTTAGGTTAATACTATATTCATTAATAATATATTTTATTAACATTAATATATAACATACTTTATGTAAGACCCAGAATCTTTCAAAAGTCTTTTTATGATCAAGTCTCAAATCACATAGTTATTTATAACCTTAATTTCATAAATTATTTTATTAAGGATAATTAAGGCAAGTCTTGATTTATTGAATTTGAGATGAATTATAATTATTATCCAATTTTATCATTATTGGATTATTTTCTATATTTGAATTATAAAGCTCGCAGTTGTGAAATAATAAGGGATTTATATTATTTGGATTGAATAATTAATATTTTAAATATTACTACTACTATTTTGGAAAAATAGAGAAAATAATTATATTATTCCTAATTTTTAGATTTGGGCATTTCATTGGAAATAATTTGTGAAAGTGAGGAACAAATGCTATCTTCTATATATATAATTAGTGTTGGATTTAATTTGGGTTTCAATTATTATATTGTACCCAATTTTATTTGAAATTACCAAATTACCCCTAAACCTAATTTTGCCTATACCCTAACCCATCAACCCTCTCCCCCGAGACTCAGCAGCAGCTGCGCAGCCCCTATGCTAACACACACACACACCCTATTCCTCGAGAAAGAAAGAAAGAAACAAAGAAAGAAAGGAAGGGGGATCGGAAAAGGGGAGATCCGAGAGGGAGGGCTTCACCACCAGTGGAAGGAGATCCGAGAGAAGGAAAAGCACCGGGGAAACAGAAGCTCGCCGGCTAGCCACATTCTGCCACCACGTCCAGCTCGTCGCCGATCGCGCTCCAATTTTCCACCACCACCGCGCCGTTTGCACCGTCGCCAGGGAGAGCAGAACCGAGAAGGGTTGGCTCGCGAATGGGGATGGTTGCGGACTCGGAGCCGCAGCGCCTTCATCACCACCGCGTCCACGCCGTGCCGCTGCCACTGCTAGGGTTTGTTGCCGCCACCTTATCACTGTCGGCAAGCACATAGGGAGAGAGAAATCGGAGTTTTGCCAGCAGGGAGAGAGAGAGAGCGTGACAAGGGGGAGCCATGTCCGCATGTGTCATCGCCACCGAGAACTGCCATAGAAGCTGTCTTTGCCGGTGCCGATGGAGGTGTGAACAGAGGAAGAACGCGCTCGTGGGGGGCTTGCAGAGAGAGTGAGGCACGATGGTGGTGGGTGGTTCCACCGCCCTTACTGCCGTGCCGTCAGAGTCTGCCGCCATGTCTGCCGGTCTCCTAGTTGTTGCTGTGGTTGGGGGTCTGCTGTGTATGGTTGCCAAAAAACCTTTCTGCCACCGGAGCTACCCTAAAACACCATCGGAGTCTGACAGCGCCGTTGCCGAAGTTCTGAGGTCACCGAAACCACCGCTGGAGCTTCTGGCTACTTCTGTCGTCGCCGGAAAGGTTGCCGTTAAGGGTTTCATTTGAGGTTTCTGCCTTTTTGGTTTTCGAGATGGTTTTGATGCTGTGTGGTTTTTCTAGTTGATCCACCGCAGTTTCTGGACACCGCAGAGCTATTGCTGCCGCCCGTTTGAAATCACAGCTGCATCGTGTTGTCATTCCGGTAAGAAATTATGTTTCGAAAAGTCTCGCGTTAGTTTTCGGTTATGTCTGGTTAATAAATGAGTTTTGGTAACGTGGGGTCATTTCTGATTATTATATGCTACGATTAGTGTTGCTGTGGTTATCGCGGGAGTAGCTTGGGGCCGAGGTTGCGGTTGTTGGTGATCCCGGTTTAAGAGAGGAGGTTCCTCTGACGCGTTTGGGTTATGGAATTGCGTTCTAAGGTAAGGGCCCTTTCCAAAAAACTATGTTTTATGTATTGGAATTATTACATATGGATACTGATGTGAGATATTGTTTATTTAGTGATTGTGATTGCCTTATGTATTATTTGATTGACTCAAATGATTATGGATGTTGGTTTGGCTGAATTGTTGTGCGGCTCTGTGAAATGTAATGTTTTAAAGTTGATTCTTTAAAGATTTGAAATCTGAGTGTAAACCGTTGATGATTGGTTTGAATTGAGTCAATTATTTCAATTGTGAAAAGTCGAATGCACTTTTGAGTTCAGCCTGGTTTATTTTAATTGACTTGGTTTTTGGACAAATGATTTGTTATTGAGCCGTCTTTTTAAAGCTTTGGAAATGAGTTAAATCGGTTGATATTGATTTGATTTTGAAATGGTTTCCTTAAGTTATGCCAATGAGGTGACTGTTGGATTTAGCTTGATTTTGAATTGATTTTTGAATTCTGGACTGTTGAAAGGGATTGAGAAACGGTTTAGTTGGGACTCAAACCGGGTGGCAAAGTCCAAGTTTTAGGGGAGATGCTGCCGAAATTTCTATAAAATCCGAGTCTTTTTGAAATGTTATTTGGGAAATTTCGAGTTTAATGCCTTTTCTAATTACTTGGAGGATTGTGAATTTAGGGCTTCTTTATTATCTTTACTTAGAACAATTATGAAAGCGATGAAGCTACGCTTTGAAAGAATTATTGAAAAGAGAATCATGATTCCTCCTTATTTTCCAAGAAGAATAGTATGTTTTGGGTACGATTCATTCGAAATAGAATTTTGCTTTGAAGCTGTTTTAAAAGGGTAAAACGGGTTTATATTTTCTCTATTAAACATAAAGATTGTCTCTTGGAAGAGTTTTCATGGTTTTGAAAAGGATTTGGATTTCGATTGATGAAAATTATTATTCTGACGTTTTAAATAAGTTTCAGAGTATCTTTTGAACTCTAGTTAAACACAATAAGAATGATTCTCTTGGTAGTTTGAAACGCTTCAGATTTAGTTGTGGAATTGAACCCGGTTTTGTTAAGTAAAGGAAGTGGCTTTGAAAGGAGTGATTGATTTTATGACTCGGTTTGGCTTATATCCTATTTTATTACTCAAATCAGAAAGCCAAGGTTTTAATGATTTTAAATGAATTTGGCGAAATGAGTTATGTTATTCTCCCCTAAAGACTTGAAACTCTGTTGGAAAACTTTTGTTATAAAATCCCATTGTTGGATGGGTGATTTTGAATGCTTTGAAATAAATCCTTAACTTGCCATGGTTTCGGAAGTTTTGGAAAGAGAATCCCGAGAGTGACTTTGTTTTAAAAAGGGAACTCACCCTGAGTAAATTTGGCTTATGAGCCTGAGATGATTTGAGAAACGAGATTTCTAAAGCCAAGGCTGAAAAGAGTTGAAACTCGATTTCAAAGTGAAATGATTTGAGAAAAAGTGATTTATGGCTTAAATGCCGATTTTATTATTGATGATGTTGAATGTGGAAATGTTGTTTTGTTGTGAGCCAGAATGGCTGTGTAGGATTATAAATATTGGTTGGTTCTGGATTGAACCGTGAGCCGAAATGGCTGTGTATGATATGAATATTGGCTGGTTCTGAATTGAACCGTGAGCCGGATGGCTGAGATGGATGTTGATCCATGGATGAGATCGAATGCATGTGTATGCTGGATCATTGATAAATGTGAATGTTGCACTTCCACTATTGGAGATAAGAGTTTCCCTGGGAGAAAGCAGTGGCTAGCCACCACGTGCTCCAGGTTGAGACTCGAAGCTCTTTTGACCCTATGTCGTAAGTATGGCCGGGCACAGTGAAAGTCCCGGATGAGCTCGCCCCCGTAAATATTCACAAGTGAAGGTGATGGATATGGATCATGATTATGATCAAGTTTATAATGAGTATAACTCGAGTTGGGGATGCGCGACAGAGGGACAGTCCAATAGTTAGCTACCAGGACTTGTCGGGTTGGCTCTATAACCGACAGATGATATCATCGCCACTAGGGACAGGCATGCATCATATGCATCTATGTGACATTGTTTGGGTGTGTATATTATACTTGGTTTGCCTATGTGATTAATTGATAATTGTTCTACTTACAATAACTGTTTGTTTGTGCTTGCATCTTCCTATTTGTGTTTGCTACTGGGACTCTATTGGACTGTGGTGATTGGTTGATGGTTGGATTGTTTGGGCCTAAGGCCGTGGTTGGAATGAGATGAACCGATGGTTGATTTCGGTTTTGTGTTTCTGGTTTGGAATAAATATGAAAAGCTATTTTGTTTCAGCATAGATAAACCATTTTGAAAGGTTTTTGAATTGTTGAGAATTGAATGGTTCCTCTTTCAGAAAAGATTTCCGACTTTACTTTTATTGAAAACCATTGTTTTTGAAAAGAGGCATAAGACGGTTATTAATCACTGGTGCGGTTATCTTCACGTATTCTATTACAGTAATTCCCAAAAGCCCTCTGCTGAGAGCCCTTTCGAGGATGATGTTCTCACCCCCTACATTTTTCCCCTTTCAGGATATGGGCGCAGAAGTCACGAAGGGTTTATTTTAGTTGTTGTTGAGATGCTTTGTATTGTCTTAGTTATGGTTTATTGTACCCTCGCCTTTATCTTGAGATATTCTGTAAGAGGGATAGGAATTGTATTGGATACTTCTTGTGATATTATTTATAAATATATGTATCTATATGGATGTATCCTTTATGAGTTTTTGTAAGTTATATGGTATCTATGGATATACATTGTCAAACGAAGGTATTTTTAGGAGCGGTATTGCGGTTTAAAGTTTTAAACAGGCTCATATTTTAGTATTAAATAGTATAAGTGTCGCCATAATGTCTGAGCTATCAGAGTTGCGCAGCCGGAAGCGTGAGCTTTGGTAGTTAGGGTGTTACATTATGGTATCAGAGCAGTCTTTCCTGTAGAGCTTGAGGAATGGACCAACTATGCTTCAATTGCATACTCTGAGCGCTTGTCATGTATTAGGCCTTGTCGAATGACGAGAATTAGAGCTTTGTACACATGATGATCTATTGATTAATGTTGTTAGCCTGGCATTGCATAATTCCTAATATTAAGTTTGGCCGGCTTAATACTAGTGAATTATGTATATGAAAGCACTAATGGGTTATCATAGATGATATACGAGTTTTGAGTAAAGCGAATCGCGAGTTTTGGGAACGTTAGAAACTATTTCTCGAGACTATTCAGTTGTATATCTTGGATTTTGTTCGAGCCGACCTTTTCTTTCATATCCTAACTTGAAGTTCTTGTTTGCTAATCCTCTTGGAAGTAGTTTGATTTTTCAACTCTATTCCTCTATTCATATGCGTTATTGTTTGATCTTAAGTGCATATGCATGTTTGAAATCCTTGTTGCATCTATCTTCCTTTGTTTGAGTTCTTCTTGATTCACGTATTCTTTGATGTAGCTTTGAACTTGTCTTGATGCGCTGTGCCTTTTAACTCCGGATTTCGAGTCTATTCTTTGAGAAATTATTGATTCAGTTTTTCTCTTCTTTGACAGTGATTATAGCCAGTTTTGAGATTTTATGAAAATTGTTGTTGAATAGATATATACTATATATATGAACTTTGAAGATTTCTTATATAGTTTAACAACTATTTATTTCTAATACCTCGCCTGTGCTTCTACTGGTTTATGGAACCGCACTTACTTGAAATTACAATTTGACTTTCTAGTAATTTTACTATAGTTCCAATGCACATCTTCTTTTGAGTATGTATTTGGGTATTTTTCAAAATTCTGAAAAGGAAGGATTTTTCACTTTTATCCCGGTTGAGTTTCGTTTGATAAGCTTTACTCAACTTATTTTGAATTAAGTTTGATTTAGCATACTACATGGTTTATGTCATTGCTGTTCCTTGAAAATGTTGGACTCATGGCTTTCTTCTTACGAACGGACAAAAGTCTTCCTTAAGCTTTGCATCTCCATGAATGTCATGTTTGACTTTGTTTTTAACTAATCTTTTACATCTTGTGAACATTATCATTGATCTTGGTTTTTCCTCTCTTGTGAATCTCACTCTTATGTGAGTCAGCTTGATTTGTTTTAATCTCGTGCATCGTTTATCCTCTCATTATCCTTACAAGAGTTTTTAGTCAAAGGATTATCCTTGGGAAATTACTAATGATTGAGTTGTCCTTTCCTATGACTTTTGTGTTCTTTTGGATCAACTAAAAGCTTGTTTGATGTCGCATGCCTAGTGGATCTTGTTTTAGCTACCTTGGTTTAAGATCTTTTCTTATATGGCTTGACTCCTTTTAAGTACATCCTAATTTTCGTGAATACCCTTCTGAAATGGTGATCTCAAGTATACTTTGGATTCTTGTTTGGGACTTTTTGAAGTTTTGAATTCTCTTGTAAGAAGCTTTAAACGGAATTTATTTTCTGTTGCTTGGTTATGATTGAAACCATTCTTCAATTTTGACAAAGTTAATTTAAAGTTGGCATGTGCTATTTTAAATGAGGTTTAGAAAGTGTTCATACCCTGGGTCGAGATGATCGAGTCAGGATGTTCAGTAACAAAGCGACCGACCTCTTTAGGTCAAGCGGACCGACTTCTTTATGAAGAAGTCGGCCAAAGCGACAGGAAAAGCCCAAAGAAGGACCCAAATCAAGGAATATGACCCAGATCCAAAGGCAGCCCAAGCCAATAGAGACAAGGGCGGTTCTATGGAAGATAAGCTGACCTCAAACAAAAGATAAGATAAGATAAGATATCTAACTTATCTTATCCACAGAAGGTCACATCTCACAACTATAAATACACTGGAGCACCCAGGTATAACTCATACTCTGATTCTACTCAATACCTGCTTAATACCCTTGCTAACTTAAGCATCAGAGTCCCTTGCAGGTACCCCCACCCGCCGGGGACGAAGGATCAGCAGCACTTTCGGTCCCATAAGTCGGAACAACCAGCTCTGGCGGTTATCTACCTGTCGGACACGTCGGCTCCGACCAACACAGAAGATCTCGACCGAGATCGACTTACAGTTTCAGGTAACCCTCGGAACATTGGCGCTGTTGCCGGGGAACCTGGAAGTCATCCCAACACCCTGGCGGACAACCATGACAACGACCACGACTCAAGTTTGGAAGATAGAACGCCGCATAAGAACACGGATGCTATACTTAAAGATACTCCGGAATCCAATGGAGACAAAAATTCATCAAATCCAGTGGTGATAGAAGCACTTCAAAATCGATTAAAGCAACTTGAGAAAGAAGCCCAGCATCAACGCGAAAAAGAAGAGGATCTACATCGGGAGATAAGGCGGCGCCGAGAATTAGAAGATAAGCTTATGAAACTCGAAGCTGATCTCAAAACTAAAGCTACTCGACCCTCCACAGAGGATAGCTCTCAGAAAGATCAAGATCCATTCACCAGGGAAATTATGAAGACCAAAATCCCAAAAGATTTCAAACTTCCGGCTATGACTCTATATGACAGCACCTCGGATCCCAACCACCATCTCAGCAACTTCAGAAGTAGAATGTACCTTACTGACGCCTTAGATGCAGTTCGCTGCAAAGCCTTTCCAACAACTCTTACCAAGACAGCCATTAGATGGTTCGACAACCTACCTCCAAAATCCATCTCAAGTTTCGACGACCTGGCCAAAAAATTCCTGGCCCGATTTTCCATACAAAAAGACAAAGCCAAACATGCACCCAGCCTACTAGGGATCAAGCAAGGAGATTGGGAGAGTCTTCGTAACTACATGGAAAGATTCAACAAAACATGCATGGACATACAAAGTCTACCAACAGAAGCTGCCATCATGGACCTCATAAATGGCCTACGAGAAGGACCATTTAGCCAATCTATATCAAAGAGGTACCTGACATCCCTAGACGAAGTACAAGAATGGGCGCAGAAGTACATCAACATGGAGGAGAATTCTCGACTTGGGGAAACCTCGAGGTTCGGTTCTGCCTACCGAGATAAAGATAAAGAAGCCAAGCAAAAAGAAGATCACTTTGGAGAGAAAATAAAAAAATATCATAACTACACCCCTCTTAGGGTATCCTTGGTAGATATTTACAAAGAAGTCTGCCATACGAAAAAAATACCCCCAGCTCGGCCACTAAAAGGCAAAAGGGGAGGAGGAAATCGAAGCGAATACTGTGAATATCATCGAGTCCGAGGACATTCCACCAACGAATGCTTTGACTTGAAAAACGTCATAGAGAAATTAGTTAGGGAAGGAAGATTAGATCGGTTCCTGGCCAATCGGGACGAAGAACCAAAAAGAAGAAGAAGGGATGAAGATGCCGGACGATCTGAACGATCACCCCGCACACTGGAGAGACACGTCGGATTTGCTGGAGGAGGAATCTCTAAATCATCTCGCAAGCGACACCTCAAAGAAGTATATCATGTCGAAGGAAAGAAGGAGGCACCAGATATCCCAGCAATCACATTTACCAAAGAAGATGCATTCGGAATCATCCCGGGACACGACGACCCCATGGTCATCACAATCATATTGGCACCGTACATTAATTGACCAAGGAAGCTCCGCCGACATTCTATTCAAAACTGCCTTCAACAAGCTCGGCTTAGAGGAAAAAGAGCTAAGAGCATACCCGAACAGCCTGTTCGGACTTGGGGAAACCCCAGTACAGCCAGTAGGATACATATCGTTACACACAACCTTTGGAAAGGGGAACCAATCCAGAACACTTAAGATAGACTATATCGTGGTCGATGTAAGCTTAGCCTACAATGCCTTAATAGGTCGGACAACGTTAAATCAACTCGGAGCAATAGTTTCAACTCCACATCTATGTATGAAATTCCCAACTACAGAAGGAATAGCTACAATAAAAGTAGATCAAAAGATGGCGCGTCGCTATTATAACAAAAGTCTAAATCTCCGAGGCGAAGGAGGAGAGTTCCACACAATCGAACTCGGTTGAGATCAGAGACGAGAAGAACTCCGCCCACGACCCGAAGGAGAAATAGAAAGAGTCCAGATCAGAGATACCTCGGACAAAACAACTAATATTGGCACGATCCTTAAAGGAAACGCAAAAGAATCACTAATACAATTTCTACGAGATAATGTTGATCTCTTCGCATGGAAAGCTACCGACATTCCAAGCGTAGATCCTGAACTAATGAGCCATAAGCTGGCAGTTTACCCGGGATCCCGGCCGGTACAACAAAGACGAAGAAAACTCGGGCCAGAACGGTCTCAAGCTGTAGAAGAACAAGTACAAGCACTATTAGAGGCAGGGTTCATAAGAGAAGTTAAATACCCACTATGGTTAGCAAACATCGTCTTGGTGAAAAAGTCAAATGGGAAGTGGCAAATGTGCACCGACTACACCGACCTCAACAAAGCTTGCCCAAAAGACCCTTATCCACTCCCAAGCATTGATGCTCTAGTAGATGCCTCATCAGGATATAAGTATCTCTCATTCATGGACGCATACTCAGGCTACAACCAGATTCCAATGTATCAAACGGATCAAGAAAAAACCTCGTTTCTCACATCAAAAGCGAATTATTGCTATATCGTAATGCCTTTCGACCTTAAGAACGCGGGAGCTACCTATCAAAGGCTAATGAATAAAGTCTTCTCAAAACACATCAGAAAAATCATGGAGGTCTATGTGGACGACATGTTGATAAAGACACAAAGTGAGGAAACATTATTAACCAACATGGTTCAAGTGTTCGACACCATACGGAAGCACGACATGCGACTCAACCCGGCTAAATGAACCTTCGCAGTGGAAGCAGGTAAATTTTTGGGCTTTATGCTCACACGAAGAGGAATCGAGGAAAATCTAGATAAATGCCAGGCCATACTCAACATGAAAATCCCAACCTGCCTCAAAGAGGTACAACAACTCATTGGGAGATTAGCTGCCTTATCCAAATTCCTAGTAGGGTCAGCAATAAGATCCCTCCCCTTCTACGCTACCTTAAGGAAGGAAAAGAACTTCGAGTGGACAATGGAATGTGAACAAGCCTTTCAAGACTTTAAAGAATTCTTGGGACAGCCCCCCATCCTATCTCGACCACGAGAGGGAGAACCACTCATACTGTACCTCGCAGTAGGAAGTCGAGCAATAGCCTCAGCACTAATTAGATAAGATGAAGGGGGACAACAACCCGTCTACTTCGTTAGTAAAGCACTACAGGGGTCAGAGCTAAACTACCAGAAAATAGAGAAGTTCGCCTACGCTTTGATACTCACATCCCGACGACTTCGCCCATACTTCCAAGTGTACACCATCAAAGTTCGGACAAACCGGCCCATAAAAAGGATACTGCAGAAAACAGATCTAGCAGAAAGAATCCTACAGTGGGCAATTGAGTTATCCGAGTTCGACCTCCAATACGAGGTGCGAACAGCCATAAAATCACAATACCTAGCCGACTTCATTGCAGAATTCACAGACACCACAGAAATCCCCATAGAGTGGAACATATACGTGGACGGTTCCTCGAATAAAGCTGGAAGCGGTGCAGGTGTGATAATCGAAAGCAACCAAGGAACCCAACTTGAGCTTTCCCTGAAATTCGGATTCCCGGCCTCAAACAACCAGGCAGAATACGAATCGTTTCTAGCTGGTTTGAGTCTGACTAGGGAAGTTGGAGCTCAGAAACTCAACATCTACAGTGACTCACAAGTCGTTACCTCGCAAATAACGGGAAGCTACCAAGCCAAAGATCCTACCATGAAAATATATTTGGATAAAACCAAAGAACAGCTCGGACAACTCGAGGAATATAGGATCTGCCACATACCCCGCGAGCAAAATGCCCGAGAAGACGCACTCTCAAAACTAGCCAGCACCAAACCAGTGGGCAACAATAGAAGCCTCATCCAGGAAATACTGTAGAACCCATCAATATTGGAAGAAGAAAAAATCCTAGCCATAACAGGTCAGGATCAAGGATGGATGACCCCCATAATTAACTACCTCAAAACAGAAGCACTCCCCACAGATGAAAATGAGGCAAAGAGGTTAAAAAGGGAGGCACAGTACTACACTATCATAAACAACATCCTATACAAAAGAGGAATCTCGACACCATTATTAAAATGCGTACCGACTTCCAACACAAAGGAAGTCTTGGAGGAAGTACACAGCGGCATTTGTGGCAATCATCTCGGAGCACAAGCTCTCACCAAAAAGGTACTCCGGGCGGGATTCTATTGGCCAACTCTACAAAAGGAAGCTACCGAATTTGTAAAGACATGTCCACCATGTCAGAAGCATGCCAACTTTCACATCGCCCTGCCGGAAAAGCTCATCAGCGTAACCTCACCCTGGCCATTTGCAAAGTGGGGACTCGATCTTCTCGGACCTTTCCCCCAGGGATCGGGACAAGTCAAATTCCTCATAGTAGGGGTAGACTACTTCACAAAATGGATCGAGGCAGAACCCCTAGCCAACGCCACTGCCCAAAGAAGCCGAAAATTCCTATATAGGAACATTATTACGAGGTTCAGGGTACCATACTCCATCACCACAGACAACGGTACCCAATTTACAGATGCAGGCTTCAGAAAACTAATGGCTGACCTGAATATAAAACACCATTTCACCTCCGTCGAACATCCCCAAGCCAATGGACAAGCCGAAGCGGCCAACAAAGTCAGATTGGCCGGACTGAAACGGAGACTGCAAGAAGCAAACGGGGCTTGGGCCGAGGAACTTCCACAAGTCCTATGGACATATCGAACAACCCCTCATTCTACTACGAACGAATCACCATTCCGACTAGCATACGGAGTAGAGGCAATGATTCCAATAGAGGTCGAGGTAGGATCCCCCCGAGTAGTCCACTACAATGAACAAACCAATTCTTAGCTCCAAAGAGAAGAGTTCGACCTACTTCCAGAAATCCGAGAAAAAGCACGGATCAGAGAAGAAGCACTAAAGCGGCGAATGGCTTCCAGGTATAATCAAAAGGTAGTGCCAAGAGGTTTCACTGAGAATGATCTCATCTTAATCCGAAATGATATCGGAGCAACTCGAGCCGGAGAAGAAAAGCTGGCAGCTAACTGGAAAGGACCCTACCGAGTCACAAAAGTACTTGGGAAGGGCTACTACAGACTGTCCGAACTCGAAGGACGAGAACTCCCCAGATCATGGCACGCCTGTAATCTAAGAAGGTACTATAGTTAGATAAAGGTCCCATCACAAGATGCACTCTTTTTCCTGAAAAGGCTTTTTAATGAGGCATCAAGATTGAGATTCAATCCGACTTAAGGGTATGAAAAACTCCCGCCTGTATATATTTGCACTTCCTTTAAATAAAATACATTTCAGATATTCTACAAGTTCTCAAGACGCATTAATCTGAAGCATTCATCGTTCGATTATAAAGCAACGGATCGAATAGAAAGTGAAGAATAGATTCACTGTACGATCTTGATAGGAATAATCGACCGACAAAGGTGAAAACGCGATTCACCTAAAGGACGATTAAACCAGGACAGAAACCACTATCTACAAATCAGCAAAGATGAATACAGAATAATGCAAGAAGTTATCGAAAGTGATCCCAAAAAGAACCTGACGAGGTTTTATGGATTGCTATATAATAACTTAAAAAGATTGGCCGACACTAAAAAGTTGGACCAAGTCAACCCAAGTTATCAGCAAATCCCTGGAAAGAGGTCTGGCCAACCCTATTAAAGAGCTACAAGACAAGTTGTAAAAGTAATCCCTGAAAGAGACCTAACAAAGGTCCAAGAAAGAGGATTACAAAAACAACTTAGAAGAGATCGACCTAACAAAGTCAATCTCCTACAAAGACAAGTTGTAAAAAGTAATCCCTAAAAGAGACCTAACAAAGGTCCAAGAAAGAGGATTACAAAAAAAACTTAGAAGAGATCGATCTAACGAAGTCGGTCTCCTACAAAGACAAGTTGTAAAAAGTAATCCCTGAAAGAGACCTAACAAAGGTCCAAGAAAGAGGATTACAAAAACAACTTAGAAGAGATTGACCTAACAAAGTCGGTCTCCTACAAAGACAAGTTGTAAAAGTAATCCCTGAAAGAGACCTAACAAAGGTCCAAGAAAGAGGATTACAAAAACAACTTAGAAGAGATCGACCTAACGAAGTCGGTCTCCTACAAAGATAAGTTATAAAAGTAACCCCTTAAAGAGACCTAACAAAGGTCCAGGAAAGAGGATTACAAAAATAACTTAGAAGAGGACCAACATAAAGAAATCGGTTATGAGATGCTAAAATACAAAACAAAAGCGAAGAAACCGAGAAATAAGTCGGACCCCCGCAGTCACGACCTCAAAAGGATCCAAGCTACAAACAATAAAGTACGAAAGCAATCTAAAGAGGCCAAACAGCAAGATACCATGTCAAAGCACGATAAATGCATAATACGATAAAGCTTCAAGAGGCCACCAAAATCAACCTCAGAAAGCTACCTTTGTTTTTCAAAATAAAAGTTGCCAGGCAGACAACTAAAAGCGTCAGCAGTTAAAGAAGAACAATAAAAAAGTTCAAAAGCCCATAAATCGGGCTATTTACACAAATATTCAGAAAAAGGATCAGCTAAAGATCTGGAGCCTTCCCGGCAGCATCAGTACGGGGAGAAGGAGGGCAAGTCTGAATAGGCACAGCATCTACAGTTCCATCATCCCGGTTCAAAATCTGGTAATCTGGATCAGACGTAACGGGAGAAACTGAGGAGGTCGACACCTTAAGAGAAGGCACTGGGAGAGGGTCAGCCTCATCATCATCCTGGTCATCAGGGACAATCTTACCATCCCTCACAACATTGTCCAGGCTGATGAGAGTCAAGTCTGCATCAGGAGCAACAATCCGGAACTGCTCCATCAGGTTCTCGGAGGCGGCAGTTACACTACCTACAAGATGATCCTGAAGCTCACCATAATTAACCCGAGCAGTTTCCAAATCCTCCCGGAGATGCATCAATTCCCTATAAGCCGAGACATAGCTATCCTTATGTTTCAGTGCCATGTCCTCGGCCAGCTTCAAAGAAGCAGCCAAGGCAATAGAACTGGCCTTCTCACCCTCAAGCTCCTTCTCCACTTTTGCCAACTTCGCCTCCAACTCCTCCTTCAGACCCTTGATATGATCAAATTCTGACTTGGCCTCCTCCATGAAGGATTTTGTGGCATGAATCGGAATCCCCTGAACTGTTCGGAAAATAGCCGCACCCATATGAGCCATCTTCACACTACTTTTGGTGATAAAATCCAAATGCTGAAGAAGAGACACGTCATCCATGGAAAGCCCACCATAGGGGGGTAATTTGCTGGTCAACAAACTCGATAGCATCAAAGTTCGGGACATCCAGGTTAAAAGGCTCGGATGTTTTTTGCTTTTTCAAGGGAGGGACACCAGAAGCAACGGCAGAAGTCTGTGGAGGATCGACCTGATGGTACCGAGGAGTAGGAATTACTTTCCTCGGTCCAAGGGAACTCGGCACAGGAGGCTTCACTGGGACCTGAGAAGATCCCTCGCCGGTCACTTTGGCCGAGATGTTCAGAGCAGCAGTTGCCTTCTTTGCCCTTTTAAAGGCCTTCATGGAGTCGTTGTTCTTAGACATCTCTGCAAATACAGAAATAGCCACAGCAAAGAGTTATGGTCACAACAAAGGGAAGAAAAATTTAAGAAATAAGTATAAAAGACAAGACAGACAAGTACCCAAAACAGTCCGAACCAAGGACGGGTCATTCAAAAACCTTTTTGTATCAAGATGGGGTGGTTTCCCCCACAGATCCTCAAGAACAACAACAAAAGCACGCTCGACATCATCAAGCATCTCCCAGGTATAACGGGACACTCTCACATCCCTCTGCCACTCCAAAGGAAAAGAAGGCTCATCATTTTCATCAAGGAAAAAGGGGCGGGCCCCCTCAACAGCTCGAACTTTAAAGAAGTAATTCTTGAAGTCCTTAAAGGACTCATCATACATCGCAAAAACTTTATGGCCCTGGGCGGACCTGAAAGAAACCCAAGAAGCTTTCTTTTTTGAAGAACCGCCAGGCTTGGCGGAAACAAACAAGTAAAGGAAAGAGTCTGAGAAGGTGTTACATCTAACTCTCTACAAAGAAGCTGAAAATTTTTAATAAAACCCCAGGAATTTGGATGAAGCTGGGATGGGGCAATGTTACAAGACCACAACAAGTCGGTCTTAAAAGCAGTAAAGGGAAAGGTAACGTTTAATTGATTGAAAAAGTATTCATAGGCGTAAAAGAAGGGACGCTCCCCCTCGACGAAAGTCGGAAAACAAACTCTCTCATCGGCCTCAGGAGCAACAAGCTCATAATCCCCCTCACGGGCGCTGTTACCACAAATCCTATGGTGCTTCCTCAGTCTGTGCAAAATTTGGCATCCACAACAGAAACACACAACAAGACAAGGGAGTCCAGCCAATCGGACATGCCCTCAGGAACTCTGGAAGACATCTCTACAATGTTATTGCGAGAAGACATGAGGCCAACTAATCCTACAAGTAAGAAAAGAAGATGGGGTTACTAAAAACATCTCAGACAAGGGAGAAAACAACCCAATACGATAGAGGCGAAACAAAACAGAAAAGGAAAAACCCCAAGACTCAAACCAAAAGCCTTGGGGCATCCTTTGGAGGCAATAATCAAGCAAAGTTTCTAGAAAAATCTACAGCTCCCACCCCAGCATTTCTCAAACAAGAAAAAGACTTCAAACAAGCAAGCATTTTCAGAAGCATAAGTCATCACAGTTTACCAAGCAAAAAGCATTCCCAAACGTCAAAACGCGCCAAGTAGAAATCGTTAAAAGTACGAACTTTCTCAAAATCAGAAAACAACAAAACCCTAGAAGAACAGATGCAGATTCTCTACCAGAAGCAACAACAAAACCCTAGAAAGCCTCGACGGAAGTAGAGCGCGCAAAAGAAAGCCAAGGAAAACATATTTACAACGACAAAACAATCACAAGATCATGAAAAGGCTCAAAATTTCAAACATGCAAAATCAAAGCTTCACCAAAAAACTAAAAGTGAAGCCGTAAAAGAAGCAAGAAAGTTAGTACCAACCTGAAAAAAGCAGCAGGCGTCAAAGGAAGTTGAAGAGGGAAGGCGAAATCAGGAATTGCTCTCTCAAAGTAAAAGAGAAGACACGGGCAAAAGCAACGTCGCGGGGCTGAAACGCGGAACTGCAAAACTCCAGGTAGAGGCTTCAGAAAAATCAAACAACGCCGCAACACAAAGAAAAGTCGAAAGCAAGAGAATGAAGGAAGAAATGCGAAGAAGTTATGAAAAGGGAGAAGGAGAGAAACCGTTTCTGGGTTTTCAAAATCAAAATAAAAGATTCAAAAAAGGAAACGGGGCAATTAATGTTAAAATTAATATAGGCATTAAACCCTCGCACGTTTTCCAAAGCACCAATATAAAAGCGCGCGCTTTTAGAGGAAAAAACGTTCTACATTCAAAAGCTTCTACAAAGGAATCGACAAAATGCTTGAGTTCAGCTTCACTAAAGAAGGACCGAAGTCAAAGAACACGGCCTCAAAAAAGAAGACCAAACTCAAGCAGGAGCACTG
The DNA here is from genome assembly GCF_000817695.3 of Arachis duranensis. NCBI lineage: Eukaryota > Viridiplantae > Streptophyta > Magnoliopsida > Fabales > Fabaceae > Arachis > Arachis duranensis. Next base: position 22,177,999 of record NC_029773.3, on the reverse strand, counting down.
TTCATACCCTGGGTCGAGATGACCGAGTCAGGATGTTCAGTAACAAAGCGACCGACCCCTTTAGGTCAAGCGGACCGACTTCTTTACGAAGAAGTCGGCCAAAGTGACAGGAAAAGCCCAAAGAGGGGCCCAAATCAAGGAATATGACCCAGATCCAAAGGCAGCCCAAGCCAATAGAGACAAGGGCGGTTCCATGGAAGATAAGCTGACCTCAAACAAAAGATAAGATAAGATAAGATAACTAACTTATCTTATCCACAGAAGGTCACATCTCACAACTATAAATACATTGGAGCACCCAGGTATAACTCATACTCTGATTCTACTCAATACCTGCTTAATACCCTTGCTAACTTAAGCATCAGAGTCCCTTGCAGGTACCCCCCACCCGCCGGGGACGAAGGATCAGCAGCACTTTCGGTCCCACAAGTCGGAACAACCAGCTCCGGCGGTTATCTACCTGTCGGACACGTCGGCTCCGACCAACACAGAAGATCTCGACCGAGATCGACTTACAGTTTTAGGTAACCCTCAAAACAGAAAGCTTCGTCATTTAGTAGAAACATGTTCGTTTGTAATGCACCACTTATTTCTTTTACCGGGTGGTAAGTAGATTTTTAGCTTGGAATTTCTTTTCTAAAAAGAGTTTAACTTCCTCTTTCTTCCTTGCTATAAATGTTATACAGGCATGTTTGAATATGGGCCTTGAGAACTTTTGAACAAGCAATTGATTTTTCTCCGAGTTTTATGGACTACTTTTGGTTAGGTTGCGCACCTAATTATCCTTCTAAAATATTTGAGGAGATATTTTAGCCTTTAGCCAAACTTGTGTGCACATTGTTTCTAAAATTCTGCATGATCTGTTTCAACATAAAATTGTATTACAACAAAGCCACGTTATTGCTTTTGTTATTCTCTTGGAGAATGTTTGTTACTTAACCCTTTTTCTAAATTGCGAAGTGATTTTTCCGCAAGTTTTTGATTCTTTTGTGAACAATGCATTCGGAAATATTTTTAATCATGCTCTTGAGTTCTGTGAGCTTTGTCTTGGGTTTGAAATCTTCTCTCCTGCAAACCTCATGCTTCTTCGTCTCAGCTTGAAATTGTTTCAAACTAATGCGCTGAACCTTTTTCTTATTGATCCTATTGGATTTCTTTGATTCAAGGGTTATCTTTGAAGTTTTCAATTAAATTGTGTCTATCAAACTTCATTGCTTGAGTATCCTTGTTTGTCTAGAATTGGATATATTCTCTCAAATCGATGAGTATTAACTTTGACAATTGTCTCTCCTTTCTAAATCTTGTATCCTTCTGAGTAGACTCGAGAATTGTTTTGATATCACGTGCAACTTGTAGGCGTAGTAACGCGATGCGTTAGTTCTTTAAGTCGTGATATGTGCATACAAAAGTTGAAATGGTAGGTGTACGATGTTATGAGCTGTGGGTGTATTGTTCCTTGCAAACGGATTTGCGGTTGTCAGGCTTATGATCGAATATGGGGATCGTAAAGTACTTGATGGAGTTGGAAAGTTGAAGCTTTGAGGTTGAAATGAGATTAGTGTGCAGATGTTGAGCACATCGTGGTAACCTCATCCTGTTTTATAACCTTCAATGCCTTGCTTACTACCACATGCTTGGACTTGGACCATGACATCCTTTGCATTTGAGCCTATCTTGTAATGTTTGCTTTACAACCATATTCCTACCTTTGTATCCTTATGCATACGATAATCCAAGTATTTGAAAACCGTACATATGTTTATATTTTGAGATATTTTTGCTTCTTCCTTAAATGTGTTCAAGGGTGAACTGTTATGAAATTTCTTTTGTTTTGTATCAAGTTTCGAGGGCGAAAATTTTTATAAGGTAGGTAGAATGTAAGACCCAGAATCTTTGAAAAGTGTTTTTACGATCAAGTCTCAAATTACATAGTTATTTATAGCCTTAATTTCAAAAATTATTTTATTAAGGATAATTAAGGCAAGTCTTGATTTATTGAATTTGAGATGAATTATAATTATTATCCAATTTTATCATTATTGGATTATTTTCTATATTTAAATTATAAAGCTGGCAGTTGTGAAATAATAAGGGATTTATATTATTTGGATTGAATAATTAATATTTTAAATATTACTACTACTATTTTGGAAAAATAGAGAAAATAATTATATTATTCCTAATTTTTAGATTTGGGCATTTCATTGGAAATAATTTGTGAAAGTGAGGAACAAATGCTATCTTCTATATATATAATTAGTGTTGGATTTAATTTGGGTTTCAATTATTATATTGTACCCAATTTTATTTGAAATTACCACATTACCCCTAAACCTAATTTTGCCTATACCCTAACCCATCAACCCTCTCCCCCGAGACTCAGCAGCAGCTGCGCAGCCCCTATGCTAACATACACACACACACCCTGTTCCTCGAGAAAGAAAGAAAGAAACAAAGAAAGAAAGGAAGGGGGATTGGGAAAGGGGAGATCCGAGAGGGAGGGCTTCACCACCAGTGGAAGGAGATCCGAGAGAAGGAAAAGCACTGGGGAAACAGAAGCTCGCCGGCCAGCCACGTTCTGCCACCACGTCCAGCTCGTCGCCGATCGCGCTCCAATTTTCCGCCACCACCGCGCCGTTTGCGCTGTCGCCAGGGAGAGCAGAACTGAGAAAGGGTTGGCTCGCGAATGGGGATGGTCGCAGACTCAGAGCCGTAGCGCCTTCATCACCACCGCGTCCATGCCGTGCCGCGACCACTGCTAGGGTTTGCCGCCGCCACCTTATCACTGCCGGCAAGCACAGAGGGAGAGAGAAATCGGAGTTTTGCCAGCAAGGATAGAGAGAGAGCGTGACAAGGGGATCCATCTCCGCCTGTGTCATCGCCACTGAGAACTGCCATAGAAGCTGTCTTTGCCGGTGCCGATGGAGGCGCGAACAGAGGAAGAACGCGCTCGTGGGGGGCTTGCAGAGAGAGTGAGGCACGATGGTGGTGGGTGGTTCTACCACTCTTGCTGCCGTGCCGTCAGAGTCTGTCACCATGTCCACCGGTCTCCTAGTTGTTGCTGTGATTGAGGGTCTGCTGTGTATGGTTGCCGGAAAATCTTTTTGCCACTGGAGCTTCCCTAAAACACCATCGGAGTCTGACAGCGCCGCTGTCGGAGTTCTGAGGCCACCGAAACTACTGCCGGAGCTTCTGGCTACTTCTGTTGTCGCCGGAAAGGTTGCCGGTAAGGGTTTCATTTGAGGTTTCTGCCTTTTTGGTTTTCGAGATGGTTTTGATGCTGTGCGGTTTTTCTAGTTGATCCACCGTAGTTTCTGGCCACCGCCAGAGCTGTTACTGCCGCCGGTTTGAAATCGCAGCTGCATCGTGTTGTCATTCCAGTAAGAAATTATGTTTCGAAAAGCCTCTCATTAGTTTTCGGTTATGTCTGGTTAATAAATGAGTTTTGGTAACGTGTGGTCATTTCTGATTATTATATGCTGCAATTAGTGTTGCTGTGGTTATTGCGGGAGTAGCTTGGGGCCGAGGTTGCGGTTGTTGGTGATCCCGGTTTAAGAGAGGAGGTTCTTGTGACGCGTTTGGGTTATGAAATTGCGTTCTAAGGTAGGGGCGCTTTCCAAAAACTATGTTTTATGTATTGGAATTATTACATATGGATACTGATGTGAGATATTGTGTATTTGGTGATTGTAATTGCCTTATATATTATTTGATTGACTCGAATGATTATGGATGTTGGTTTGGCTGAATTATTGTGCGGCTCTGTGAAATGTAATGTTTTAAAGTTGATTCTTTAAAGATTTGAAATCTGAGTGTAAACCGTTGATGATTGGTTTGAATTGAGTCAATTATTTCAATTGTGAAAATTCGAATGCACTTTTGAGTTCAGCCTGGTTTATTTTAATTGACTTGGTTTTTGGACAAATGATTTGTTATTGAGCCGTCTTTTTAAAGCTTTGGAAATGAGTTAAATCGGTTGATATTGATTTGATTTTGAAACGGTTTCCTTGAGTTATGCCAATGAGGCAACTGTTGGATTTAGCTTGATTTTGAATTGATTTTTGGATTCTAGACTGTTGAAAGGGATTGAGGAACGGTTTAGTTGGGACCCAAACTGGGTGGCAAAGTCAAAGTTTTAAGGGAGATGCTGCCAAAATTTCTATAAAATCCGAGTCTTTTTGAAATGTTATTTGGGAAATTTTGATTCATTCAAAATAGAATTTTGCTTTGAAGCTGTTTTAAAAGGGTAAAACGGGTTTATGTTTTCTCTATTAAACATAAAGATTGTCTCTTGGAAGAGTTTTCATGGTTTTGAAAAGGATTTGGATTTCGATTGATGAACATTATTATTCTGACGTTTTAAATAAGTTTCAGAGTATCTTTTGAACTCTAGTTAAACACAATAAGAATGATTCTCTTGGTAGTTTGAAACGCTTCAGATTTAGTTGTGGAATTGAACCCGGTTTTGTTAAGTAAAGGAAGTGGCTTTGAAAGGAGTGATTGATTTCATGACTCGGTTTGGCTTATATCCTATTTTATTACTCAAATCGGAAAGCCAAGGTTTTAATGATTTTAAATGAATTTGGCGAAATGAGTTATGTTATTCTCCCCTAAAGACTTGGAACTCTGTTGGAAAACTTTTGTTATAAAATCCCATTGTTGGATGGGTGATTTTGAATGCTTTGAAATAAATCCTTAACTTGCCATGGTTTCGGAAGTTTTGGAAAGAGAATCCCGAGAGTGACTTTGTTTTAAAAAGGGAACTCACCCTGAGTAAATTTGGCTTATGAGCCTGAGATGATTTGAGAAACGAGATTTCTAAAGCCAAGGCTGAAAAGAGTTGAAACTCGATTTCAAAGTGAAATGATTTGAGAAAAAGTGATTTATGGCTTAAATGCCGATTTTATTATTGATGATGTTGAATGTGGAAGTGCTGTTTTGTTGTGAGTCGGAATGGCTGTGTATGATTATAAATATTGGTTGGTTCTGGATTAAACCGTGAGTCAGAATGGCTGTGTAGGATATGAATATTGGCTGCTTTTGGATTGAACCGTGAGCCGGATAGCTGAGATGGATGTTGATCCATGGATGAGATCGAATGCATGTGTATGATGGATCATTGATAAATGTGAATGTTGCACTTCCACTATTGGAGATAAGAGTTTCCCTGGGAGAAAGCAGTGGCTAACCACCACGTGCTCCAGGTTGAGACTCGAAGCTCTTTTGACCCTATGTCGTAAGTGTGGCCGGGCACTGTGAAAGTCCCGGATGAGCTCGCCCCTGTAAATATTCACCAGTGAAGGTGATGGGTATGGATCATGATTATGATCAAGTTTATGATGAGTATAACTCGAGTAGGGGATGCGCGACAGAGGGACAGTCCAATGGTTAGCTACTGATGAGCGGATAATTTGTACGCTTTTTGGCATTGTTTTTAGTATGTTTTTAGTATGATCTAGTTAGTTTTTAGTTAAAATTCACTTTTCTGGACTTTACTATGAGTTTGTGTGTTCTTCTGTGATTTCAGGTATTTTCTGGCTGAAATTGAGGGACCTGAGCAAAAATCTGATCCAGAGACTAAAAAGGACTGCAGATGCTGTTGGATTCTGACCTCCCTGCACTCGAAGTGGATTTTCTGGAGCTACAGAAGCCCAATTGGCGCGCTCTCAACGGCGTTGGAAAGTAGACATCCTGGGCTTTCCAGCAATATATGATAGT
>NC_029773.3:22166891-22167120 GCF_000817695.3 Arachis duranensis | reverse complement strand
ATGGCAGACAATTCAAGAAAACAAGCCCATGGACTTGTAGAGGATGTTCTGGTTAAAGTTGAAGACCATTACATCCCTACTTATTTCATAGTCCTAGAGACTGGGAAGTGCATGGATGAATCCATCATCCTTGGCAGACCCTTCCTAGCCACAGCAAAGGCTGTAATTGATGTGGACAGAGGAGAATTAATCATTCAAGTGAATGAAGAATCCTTTGTGTTTAAGGCTC
>NC_029773.3:22165868-22166620 GCF_000817695.3 Arachis duranensis | reverse complement strand
TTAAAGAAGCGCTTGTTGGGAGGCAACCCAATGTTATATTTTATCTATTTTTCTTTTGTTATTTTATCTTTTTTGTAGGTTGATGATCATGAGAAGTCAAAAAAATCAATGAAAAAAGCAAAAACAGAATGAAAAACAGGAAGAAAAATAGCACACCCTGGAGGACGCACCCACTGGCGTTTAAACGCCAGTGAGGTTAGCTGTTGGGCGTTTAACGCCCAGTCTGGCATCATTCTGGGCGTTTAACGCCAGAAAGGGGCACCAGACTGGCGTTAAACGCCAGAAAAGGGCAAGAAGCTGGCGTTAAACGCCAGAAATGGGCACCAGCCCGGCGTTTAACGCCAGAATTGGCACAAAACGTGATTTTGTTTGCCATTTGGTGCAGGGATGACTTTTCCTTGACACCTCAGGATCTGTGGACCCCACAGGATCCCCACCTACCCTACCACTCTCTCTCTCTTCCTCCCCCATTCACCAATCACCTCAACACCCTTTCACCAATCACCCCTCACCTATCAAATCCCATCTTTATCTTCACCACTCACATCCATCCTTCATAAAACCCCACCTACCTCATCATTCAAATTCAAACCACTTTCCCACCCAAACCCACCCTCAAATGGCCGAACCCTACCCTTCCCCTCTCCTATATAAACCCTCCTTCACTCCTTCATTTTCACACATCCTAAAGACCATTTCTCTCCCCTTTGGCCGAACACAAAGCCATTCCCTTCTTCCTCATTTCTTCTTCT
>NC_029773.3:22158430-22161904 GCF_000817695.3 Arachis duranensis | reverse complement strand
GGGATTGTTGAGTTTGGACAACTGACGGTTCATCTTGTTGCTTAGATTAGGTATTTATTTTTTTTCGAAATTCTTGAAGATGAATTCTAGAGTTTCATGATGATTTGTTGAAGTCTGGCTGGCTGAGAAGCCATGTCTAATCTCATTGGACCGAGGTTTCAACTTATCATCACAAGAGCTTGTTGAATTTTATCAATCTTGCTTTTGGAGCAGTGATCTGCTAAGGCTTGGCTGGCCATTGGCCATGTCTAGTGTTTTGGACCGAAGCTTTCTTTGAAAGCTTGGCTGGCTGTGAAGCCATGTCTAATTCCTGGACCGGAGTCTTAGACTAGCATTGCACTGATTCCTGGAATTCTCATTAAGAAAGGAATGGGGATTGGGAAAGGGTAGATCCGAGAGGGAGGGTTCACCACCAGTGGAAGGAGATCCGAGAGAAGGAAAAGCACTGGGGAAACAGAAGCTCGCCGGCCAGCCACGTTCTGCCACCACGTCCAGCTCGTCGCCGATCGCGCTCCAATTTTCCGCCACCACCGCGCCGTTTGCGCTGTCGCCAGGGAGAGCAGAACTGAGAAAGGGTTGGCTCGCGAATGGGGATGGTCGCAGACTCAGAGCCGTAGCGCCTTCATCACCACCGCGTCCATGCCGTGCCGCGACCACTGCTAGGGTTTGCCGCCGCCACCTTATCACTGCCGGCAAGCACAGAGGGAGAGAGAAATCGGAGTTTTGCCAGCAAGGATAGAGAGAGAGCGTGACAAGGGGATCCATCTCCGCCTGTGTCATCGCCACTGAGAACTGCCATAGAAGCTGTCTTTGCCGGTGCCGATGGAGGCGCGAACAGAGGAAGAACGCGCTCGTGGGGGGCTTGCAGAGAGAGTGAGGCACGATGGTGGTGGGTGGTTCCACCACTCTTGCTGCCGTGCCGTCAGAGTCTGCCACCATGTCCACCGGTCTCCTAGTTGTTGCTGTGATTGAGGGTCTGCTGTGTATGGTTGCCGGAAAATCTTTTTGCCACTAGAGCTTCCCTAAAACACCATCGGAGTCTGACAGCGCCGCTGCCCGCTGAAGCTTCAGGCAGAGTTTCTGCCACTTGAGACCTTGCTGCCGTCGCCGGAAATGTTTGCCGGTAAGGGTTTCATTTGAGGTTTCTGCCTTTTTGGTTTTCGAGATGGTTTTGATGCTGTGCGGTTTTTCTAGTTGATCCACCGTAGTTTCTGGCCACCGCCAGAGCTGTTACTGCCGCCGGTTTGAAATCGCAGCTGCATCGTGTTGTCATTCCAGTAAGAAATTATGTTTCGAAAAGCCTCGCATTAGTTTTCGGTTATGTCTGGTTAATAAATGAGTTTTGGTAACGTGTGGTCATTTCTGATTATTATATGCTGCAATTAGTGTTGTTGTGGTTATTGCGGGAGTAGCTTGGGGCCGAGGTTGCGGTTGTTGGTGATCCCGGTTTAAGAGAGGAGGTTCTTGTGACACGTTTGGGTTATGAATTGCGTTCTAAGGTAGGGGCGCTTTCCAAAAACTATGTTTTATGTATTGGAATTATAACATATGGATACTGATTTGAGATATTGTGTATTTGGTGATTGTATCTGCCTTATGTATTATTTGATTGACTCGAATGATTATGGATGTTGGTTTGGCTGAATTATTGTGCGGCTCTGTGAAATGTAATGTTTTAAAGTTGATTCTTTAAAGATTTGAAATCTGAGTGTAAACCGTTGATGATTGGTTTGAATTGAGTCAATTATTTCAATTGTGAAAATTCGAATGCACTTTTGAGTTCAGCCTGGTTTATTTTAATTGACTTGGTTTTTGGACAAATGATTTGTTATTGAGCCGTCTTTTTAAAGCTTTGGAAATGAGTTAAATCGGTTGATATTGAGTTGATTTTGAAATGGTTTCCTTAAGATATGCCACTGAGGCGATTGTTGGTTTTAGCTTGCTTTTGAATTGATTTCTGGTTTTGAGCTGTTAATACTAATAGAATACTAATAGAATAGAAATAGAACCGTCTTTTCTGTATATTATCCCCGGTTCCATTGCTACCGCGCACTTTACGCAATCGATCGGATCGTGTAGATATCCCTTCAACACAATGTAGGTCATCGAAAGGGTCTCGAAATGGATTCAGAAAAATGGATTCCTATTATGTATCCATATGTATCTATGAGATCGAGTATGGAATTCTGTTTACTCACTTTGAAATTGAGTATCCGTTTCTCCCCTTTTCTTGCTAGGATTTTTTTTTAAGGAATGAAAAACGGTTTAGTTGGGACCCGAACCGGGTGGCAAAAGTCCAGGTTTTAAGGAGGTGCTGCCAAAATTTCTATAAAATCCGAGTCTTTATTGAATGTTGTATGGAAAAATGACGGGTTAAAGACTTCTACTATTTTATTTGAATTATCAAGAAAAGGATGATTCATGCTTTTGAAATGAATTATTAAAGAGGAAATTGTGATTTAGTCTTGCTTCTTAAAAAAGGCATTGTATCTCTTTTAGGAGAAAGTTACTTAGATGAAACTTATGTTTTTAAGCTGTTTTAAATGTTGCAAGGGCAATGCCTTTGAATTTGACTTGAGGGTTTCAATTAGAGGAGTTTCAATGACTTTAAAATAACCTAAATATCTATTAACAAGTTTCATTTTGAAATGTTTTGAGAAAGATTTTAAGTACTCTTTGAATTCTGATTTCTTGCAAGACTAAAACAATTTCGAATAGTTGAAACGTTCTAGCATTTATCATGGGGTTGAATTTGGTTTTGCCTAAGTAAAGGAAATGGCTTTGAAAGAAGTAAATGATTACATGACTCGGTTTGGCTTAGACCCTATTTTATTACTCAAATCGGAAAGCCAAGGTTTTAATTATTTTAAATGAATTTGGTGAAATGAGTTATGTTGTTCTCCCCTAAAGACTTGGGACTCTGTCGAGAAACTTTTGTTATAAAATTCCATTTTTGGATGGGTGATTTTGAATACTTTGAAATAAATCCTTAACTTGCCATGATTTTGGAAGTTTTGGAGAGAGAATGCCGATAGTGGCTTTGTTTTAAAAAGGGAACTCACTTTGAGTAAATTTGGCTTATGAGCCTGAGATGATTTGAGAAATGAGATCTTTAAAGCCAAGGATGAAAAGAGTTGAAATTTAATTTCAAAGTGAAATGAATTGAGAAAAAGTGATTTGTGGCTTAAATGCCAATTTTATGAACTTTGATGATGTTGAATGGTGGAAGTGCTATTTGTTATGAGCCGGAATGGCTGTGTATGGTATTGAATTATGGCTTATTGCCGAATGAGTTAAAAGTCGTATGGCTGGCTATGAATTATGAGTTTAAGACGAAGGGCTGTATTTATTGATAAATTGGCTGGTTCTGGATTGAACCGTGAGCCGGATGGCTGAGATGAATGTTTTATGTGAGTATGCTTGTGTTTTCTCTCTAGTTGTAAGGGTGACAGGGCACCGATACCCTCTAATGGC
>NC_029773.3:22152182-22157648 GCF_000817695.3 Arachis duranensis | reverse complement strand
GATTCTATTCCGGCCTGACCGAGAACCGACAGCTGATTAGCCATATGCTGTGACAGAGCATAGGAACATTTTCACTGAGAGGATGGGAGGTAGCCACTGACAACGGTGAAACCCTACATAAGCTTGCCATGGAAAGGAGTAAGAAGGATTGGATGAAGACAGTAGGAAAGCAGAGAGACGGAAGGGAAGGCATCTTCATGCGCTTATCTGAAGTTCCTACCAATGAATTACATAAGTATCTCTATCTTTATCTTTATGTTTTTATGCGTTCATCACCATATCCATTTGAGTTTGCCTGACTAAGATTTACAAGATGACCATAGCTTGCTTCATACTAACAATCTCCGTGGGATCGACCCTTACTCGCGTAAGGTTTATTACTTGGACGACCCAGTGCACTTGCTGGTTAGTTGTGCGAAGTTGTGTAATGCCATGGTATTGAACACCAAGTTTTTGGGGTTCATGTCCGGGGATTATGAGAGTTGTGAAAAGTATTGTTCACAATTTTGCGCACCAGCTACCAGGACTTGTCGGGTTGGCTCTATAACCGACAGATGATATCATCAGCCACTAGGGACAGGCATGCATCATATGCATATATGTGACATTGTTTGCGTGTGCATATTATATTTGGTTTGCCTATGTGATTAATTGCCAATTGTTCTACTTACAATAACTGTTTGTTTGTGCTTGCATCTTCCTATTTGTGTTTGCTACTGGGACTCTATTGGACTGTGGTGATTGGTTGATGGTTGGATTGTTTGGGCCTAAGGCCGTGGTTGGAATGAGATGAATGATGAGCGGATATTTTTATACGCTTTTTTATGTTTTAGTTAGTTTTTAATAGATTTTATTAGTTTTTAGGCAAAAATTATATTTCGGGACTTTACTATGAGTTTGTGTGTTTTTCTGTGATTTTAGGTATTTTCTTGCTGAAATTGAGGGAGCTGAGCAAAAATCTGATTTAGACTGAAAAAGGACTGCTGATGCTGTTGGATTCTGACCTCCCTGCACTTAGAATAGATTTTCAAGATCTACGAGAGTCCAATTGGCACGCTCTCAATTGGCCTGGAAAGTAGACATCCAAGGCTTTCCAGCAATATATAATAGTCCATACTTTTCATGAAGATAGACGATGTAAACTGGCGTTCAACGCCAGTTCCATGTTGCAGTCTAGCGTTCAGCGCCAGAAACACGTCACGAACCAGAGTTGAACGCCAAAAACACGTTACAACTTGGCGTTCAACTCCAGAAACAGCCTAGGCACGTGATAAGCTTAAGTCTCAGCCCCAGCACACACCAAGTGGGCCCCAGAAGTGGATTTCTGCACTATCCATCTTAGTTTACTCATATTCTGTAAACCTAGGTTACTAGTTTAGTATTTAAACAACTTTTAGAGAATTATTTTGTATCTCATGACATTTTTAGATCCTAATTTTATACTCTTTGACGGCATGAGTCTCTAAACTCCATTGTTGGGGGTGAGGAGCTCTGCAGCGTCTCGATGAATTAATGCAATTATTTCTGTTTCTCCATTTAAACATGCGTGTTCCTATCTAACATGTTCATTCGCGCTTAACTATGGAGAAGGTGGTGATCTATGACACTCATCACCTTTCTCAATCCATGAACGTGTGTCTGACAACCATCTCCGTTCTACATCAGATTGAATGAGTATCTCTTAGATTCCTTAATCAGGATCTTCGTGTTGGGCGTGATGACAATCTCAAAAGAATCAATGGATTCTATTCCGACATGATCGAGAACCAACAGCTGATTAGTCGTGCTGTGACAGAGCATTTGGACCATTTTCACTGAGAGGATGGGAAGTAGCCATTGACAACGGTGACACCCTACAGAGAGCTTGCCATGGAAGGAACTTTGCACTTTTGCATGGGAGGAATATTATGTTACAGGAATTCAGAAGACAAAGCATCTCCAAAACTCAAACATATTCTCCATTATTGCACAACAAGTAATTATTTCACGCTCTTTTATTTTTTAGTAATTCAAACTGATAATCATAATTGATCTCCTGACTAAGAATAATAAAATAACCATAGCTTGCTTCAAGCTAACAATCTCCGTGGGATCGACCCTTACTCACGTAAGGTATTACTTGGACGACCCAGTGCACTTGCTGGTTAGTTATGCGGATTGCAAACGTGTGATTGCAATTTTGTGCACCAAGTTTTTGGCGCCGTTGCTTGGGATTGTTCGAGTTTGAACAACTAAAGGTTTATTTTGTTGCTTAGATTAGGAATAATTTATTTTTGTTGCTATAGAGTCATCAAATCTGAGTCCTTTATTTTCTTTTCAAAAATTTTTAAAAAATATTATTTTTCTTTATCAATTTTTAATTTTTTTTCGTGAGTTCAGTGTCTTGTTCTAAGTTTGGTGTCATTGCATATCTTGTATTTTCCTTTAAATTTCCAAATTAGTGTTCTTTGTTCTTCCTTGATCTTCAAGTTCTTCTTGTTTATTTTTCTTGTTTGATATGTAGTTTTTCTTGTTCTGTGTGTTTTCGTGTTTTCCTTGTGCTTTTTCAAAATATTAGTTTTCAAAAAATTTTTATTTTTTATCTATAAATATAATACCTCTTTAAAACACATTAAATTTATAGCTCAGTTGGCTAGAGCATTGGCTTATGCTCTTGGCAATTGGGTATCTTCTTTTTAAAAAAAAAGTCTTTTCCAAAAATAATTTTTCTTGATTTAATCTTGTGCCAAACTTTAAGTTTGGTGTTTTCTTGTTAATCATTTTATAATTTTCGAAAATTTTATTGAGGTTTTCTAAAAAATTTTAAGTTTGATGTTCTTTCTTTCGTTCTTGTTGTTCTTGTGAATCTTCAAAGTGTTCTTGAGTCTTATTTGTGTTTTGATCTTAAAATTTTTAAGTTTGGTGTTCCTTGGTGTTTTTCCTCCAAAATTTTTGAAAACAAGGATCATTAGATCTAAAAATTTTAAGTCTTGTGTCTTTTGTGTGTTTTTCTCTTTCATCATAAAATTCAAAATTAAAAAAATATATATCTTTTCTAACTATTTTTTTAGCAATTATTTCGAATTTTTTTTAAAAAATTCAGATTTCAATTTCAAAATTTTTCAAATCTTATCCTTTTAAGTTTAAAAAATATATATATTATATCTTTTTCGAAAATATCCTAACCATTTTCTCTCTCCTCACTTTTTGAAAATCTTCCTAAAATATTTTCAAATTCTTATTAATTTTTTAATTTTAATTTTCTTATTTTATCTTATTTTCATTTTGGTTTTTATTTGTTTTTATTTTATTTTGAAAAATAAATAAAATAAATCCACGTCATCTCCCTTTCTCCATCATGGACCTAAGTGGACATGAACAGTCCAGAAGGACTTTGAGGTCATATGCTAACCCAACTACTGTTTCATATGGGAGTAGTATATGTATACCCTCCATTGGAGTTAGTAGTTTTGAGTTGAATCCTCAACTCATTATCATGGTGCAGCAAAGTTGCCAGTATTCCGGTCTTCCACAGGAAGAACTTACAGAGTTTCTGGCACAATTTTTACAAATTGTTGACACAGTACATGATAAGAAAGTAGATCAGGATGTCTACAGATTATTACTGTTTTCATTTTCTGTAAAAGATCAAGCTAAGAGGTGGTTAAATAACCAACCTAAGGACAGCATAAAGACATGGAAACAACTGTCAGAAAAATTCCTGAATTACTATTTTCCTCCAAAACGGATGACACAGCTAAGGCTGAGCATCCAAGGCTTCAAACAAGGAGATGATGAATCTCTTTATGATGCTTGGGAGAGATACAGAGAGATGCTAAGAAAATGCTCCTCTGAAATATTTTCAGAGTGGGTGCAGTTAGACATCTTCTACTATAGGCTTACAGAAAGAGCTCAGATTTCTCTAGACCACTCAGCTGGTGGATCTATACACATGAGAAAGACAATAGAAGAAGCTCAAGAGCTTATTAATACAGTTGCCAGAAATCAGCATCTGTACCTAAACAGTGAATCTTCCATCAACGAAGAGGCTAAAACAGTAACTGCTGAACTCAGTCCTGCAGATCAAGCTACTGAATTCAATCAGCAATTAGACTTTCTAACAAAACAGTTATCCAAATTCAAGGAGATATTACAAGAAACAAGAATGGCTAATATGAATATGGAAGTATAGTTGAAGCAAACAGAACAGCAGTTATCAAAACAAATAATAGAAGAGTGCCAAGCAGTGTAATTAAGAAGTGGGAAAACATTAAATACCACACTACAAGGTAGCAGGAAGCCAAGAATGAGCAAACTACCCAAAATCTATCTGAGGACAGTAAGAGCCCAGAGAGGAATAATTCTGGCGCTCAAACGCCAGAAAATAGGTGGAAAGCTGGCGCTGAACGCCCAAACCATGCTCAGTCCTGGCGTTCAACGCCAAAAACAAGCAAGGAATTGGCGTTGAACGCCCAAAGGAAGCACAGTTCTGGCGTTCAAACGCTAGAAACAAGTAAGGAGTTGGCGTCTAACGCCACTCCAGCTTCCACCCTTGGCATTCAAACGTCAGTGGGAGATCAGACACATACAAGTGCTGATAATAACCCTTCTAAAAAGGCTTCTCAACCCACATCTGTAGGCAATAAACCTAAAGTAACTAAGGTTGAAGAATACAAAGCCAAAATGCCTTATCCTCAGAAACTCCGCCAAGCGGAACAGGATAAGCAATTTACCCGCTTTGCAGACTATCTCAGGACTCTTGAAATAAAGATTCCGTTTGCAGAAGCACTTGAGCAAATACCCTCTTATGCTAAGTTCATGAAAGAGATCTTAAGTCATAAGAAGAATTGGAGGGAAACTAAAAAATTTTACCTCACTGAAGAATGCAGTGCAGTCATTCTGAAAAGCTTACCTGAGAAGCTTAAAGATCCAGGAAGCTTTATGATACCATGCACATTAGAGGGTACTTGTACTAAGCAAGCTCTATGTCACGTTGGGGCAAGTATCAACCTAATACCTGCATCTACTATAAAAAAGCTTGGTTTGACTGAAGAAGTCAAGCCAACCTGGATATGTCTTCAACTTGCTGATGGCTCCATTAAATACCCATCAGGCGTGATTGAAGACATGATTGTCAAGGTTGGGCCATTTGCCTTTCCCACTGACTTTGTGGTGTTGGAAATGGAGTAGCACAAGAGTGCAACTCTCATTCTAGAAAGACATTTCCTAGCAACTAGCCGAACCCTTATTGACGTCCAAAAAGGGGAAGTAACCCTGAGAGTCAATGAGGACGAGTTTAAGTTGAATGTTGTCAAAGCTATGCAGCATCCAGACACCCCAAATGACTGGATGAGCATTGACATTATTGACTCTCTCGTACAAGAGGTCAATATGACTGAGAGTCTCGAATCAGAGCTAGAGGATATCTTTAAAGATGTTCAGCCTGATCTGGAAGAATCAGAGAGAACAATAGGACCTCTGGGAGAA
>NC_029773.3:22151484-22151996 GCF_000817695.3 Arachis duranensis | reverse complement strand
GTGGTGCAGAAGGAGGTCACTAAATTACTAGAGGCTGGAATTATTTATCCTATTTCTGATAGCCCCTGGGTAAGCCCTGTCCAAGTCATCCCTAAGAAAGGTGGCATGACAGTGGTTCATAATGAAAAAAATGAACTAGTTCCTACAAGAACAGTTACAGGGTGGCGTATGTGTATTGATCATAGAAGGCTCAATACAGCTACCAGAAAGGATCATTTTCCTTTACCATTCATAGAACAAATGCTAGAAAGACTAGCAGGTCATGAATACTACTGCTTTCTGGATGGATATTCAGGTTATAATCAAATTGCAGTAGATCCCCAAGATCAAGAGAAAACAGCATTCACATGTCCATCTGGAGTATTTGCATACAGAAAGATGCCATTTGGTCTCTGCAATGCACCTGCAACCTTTCAAAGATGCATGCTCTCAATTTTCTCTGATATGGTAGAAAAATTTCTGGAAATCTTCATGGATGACTTTTCAGTATTTGGAGACTCATTCAGTTCCTG
>NC_029773.3:22150800-22151314 GCF_000817695.3 Arachis duranensis | reverse complement strand
AGGTAGAGGTAATTGAAAAATTACCACCACCTGCCAATGTTAAGGCAATCAGAAGCTTTCTAGGGCATGCAGGATTTTATATGAAGTTTATAAAGGATTTTTCAAAAATCGCCAAACCTCTAAGTAATCTGATAGCTGCTGACACGCCATTTATCTTTGATAAGGAGTGTCTGCAGGCATTTGAGACTCTGAAAGCTAAATTGGTCACAGCACCAATCATCTCTACACCAGACTGGACATTACCATTTGAACTGATGTGTGATGCTAGTGACCATGCCATTGGCGCAGTGTTGGGACAAAGGCATGACAAGCTTCTGCACGTCATTTATTATGCCAGTCGTATTTTAAATAATGCACAGAAGAACTACACAACCACAGAAAAAGAGCTACTTGCAGTGGTTTACGCCATTGACAAGTTCAGATCCTATTTAGTAGGATCAAAAGTGATTGTGTACACTGACCATACTGCTCTTAAATATCTACTCACAAAGCAGGATTCAAAACCCAGACTCAT
>NC_029773.3:22148190-22150318 GCF_000817695.3 Arachis duranensis | reverse complement strand
TTTGAGAGAAGCTCTTCATGCTTCCTCTCCATGGTGACAGAGGGATATCCTTGAGCCTTAAACACAAAGGATTCTTCATTCACTTGAATGATCAATTCTCCTCTGTCAACATCAATCACAGCCTTTGCTTTGGCTGGGAAGGGTCTGCCAAGGATGATGGATTCATCCATGCACTTCCCAGTTTCTTGGACTATGAAATCAGCAGGGGTGTAATGGTCTTCAATCTTTACCAGAACATCTTCTACAAGTCCATAAGCTTGTTTTTTTGAATTGTCTGCCATCTCTAGTGAGATTCTTGCAGCTTGCACCTCAAAAATCCCTAGCTTCTCCATTACAGAGAGAGGCATGAGGTTTATGCTTGACCCTAGGTCACACAGAGCCTTCTTAAAGGTCATGGTGCCTATGGTACAAGGTATTGAAAAATTTCCAGGATCTTGTCTCTTTTGAGGTAATTTCTGCCTAGACAAGTCATCCAGCTCTTTGGTGAGCAAAGGAGGTTCGTTCTCCCAAGTCTCATTACCAAATAACTTGTCATTTAGCTTCATGATTGCTCCAAGGTATTTAGCAAATTGCTCTTCAGTGACATCTTCATCCTCTTCAGAGGAAGAATATTCATCAGAGTTTCTAATGGAGGACCTTGTTTCAGTCATGAAACTTTGAGTGGTTTTGATTAGATCAGAGACCATGGTTGCTAAGTCAGAGTGGCTCTGCTTAGAATTCTCTATCTGTTGCTGAGAAGATGATGGAAAAGGCTTGCCATTGCTAAACCTGTTTCTTCCACCATTATTGTTGTTGAAACCTTGTTGAGGTCTCTGTTGATCCTTCCATGAGAGATTTGGATAATTTCTCCATGAAGAATTATAGGTGTTTCCATAGGGTTCTCCCATGTAATTCACCTCTTTCATTGAAGGGTTCTCAGGATCATAAGCTTCTTCTTTAGATGAAGCATCCTTAGTACTGCCTGGTGCAGCTTGTAGGGGTGCACAGACCCGGCCGCCGCCCGAAGGCCCGGCCCAGGCCCGAACACTTTAGGGGCTAATTTGGTGTGATTTCATCGGGTTTAGGGCCGGGTTAGGGTCTCAAAAATAGACCCGGTCATTATTTCGGGTCGGGTCCGGGCCATAGCTCGGGTCACTCGAAGTCGGCCCGGTGGCCCGGTCATCATACATAATTAATATTTTGTGTTATTAGTGATGGATCATGACTATTTTTATGTGGAATTTAAGTATTGTAAACCTTAATATTTTGTGTTATTAGTCATTATAAAACTATAAGTTAATGTTTTATGTTTAGAATGCATAAGACTTTAGACTAATACATAAGATTGTGTTATTTGTATTGCTTTAAATATTTGGTATTATTAGACAATATTAGTATTGATTGTGGTTATGCTTTAGTATTGATTGTGGTTATGCTTTAATTTTGAAGAAGGGTTGGTTCTTGTTATATTTTTCTAAGTGAATTTTACCATTGGAAATTTGGATATTTTTACATGCTAGCTTACAAGAAGGTATCAACGTAATGTAATGTTAATGGCCCGGTTTTCACCCGGTATAATTGTGGCCCGAAAGTGTATTAGTTTCATCGGGTCTAGGGTCGGGTTCGGGTCTAATAAATAGACCCGGTGTATATTTTGGGTCGGGTCTGGGTCCCATCAAACCCAGCTTCACCCGGCCCATGTGCACCCCTAGCAGCTTGCATTCCGGACAGACTTTGAGAAATCATATTGACTTGCTGAGTCAATATTTTATTCTGAGCCAATATGGCATTCAGAGTATCAATCTCAAGAACTCCTTTCTTCTGAGTTATCCCATTGTTCACAGGATTTCTTTTAGAAGTGTACAATTCGTCCCATTGTTCACAGGATTCCTTTCAGAAGTGTACATGAATTGGTTATTTGCAACCATTTCAATTAGTTCTTGAGCTTCTGCAGGCGTCTTCTTCAGATGAAAAGATCCTCCAGCAGAACTATCCAAAGACATCTTGGACAGTTCAGACAGACCATCATAGAGGATACCTATGATGCTCCATTCAAAAAGCATGTCAGAAGGGCACTTTCTGATCAATTGTTTGTATCTTTCCCAAGCTTCATAGAGGGATTCACCTTCCTTCTATCTGAAGGTTTGGA
>NC_029773.3:22147614-22148169 GCF_000817695.3 Arachis duranensis | reverse complement strand
CCTTCCTTTTGTCTGAAGGTTTGGACTTCCACTTTAAGCTTACTCAATTTTTGAGGTGGAACGAACTTTGCCAAGAAGGCATTGACTAGTTTTTCCCAAGAGTTCAGGCTTTCTTTAGGTTGTGAGTCCAACCATATCCTAGCTCTGTCTCTTACAGCAAAAGGGAATAGCATAAGTCTATAGACCTCAGGGTCAACCCCATTAATCTTGACAGTGTCACAGATTTGCAAGAACTCAGCTAAAAGCTGATGAGGATCTTCCAATGGAAGTCCATGGAATTTGCAATTCTGTTGCATCAGAGAAACTAATTGAGGCTTAAGCTCAAAGTTGTTTGCTCCAATGGCAGGGATAGAGATGCTTCTCCCATAGAAGTCGGGAGTAGGTGCAGTAAAGTCACCCAGCACCTTCCTTGCATTGTTGGCATTGTTGTTGTTTTCGGCTGCCATATCTTCTTCTTATTTGAAGATTTCTGTTAGGTCCTCTATAGAGAGTTGTGCCTTAGCTTTTCTTAGCTTTCGCTTCAAGGTCCTTTCAGGTTCAGGATCAGCCTCAACA
>NC_029773.3:22141081-22146376 GCF_000817695.3 Arachis duranensis | reverse complement strand
AGGACATTGCATTCAAGAGCTAAATTGATGAGAATCAATCAGCTTTGGTGATGATAAGAACATCACCTTGAAACACTAGAATTCATTCTTAAGAACTCTGAAGAAAAATACCTAAGCTAAGCAACAAGATGAACCGTCAGTTGTCCAAACTCGAAATAATCCCCAGCAACGGCGCCAACAACTTGGTGTTGTTGCCGGATCAAAACTTGGCACTGTTATTGCAGGGAACAAATGCGAAACTGTAGTTAGGACATTTAATTCCCCGGCAACGGCGCCAAAAACTTGGTGCACGAAATTGTGACCATCAATGACGCCATCAACATGGTACGCTCAATTGCAATCTCAACTCTTTATCACAACTTCGCACAACTAACCAGCAAGTGTACTGGGTCGTCCAAGTAATAAACCTTACGCGAGTAAGGGTCGATCCCACGGAGATTGTTGGTATGAAGCAAGCTATAGTCATCTTATAAATCTCAGTCAGGCAGACTCAAATGGTTATGGATGATGAATAAAACATAAAGATAAAGATAGAGATACTTATGTAATTCATTGGTGAGAATTTCAGATAAGCGTATGGAGATGCTTTGTCCCTTCCGTCTCTCTGCTTTCCTACTGTCTTTATCCAATCCCTCTTACTCCTTTCCATGGCAAGCTGTATGTTGGGCATCACCGTTGTCAGTGGCTACAATCCCGTCCTCTCAGTGAAAATGTTCAATGCACCCTGTCATGGCACGACTAATCATCTGTCGGTTCTCAATCAGGTTGGAATAGAATCCATTGATTATTTTGTGTCTGTCACTAACGCCCAGCCTTCAGGAGTTTGAAGCTCGTCACAGTCATTCAATCATTGAATCCTACTCAGAATACCACAGACAAGGTTTAGACCTTCCGGATTCTCTTGAATGCCGCCATCAATTCTAGCTTATACCACGAAGATTCTGATTAAGGGATCCAAGAGATAAACATTCAAGCCTTGTTTGCTTGTAGAACGGAAGTGGTTGTCAGGTACTCGTTCATAAATGAGAATAATGATGAGCGTCACATAATCATCACATTCATCATGTTCTTGGGTGCAAATGAATATCTTAGAACAAGAATATGATGAATTGAATAGAAGAACAATAGTAATTGCATTAATACTTGAGGTACAACAGAGCTCCACACCTTAATCTATGGTGTGTAGAAACTCCACCGTTGAAAATACATAAGTGATAATAGTGATCATTGGCTTTGGCCCTAGAGAGGGAACCAGAAGAACCAAGGTGAAAATACAATAGTAAAAGGTCCTATTTGTAGAGAACTAGTAGCCTAGGGTTTACAGAAATGAGTAAATGACATAAAAATCCACTTCTTATTATATATTGCTGGAAAGCCCAGGATGTCTACTTTCCAACGCCGTTGAGAGCGCACCAATTGAGCTTTTGTAGCTCCAGAAAATCTACTTTGAGTGCAGGAGGGTCAGAATCCAACAGCATTTGCAGTCCTTTCTCAGCCTTTGAATCAGATTTTTGCTCAGGTCCCTCAATTTCAGCCAGAAAATATCTGAAATCACAGAAAAATACACAAACTCATAGTAAAGTCCAGAAAAGTAAATTTTAACTAAAAACTAATAAAAATATAATAAAAACTAACTAAAACATACTAAAAACATACTAAAAACAATGCCAAAAAGCGTATAAATTATCCGTTCATCAACTCTCTATAAAGATTCCCGAGTGTTTGTACTTAATTGTGACAGTTGCCAAAGATCTAGTAATCTGCCTCACAGTTATGCCATGCCTCAACAAGGGATCTTGGAGATTGAGTTGTTTGATATATGGGGTATTGACTTTATGGGGCCTTTCCCACCATCATACTCAAACACTTACATTCTAGTGGCAGTGGATTATGTATCCAAATGGGTGGAAGCTATTGCAACACCCACTAATGACACTAAGACAGTGCTAAAATTTCTCCAGAAACACATCTTCAGCAGATTTAGTACCCCTAGAGTATTAATCAGTGATGGGGGCACTCATTTCTACAATAAACAGCTTTACTCTGCTTTGGTTCGTTATGGAGTTAGTCACATGGTAGCCACTCCATATCATCCATAGACAAATGGGCAAGCTGAAGTTTCTAACAGAGAACTTAAAAGAATCCTGGAACGGACTGTGATTAACCGTAGAAGGGATTGGGCAAGAAGCTTGGATGATGCTCTGTGGGCATACAGAACAGCATTTAAGACCCCTATAGGGACCTCTCCATACCAGCTTGTGTATGGAAAGGCATGTCACTTGCCAGTGGAACTGGAACATAAGGCCTACTGGGCAACCAGATTCCTAAACATTAATGCCAAGTTAGCTGGAGAAAAACGATTGCTCCAGTTAAATGAGCTAGAGGAATTTAGACTCAATGCTTTTGAGAATGAAAAAATTTACAAAGAGAAAGCAAAAAGATGGCATGATAAGAAACTGTCATCCAGAGTCTTTGAGTCAGGGCAGAAAGTTCTGCTATTTAATTCTAGGCTCAGATTATTCCCCGGGAAATTGAAATCCCGGTGGAGAGGACCATATGTGATTACAAGTGTGTCACCATATAGATACGTAGAGCTTCAGGATAATGATTCTAACAAAAAGTTCATTGTTAATGGGCAGAGAGTTAAACATTATCTTGAAAGCAATTTTGAGCAAGAATGCTCAAAAATGAGGCTTGATTAAAGCTTAGTAATAGTCCAGCTAAAGACAATAAAGAAGCGCTTGCTGGGAGGCAACCCAGCCATTTACAAATTTTATTTGTTAATTAATTGATTTTTACAGGTATATGTCAAGTATCTTCAAGGTAAAATAGCAATTGCTTAAGTTCACAGAGTTACAAAAGGATTCGCAGGATAAAACAGCAAAAAGGAAGCTCACTGGTGCAAAAAAGCCAGTAAAAGTTGTTTTGGGCGTTGAACGCCCAAAAGAAGCATCCACTGGGCATTCAACACCAGTAAGGATAGCCATCTGGGCGTTAAACGCCAGAAAAAAGCATCTTCTGGGTTGAATGCCAGAAGGAAGCACCTTCTGGGCGTTTAACGCCAGATTTACAGCGTCCGGGGCGTTCAGAAAAACGCCCAGTGACAAAGGACTTTCTGGCGTTCAACGCCAGAAAGAAGCAACAGCTGGGCATTGAACGCCCAGGAGAAGCTGCATATGGGCGTTAAATGCCCAAAACATGCAGCGTTTGGGCGTTTAACGCCAAGATTGTGGGGAGGAGAAAATCTCGTTTTCAATTCAAATTTTTTCCAATTTTCATGTTTCAATTCATGATTTCTTGCATAAACATGTTACAAACTCTCATCTTTCAACTTCAATTTCAAAAAAAAAAATTTCTAAACATATTTCTTGATTTTTCTTTAATTTCTTTTCAAATCTTTTTCAAAACTCATCATATCTTTTGAATTTTGAAATTGCCTCTCCTTCTATTCCTCTCTTTTCCTCTTTTTTGCTTGAGGACAAGCAAACCTCTAAGTTTGGTGTGATTTGCCATGATCACTGAGCTAAAACTCATCAAGATCATGGCACCTAAGGGAACAGGAAGAGCAAGGATGTGAACTGAAGGAACTGAAGCGTCAGAAATTATCTCTTGAAGGACCAAGCACCCCACAGATTAAAGGAGCATCCACCTCCCAAAATAAAGGTTGTTAAGTCCTAATCTTAGCCTTAACTCTGTGATACTTGTTCTTATAGGAATTTACCTTAGAAGTTATATATGAGTAGTAGTAATTAGTATATCTATTTTGATTTTATCTCCAATTAAGCTATGATTTATTTTTCTCATCATCATCAAACATGAATAAAATAGTAGATTTTTAGAATAAAGAAGCAATAATTTTTTTCGAGTTCTTAATAAGGAAAATTCTAATTTTTTATATGTGGTGGCAATACTTTTTGTCTTCTGAATGAATGCCTGAACAGTGCATATTTTTTATATTGAATTTTATGAATGTTAAAAATTGTTGGCTCCTGAAAGAATGATGAACAAGAGAAATGTTATTGATGATCTAAAAAATCATGAAATTGATTCTTGAAGCAAGAAGAAGCAGTGAAAAACAAACTTGCGAAAAAAAATTATTTTGAAAAAAAAAAGCAAAAGAGGTAGAAAAAGCCAATAGCCCTTTAAACCAAAAGGCTAAGGTGAAAAGGATCCAAGGCTTTGAGCATCAATGGATAGGAGGGCCCAAGGAAATAAATCCAGGCCTAAGCGGCTAAATCAAGCTGTCCCTAACCATGTGCTTGTGGCATGCAGGTCCAAGTGAAAAGCTTGAGACTGAGTGGTTAAAGTCGTGATCCAAAGCAAAAGTGTGTGCTTAAGAACTCTGGACACCTCTAATTAGGGACTCTAGCAAAGCTAAGTCACAATCTGAAAAGGTTCACCCAGTTATGTGTCTGTGGCATTTATGTATCCGGTGGTAATACTGGAAAACAAAATGCTTAGGGCCACGGCCAAGACTCATAAAGTAGCTATGTTCAAGAATCAACATACTAAACTAAGAGAATCAATAATACTATCTGAATTATGAGTTCCTATGGATGCCAATCATTCTGAATTTCAAATGATAAAGTGAGATGCCAAAACTGTTCGGAAGCAAAAAGCTACTAGTCCCGCTCATCTAATTAGAATATGAGCTTCACTTAAAACTCTGAGATATTATTGCTTCTTAATTTATTTTCATCCTATTTTATTTATCTAGTTGCTTGAGGACAAGCAACAGTTTAAGTTTGGTGTTGTGATGAGCGGATATTTTATACGCTTTTTGAGGGGAATTTCATGTAGATTTTAGTATGTTTTAGTTAGTTTTTAATAGATTTTATTAGTTTTTAAGCAAAAATCATATTTCGGGACTTTACTATGAGTTTGTGTGTTTTTCTGTGATTTCAGGTATTTTCTAGCTGAAATTGAGGGAGCTGAGCAAAAATCTGATTTAGGCTGAAAAAGGACTGCTGATGTTGTTGGATTCTGACCTCCCTGCACTCGGAATAGATTTTTGAGAGCTACAAGAGTCCAATTGGTGCGCTCTCAATTGGGCAGGAAAGTAGACATCCAGGGCTTTCCAGCAATACTATAATAGTTCATACTTTGCACGAAGATAGATGACGTAAACTGGCGTTCAACGCCAGTTCCATGTTGCAGTCTAGCGTTCAGCGCTAGAAACACGTCACGAACCAGAGTTGAACGCCAAAAACATGTTACAACTTGGTGTTCAACTCCAGAAACAGCCCAGGCACGTGAGAAGCTTAAGTCTCAGCCCCAGCACGCACCAAGTGGGCC
>NC_029773.3:22128824-22140926 GCF_000817695.3 Arachis duranensis | reverse complement strand
TTTATACTCTTTGACGGCATGAGTCTCTAAACTCCATTGTTGGGGGTGAGGAGCTCTGCAGCGTCTCGATGAATTAATGCAATTATTTCTGTTTCTCCATTCAAACATGCGTGTTCCTATCTAAGATGTTCATTCGTGCTTAACTATAGAGAAGGTGGTGATCCGTGACACTCATCACCTTCCTCAATCCATGAACGTGTGTTTGACAATCACCTCCGTTCTACATCAGATTGAATGAGTATCTCTTAGATTCCTTAATCAGAATCTTCGTGGTATAAGCCAGAATTGATGGCGGCATTCATGAGAATCCGGAAAGTCTAAACCTTGTCTGTGGTATTCTGAGTAGGATTCTGGGATTGGATGACTGTGACGAGCTTCAAACTCACGAGTGTTGGGCGTGATGACAAACGCAAAAGAATCAATGGATTCTATTCCGACATGATCGAGAACCAACAGCTGATTAGCCGTGCTGTGACAGAGCATTTGGACCATTTTCACTGAGAGGATGGGAAGTAGCCATTGACAACGGTGACACCCTACAGAGAGCTTGCCATGGAAGGAACTTTGCACTTTTGCATGAGAGGAATATTATGTTACAAGAATTCAGAAGATAAAGCATCTCCAAAACTCCAACATATTCTCCATTATTGTACAACAAGTAATTATTTCACGCTCTTCTATTTTTTAGTAATTCAAACTGATAATCATAATTGATCTCCTGACTAAGAATAATAAAATAACCATAGCTTGCTTCAAGCCAACAATCTCCGTGGGATCAACCCTTACTCACGTAAGGTATTACTTGGACGACCCGGTGCACTTGCTGGTTAGTTGTGCGGATTGCAAACGTGTGATTGCAATTTCGTGCACCAATGAACCGATGGTTGATTTCGGTTTTGTGTTTCTGGTTTGGAATAAATATGAAAAGCTATTTTGTTTCATCATAGATAAACCGTTTTGAAATGCTTTTGAATTGTTGAGAATTGAATGGCTCCTCTTTCAGAAAAGATTTTCGACTTTACTTTTATTGAAAACCGTTGTTTTTGAAAAGAGGCATAAGATGGTTATTAATCACTGGTGCGGTTATCTTCACGTATCCTATTACAGTAATTCCCAAAAACCCTCTACTGAGAACCCTTTAAAGGATGATGTTGTCACCCCCCTACATTTTTCCCCTTTCAGGATATGGGCGCAGAAGTCACGAAGGGTTTATTTTAGTTGTTGTTGAGATGCTCTGTATTGTCTTAATTATTGTTTATTGTACCCTCGCCTTTATCTTGAGATATTCTGTAAGAGGGATCGGAATTGTATTGGATACTGCTTGTGATATTATTTATAAATATATGTGTCTATATGGATGTATCCTTTATGAGTTTTTGTAAGTTATATGGTATCTATGGATGTACGTTGTCGAACGAAAGTATTTTTGGGAGCAGTATTGCGGTTTAAAGTTTTAAACAGGCTCATATTTTAGTATTAAATAGTATAAGTGTCGTCATAATATCCGAGCTATCAGAGTTGCACAGCCGGAAGCGTGAGCTTTGGTAGTTAGGGTGTTACACTTTAATGTTAATATATATAATAACTTTGATACTTTAATGTTAATATATAGAATAATGTTCAACACTCATTATATTAATACTAATGTTATATTTTTTTAAACTAATAATAATATATAATGTTAGATTATTACACGTACAATATTAGAATAGATAATATCGTTAACAATAGAAAAAAATTAAAAAAGCCATTAACGTACTATTTTTTTTAAATTATACATATTACCTAATAATGTTAACATTTAGGAAATGTACTCAGATATCATTCTAATAATATTAATATTATTATTAGTACTTTACTTTGATATTTAAAATGACAGTATTATTAACAATTCAAAAAAAAAACAAACAACAATAATAAAATAAACACATTGATATAAATAATTTGATAAGATAATAATTTACATATCAAGAATCGTGTAGATGTGCAATAATATGTTTTTCTGATAAAGTTAAATCTCATACTGATATAGCCATTATAACTCTCTTTAATGTTATAATTCAGCGGTACACGTTATAGATCAATTATTAATAACGGACACCAAAAAAAATATTGTAACGTCCTGATATGCTATTACTCTCCATTTAATACGAATTATTGAGAGTATAACTGACGATGCTTCATCCTAAATTATAAAAGGGAGGTAAAACGTTTATTTGACACATTGCATTCTGCAAAGCTTATTACTCACTTACTGACTTGAGTGTCGGAGTGTCTTTTACAGGTACCCACCCACTTGTTCTCTCATTGCCGACGTATACCTCATCCTGACGAAAAGGCTACAAGTATTCATTGACAGATGAGCTATACACCGGTCAACCTCTACAAGAACAATTGGTGCCATCTGTGGGGACTCGAAATAAAAACCCTTCGAATCTCTAGATGGTACAATGCTACCTAACTCTTGGAATATCTCTTCTTTAAAGCAACATTAATGCTAAAAGATAGGGACATGCTTGTACTCTTTTTCCTACTCACAAGATTTTTTCCAAAATGAATTTTGCTTGGAGAGGTTTTAACGAGGCAAGCTTACCTGCACCTTTGTAGACAAAGGTTGTATAATAAATCATTATGTCCCGAAAATGGCTGATCTATATCTATTATCTCTGTTTTTCGATCTATATATATTATCTCTTTTTTTATCTATATCTATTATCTCTATTTTCTAATCTATATCTATTATCTCTGTTTTTTATCTATAACTATTATCTCTATTTTTCAATCTATATCTATTATTTCTGTTTTTCAATCAATATCTATTATCTCTATTTTTCTATCTACATATGTTATCTCTCTTCTTTATCTATATTTGTTATCTCTATTTTTCAATCTACATCTGTTATCTCTGTTTTCTAATCTGTATCTATTATCTCTGCTTTTCGATTTATATCTATTATCTCTGTTTTCTTATCTATATCTATTTTCTTATCTATATCTATTATTTTGTTTTTCAATCTATATCTATTATCTCTATTTTTTATCTATATCTATTATTTCTGTTTTCTTATCTATATCTGTTATCTCTATTTTTTGATCTCCATCTGTTATCTCTATTTTCTGATATATATCTATTATCTCTGTTTTTCGATCTATATCTATTATCCTTGTTTTTTAATCTATATCTATTATCTTTGTTTTCTGATCTATATATATTATCATTATTTTTTTATCAATATCTATTATCTCTATTTTCTGATCTATATCTATTTTTTTATCTATATTTATTATCTCTATTTTTCTATCTATATCTATTATATTTGTTTTTCAATCTATATCTATTATCTCAGTTTTTCAATCTAAATCTATTATCTCTATTTTCTGATCTATATCTGATATCTCTATTTTTTTATCTACATCTATTATATCTGTTTTTTGATCTATATCTATTATCTCTGTTTTTTGATCTACATCTGTTATCTTTGTTTTTTTATTTATCTATTATCTCTATTTTTTGATCTACATATGTTATCTCTGTTTTTCGATCTTTATTTGTTATCTCTATTTTCGATCTACATTTGTTATCTCTGTTTTCCGATTTATATCTATTATCTCTATTTTCTTATCTATATCTATTATCTCTATTTTATGATCTATATCTATTATCTCTGTTTTTTATCTATATCTATGATCTCTATTTTCAGATATATATCAATCATTATCAAGTTTATATCAATCAGATCTATTTAGATCTATATCAATCATTATCAGATTTATATCAATCATAGTCAGATATGTATCAACTATCATCAGATCTATATCAACTATCTTCCGAACTATGACTATCAACAGTCAACAAATTCAATCAAATATCAAACAAGCACAACCACTTATCCATTCGCGATAATTGTCCAATTCAAGGTCGCATCGTTTACACATGTGCAATTAAACTCAATCATCAATTAAATCACCAAACAAAGGTGAACTAACATGATATTCTCGCCCAACCAATTCACTTCTATCAAACCCGTCTCAGTAATGGGGACCAATACATCAATGGCAATCTAAAACAAGCCATTGTCTAACTCAGTTATCAAACAAAGACGAGAATATCTGGCTCTACTATCATATCCCTAACAAACATAAGGGACCAACATACCAACGGCAACTATTATCTAAATCAAATATCAATCTATCAATTACTAAGATATCTATCAAGTCAAATTCAAATAGTCCAAACCAAATCAATCTCACCAACACTAATATCATCAATAAATAGTGAACCCCGAATCCTCACATTCTCACTTACCCAGTTATAAGAGTCATGATCCTCAACTTTATATTTTTTCTTACCTACAATTCTTTCAAAAAAACGAAAAGAAGAAGAAGAAGAAACAGTAGTAGTAACACAAACTAACCTCTTTTACTCGTGCCTTTAAGACTACAAAATGCTTTAATAGGAAGGCGATGTTGCCTTTATGCATCCTTTTAGGATTCCAAATATAAACCAAATGCCACATTTAATGAAACTATTCAATTCAATGAAAAACCCTAACCGTTGCATCTATTAAATCAACGGTTCAAAATTACATTGAAAAAATGAAAGGCACAATCAATGACAAGACTACTACACTTTTTAATACACATTAACTTCAAATTATGCTAAAATTCAAATTATTTTATTCCTTATTTTAATAAAGTAAGTTGATTTGGGGGCTCTATACCTATAACTCAGACTGTCGAGTTATAACTAAAAAAGCTCAACCTGCTTTATCAAAATATATTCAGGATAAGCTTGGGATTGTGATATGGCCGTTATAACTCGTCCTTAATGATATAACTCGGTAGTATATGTTATAGATCAGTTATGTGATACGGCCGGTATAACTCGTCCTTAATGCTATAACTCAGCAATATACGTTATAGATCAGTTATCAATAACGGGCACCAAAAGAAATATTGTAATGCCCTGATATGTTACTACTCTCCATTAATGCGAATTACTGAGAGTACAACTGTCGATGCTTCATCCTAAAATATAAAAGGGAGGTAAAATGTTTATTTGACACATTACATTATGCAATGCTTATTACTCACTTATTGACTTGAGTGTCAAAGTGCCTTTTGCAGGTACCCACCTCCTTTGTTCTCTCATTGCTGACGTATACCTCATAGTAACGGAAAGCTTACAAGTATTCACCGGCGGACGAGCTATACACTGGTCAACCTCTACAAGTACACGTACTATTTTTTATTTAAAGCATTCAAGCACTAATAACTTCACACACTTTTAATATTATTACAAAGAAAATATATATCAGAGTTTTCACTTTACTACTTTTTCTTCCCAGAAACAAAACTCACACTACTACTACTATTAGGCTCACTAATACTCTTCCATTATCTCGGACGCAACAAGAAAGAAAAATTCTCTTTCTTTCCAGAAACAAAACTCACACACTACAACTATTACTACTAAGATCACTAATACTCTTGCATATACTCGCTAAAATGAGAAGGAAGAAGTTGATTTTATAGAAGCTTTAGTGGTAGGGACAGTCGCACAACATACATGAAGGATGGGTGTCGCTTCCCTCGTTTCTCGCACTTCACGGGTTACTCAGTTGCAGGCGACGCAAGCCATGCATCAGACCCATGGACATGTGGCACTTCCCACATTTCTCACACACAACGAGAAGACATTGTCAGTTTCTCATTCACCGCAAGAAGCATGCGTCACTACACTCTCGTCCAACTCTCTCCCCCACACACCCGCACATCATCAGAAATGACACAATATTAAAAATATTTTATGGAGATGTGATGGCTGTATTTACTAAGGTTTGGGAAAACTAAACCATTTTTAAAGAATCTACATAACCAATTCAGTACCAGCCATTTCTGCCAATTACAACGTGGGCCGCAACGAAAAAGCCCAATAACACAAAAAGCATCTCATAATATTACCCAAACCTAACCCTAATTTGATTTCTCACTATTACTCAAACAAAAAAAAAAAACAACCGCACCTCTCTTTCCTCTCCCACCCCAATCGCGTCGTACTTCATCTTCTCCGGTTAGCTCTGTTGCCGGGAGACATTACCGCCCCACCCAACTGTGATGATTAAACCTCCATCACACGAAGGAGCCGTCATGCCTAGCATCAAAATCGACACCCACAACATGCATGACGGAAGCTCCTTGGAGGTGTCTCAGCGCCGCACAGCCTAACACTAACCTCAGATGGATGTCTACCAATGCCTACCCCACACCTAGTGCACAGAACGAGCTGCGCTATTTGTCACCAGTTACAAGGTAGTGCCGCTTGTGTCCCTTACCTTTTTTCATTATTTTTTTGAAAATTTTTTCCGGCTGGAACATGCAATTAATGATTAGATCATTTTTCATGATAAACGGATGTTTCTTTTAATGTACTATGACTCTTTGTGGATGTTTCTTTTTGTGAAGATTCGGATATTTTTTATTACCCTTGCGATATTTCTTTTGTAAAATTTAGAATGCTTTCTTTTATTAAACTAACTGTGGGATGTTTTTTCTGTTTAACTTGGGATGTGATGCCAGAGCATCTTGACTAGTTTTACTAGCCATTTTTTGTATGCTTTAGGTTGGTTTCATGCATTTTCTTAGGAAATAAGCAAGAATTTGGTTGAAAATGCATTCATACCTTAATTCAAGCAAACATTGTGAATTTTGAATGATTTCTTGAGAATTATGCATGAATTGAATGATAAAATGGATGATGCACAATCTCAGGATTAAGAGAAATACTTTGATGCACTTTATTTGATTGATTTTAGGTAACAAGAAGCAGAGAAGTGCCACGTTAATGGCTACGTTAGGGCCACTAACGTGGAAGGAAGGAAGGTTTGGAACGTTAGTGACAACGTTAATGCCACTAACTTGAGCGAAGGGCAAGGAGACCCACGTTAGCGGCCCCGTTAGTGCCACTAACGTGGGCACTAACGTGGAAGAGAGGAGAAGCTCCAACGTTAGTGGCAACGTTAACGTCACTAACTTTGAAGGAGGAGAGCATGGAAAGTTAGTGGCAACGTTAACGCCACTAACTTTGGCAAAGCAAAAAAGGCCCACGTTAGTGGCCACATTAACGCCACTAACGTGGGTATTAACGTGGAAGAAGGAGGCAGCTGTGAAGTTAGTGGAAACGTTAACGCCACTAACTTTAGCGAAGCAAAGAAGGGCAAAATCTCAACCAACAGCCTGACCATGCCTTCTTCAAACAAGAATAACTTGAGCCAGAAAGCTCCAAATGAGGTGATTCCAGTGGTATTGAAAAGTAGGATTCCAGAGCTTTCCAAGAATATATGGCACTACATGATGGACACTAAATTTGAGGGAGAAAATCTGTCCCAAAAGTGCAAAGATGAACATGGTATCAACCTGTAGTAAGGCCGGCTGACCTCTTCATCTTCCAAGAAGTGTAACTCGAGATGTGGAGCTCCGAATGATGCGCTTCCAAAGTTGTTGGAAAGTATACATCCTGGAATTTCCAAAAATATATAATAGTATGGGGTGGACATTAAGTTTGAGCTTTAGAACCTGGCAATATTAATCCCCTGAATGCTGACGTTAGTGTGGCTAACATTGCTAATAACGCCAGCGACTATGCCAGCGACCCTATCCCCTTCAAAGGATAATAACGTGAGTTACAGAGGTCCAATTGAGGTGATTCCAGTTGCGTTAGAAAGCTGACATTTAGATCTTTCCAAATGGTCTATAATGGACATGAATTTGGAGCACAAACAATAGGCATCTTTTAAGCCCCAAAAACACCAAATGGGTAGCAAGTGTGACGTTAGCCACACTAACTTCAGCACTAACGCCACACTTATAGCGTTAGTGTGGCTAACGGTAGCACTAACGATTAGCACCTGGACTTTAACTTGATTCACTTCTCTTTCAAGGACCACGCAACCTCAAGCAAGCAAGCCCACAAGTGTCAACCAATCAAGGCCACAAGAAGCATCTAGAATAGGAATTTTCATTTAATTGTAATTTGCTTTTAATTTCATTTCATTTTGTAATTTAAGAGAGCTTATATAAAGGTCTTAGTTTTAACATTCAAGGGGACGACAGGATTCTGGGGGCTGGACACACCAGAGAAGAGGGGTCTTCGGACTCACCTCCCCCTACACTCTTCTTCCTTTTATCTTCTTTTTCTTTTCTTAGTAGTAGTTTAATTCCAGTTTGTACTTTTCATTTATGAACTTTGAAATTTCAATTTCAGTTTTAATCTTCATCTTTATTTTTCTGCACTTTCTTTCTTTTCTGTTTTGATAGAGCAATGAATGACTAACTCTTTTCATTGGATTAGGGAGCTCTGTTGTAATTTGGTGGATCAATACTAGTTTCCATTCTTCTTCTTCTTTCTTTTCTCTTGATTTTACTAGAAAGCTTTCGGTCTTCATTCAAGCATTCAATTATCTTGGAAGAGAAATTGAATGTACTTGGGTTTTTATGATAGGCTTGGAAGAGAAATCACAGAAACCATGCTAGAAATGCTTTCTCACATTGGATTAGGTTGGGGGTTGGATGGATATTGTGACATGTAATCCTACCAATACTTTGATCTATGAATGTGTGTGGTATAATCAGTGACCAAACTTTATCTCTTTCCATGAGCAATTAAATCAAGGAATTGAACAATTGTTCAAGCTTAGAGAGATTGGATTGCCAATAAATTGGGATCCAATCACTTAAGATTGCCAAGGAGATCAATGAATGCATTGATTGAGGAAGAGATGAGAATGAACTTGATCCGGATAATTCAATATCTCTTGATCCCAATGTTCATTTTATTTTTAGCTCTTACATTTACTTTCTGTCGTCATTTACTTTCTGCACTTTACATTTATGTCAATTTACTTTTCTGCACTTTATTGCTTTCTTTACTTTTATGCCATTTACTTTTCTTGCTGCTCATCACTCCTTAATGATTTGTCTAACTAGAATAATCAATTAACCATTGATTGCTTAATCCGTTAATCTCTGTGGGATTCAACCTCACTCTATTATGAGTTTTTACTTGACGACAATTCAGTATACTTGCCGAGGAAAATTTGTAGCGATACAAGTTTTCGCGCATCAGGATGTTCCTTTTATTAAATTTGAAATGTTTTTTTTGTTACACTTGGTATGTTTCATTTTTAAAACATGGAATGTTTCTACTATTAAACTTGGGATATTTTTAAACTTGGGATATTTTAAAACATGGAATGTTTCTACTATTAAACTTGGGATATTTTTAAACTTGGGATATTTTAAAACATGGCGATATGATAAGAGGGGATGAGATGGGGCTTCATGTTGACAAAGCGGTTACAAGTTTAAAGTCGTATTTTTAGAAATTTCAAAATTTTATTTTTTAATGATTTTAAAAAATTGTTCAAGTTGGCTGGTACCCTGATTGTTACCTAACGGGATTGATTTTCAAATCACTCTAGTTATTAGTTTATTCATTTAATAATTTAATTGATTTAATTGTGATTTAACTAAAATAACCGATTATAATAAATAATATATAAAATTATAAATAAACATAAATACACAATAAAAAATACAACATTATGCAAACTAAAAAATTTTTAGTTTCATCTAACAATAAAAAATATAACATTATGATTTGTGAATAATAATAATAATAATAAACTACAAGAAATTCATCGAGTACGGTTGGATTTTCTAACGGAATCATAAAAAAATTTGACGGTAAATTTATTACCGTTGAATTTTATAGTGGATGGACATAAATAGTAAAATCTCTGCCAGTAGTTCGTTATTAGTGGATTTTTAATCTAACGGTAACTTCCGACAAAATTAGTGATGGATTTGACTAAATATTTGGTAAAATTATTGATGCGGGTACCGTCAAAAAATTCTCAATGGTACCTTTGGCACCATGAATTCGTTTTTCGTGCCTTATTAATTTCGGATTTATCCCCTAATAAATCTGATAGTAATATATTATTTTATATTAATTAAATTAAAGAATACAAGTAGATTTACCCTACGGTAAACTTAATTTTTTTATCGGCTAGAACTTGATATACTATCATCAATATATCAACAAATAATAGTCAAATCTTAATTAGTGAAAATCAAGTAGTATTTTTAATGAAAATAATTAATTATAATCTGAAATAACAAGTGTACAGTATAAAAAAAAGTCAAAGAGATAAATTATTAATATTGTTAAACAAAGCAAAAGATAAAATCCTAATCACTACAAGTCCTAATATATAATCATCATCATTGTCATCCCGCTAGTCCTGCTGAGACGGCGGTCTACCTGAAAAAAAAAAAAAGAAATAGTTAATTGCAATGTAATAATATAACAATCTAATTGAGGTTTAATAAAAAAAAAACACAAAATAAAACTAAGGATAACGTGTAAAACGATGCACAATACAAATTATACTAAGGTTATCTTTATTTGAATTTATCATTTTTTTCTTCTAGTTCATCCTCTTCTTCTAAGGTAACTTTCTGATTATCGAACTCATCTTCTTCTTTTTCGTCTGTATCTACCTCCTTTCCTTTTTGTTTTTAGTCTTCTTTTGATGGTAGTATGTCGTCGTTTATCTTAAAATGAATAATATCATCGTTCATAAAAATTGATCTAAATGTAATTAGATCACGAGTATTAATCATTAATATTGATTACATCAAATACTATTTTATTGTATATGTCTTGATTACTCTCTCAATTTACTTTTTTCATGTTTATTTTTCTAACCACTCTAACCCTCTTTGATCGACTCTCATCTATTATTTTTCTAACCACTCTAACCCTCTTTGATCGACTCTCATCTATTAAAATTCGGTGCAGATCAATTGATTTTTTACTCATCAATTTTTCTATGTTCAATATATTTGTGTTATGGAAATTGTGTATGGAATTTGATCATTTAACTACTCCCGTCGTT
Source organism: Arachis duranensis (assembly GCF_000817695.3). Classification (NCBI taxonomy): domain Eukaryota; kingdom Viridiplantae; phylum Streptophyta; class Magnoliopsida; order Fabales; family Fabaceae; genus Arachis; species Arachis duranensis. The sequence goes on along the minus strand of NC_029773.3, from coordinate 22,129,965 downwards.
TTTTTCTTCCTTTTGTCCTTTTACTTTATACCGTTAATCTTGATTCCCTTTTATTATTGTGTTATTTATTTTTTTCTTCATCTATTTATAACATCATGTTGACATCATCTTATTCATCTATTATTATAAATTAATTAAAAAGAATTCCGCAACTCTTTAAATTTGAACTTGGCACCATGAAGAAAGTTTGTGCACTAATTTTCACCAAGTTATTACGCATTCACCTAAACACATGCATACATACATTATACATATACATTTACATACATATTATAATCCATTCAACCACTTTAATGACTATTATGCTTAAATAAAAAATATATAATATATATTTTTTAATATTTTATTGGGATATCAATTAAATTATTTTTTTAATATTCTTAAGGTTATATTCTAAATTTAATTATGAGCATTGATTAAATTTAATTTTCATAACAAAAATGATAATAATATAAAATAAATATTTTTTGATAAAATTGTTAGAATATAATGTTACTTCTCGTCAATTGTGTTGATGAATTTAATTATTAAAATAATAAAAATAAATAATATATATTAAAGAAGACCAATAAAATTAAATGCACAAATAATAATAGATAAAATATAACTGTTAAGAACAGATAATATAAGGTGTTAATCTTTTTCTTATAACTGTTTTATTTTTTGCATTCAGTTAGCCATTTTATTCTTGTGAAAAATTTATTGATGGCGACTTCAAATCTCAGCACGATTCTCGAGCGAAGACGTTGCGATAATAACCAAATTCAATCAAGTTACTACGATAGTTTAAGAATCAATAATTGAAATTTTTGTAGAAGAAAAAGAAAGAGAAGGAGAAAAGGATTGATTGAAATTGTTATAAAAATAGTTTATTTACCTAACATTTTTTATTTACTAAAACCAAATGAAATATCACTTTTTTTTTTTTGGTACTTCTCCTAAACTTAGTTCTGATTTTGTTGGCACTATATATGGGTTTGCTTGGAAAGCCTTTTATAAAAATACTTTTTAAGTGATATTTTTTTAAAAGACTTTTTAAAAAAGCAAAATATTTTATATTTGAATATCTCATATAGAAAAATTATTTCATTTAATAATTATATTTGATATAATAATATAAAAATATTTTTTGTTAATTTGT
>NC_029773.3:22128196-22128819 GCF_000817695.3 Arachis duranensis | reverse complement strand
ATAAAGAACGTAAATTATAGTTTTTAAAAAATATTTTTTAAAAAAATGTTTAGTATTTTTTTTATTATTAAAATTTTGTCAAATATGCTTTAAAATGAAAATAAACATTTATATATTTTGTTGTCATTGTAAACAAAATATGTGTATCCTACAAACGAGTTACATACAAATTTTTTATACAATTATCTTATTTATAAACTAGATAAATAACATATTTTTTGTTAGTTAGCAATGTAAACGCACTATATATATAGATAAATTCTACTCAATTTTCTTTTAAATAAAAGGTAAGTTGTCCTCCATAATAAATCTAATCATTATTGAATGAAATGATTATATCATGAAGATGATTAATATTAACTCTTAATTTAACTTGAATTTTGACAACCAAATTAATTAATTATAGTAAAATCACTTAAACTTCATAATTACAAAATCACACAATTCTTATATCAACTCTATTAATAATTATGGAATTCACCCTTACTCAATCAACACCTTATCTACTTTTTTATTCTAAATTTGTGATTGGGTCTATTGATTTTTCTTTTCATTTGTTGTTTTTAGTTTTTTAGTTTTTTTTAGTATTGTTAGATCTAATTAAGATATATATATATATATAT
>NC_029773.3:22122926-22123524 GCF_000817695.3 Arachis duranensis | reverse complement strand
TTAATATTATTTAAATTTTTTTTAGATTTAATACATGAATTTTTAACTTATTTTTTATGTATTGTTTATTTTAATTCTAAAGTCCAATAATTTTTTTTACAGACATGTTGTTTTTAATATTTATATACTATTTTTTTATTTTGAACTTCAGCCCAATATCTGAGACCTATAAAAAAATTTTAAAATTTGTAAAAAATAATTAACCTGATTAACAGGTTACTTTTTTAAATCCGGACCATTCAAATAAAATATAACAAATGAAAAATTTAGATTTAATGAATTTACAAGGTGTGCAGCACTCCATACTTAGTAAGGAGCGCTTAAGAATGAGCCTTTTTATGGGTACAAAACTAATTTCATTTTTATATTAATAGATTTGCCAACATTCGTAAATTTTATTATTTTTTTAACATTTTTTAATATGAGTTTCATTTATTTTTTTGTTATTATTAATATTTTTATTATTTTTTTATTTAATTATAAATCTTCTTATAATAATTCTTTGATAGAATATTTTTTTTGAAAAATTTAAAGCTAAAGCACAAAAATATATTTATAGATATTTTAACTAAAAAATTAAATATTTTTTTGTCATATT
>NC_029773.3:22075813-22122317 GCF_000817695.3 Arachis duranensis | reverse complement strand
TAATAATAATAATCTCATTTTAAAGTGACGTTTTATCCCTAATATATATAATATGTCTAATTGTAGAAAATCTACTATTTCTTTATACGATTAGATTAGATATATTTATATTCAATTTATTTGATTACTTAACTAGAACTAATTATATTAAAAAATTAAATTAAGATTATGGTAGACTAATTATATTGTTATTAATTAATTATATTAAAAGATTAAGATTATGATGGATTATTATTATTTATTACTTTTTATTTTTGATATTAATTTAGATATTTAGTTTGTTTTTATTATTATTTTTATTCTTTTATTCTATGTGTTTATTTTCATAACTCTTGCTAAATTAAACAAATATTGTATATCTTCTTTTTATTCCTCTTCTATATACACATAAAATTTATTAAATTATTTCTCTTTCGTCTAATAATTTTGTTTCTCTTCTATTTATATTTCTTTTCTTCAATATTTTATTGGTTCTTATTTTTCTAAATTTAACTTTAATTTATGTATTTGTTCTTATTACACCTAACATTTTTTATTTATGTGTAATATACATTCTTATATATGTTATAGAAATATGATTTGATTCCATTAATTTGCTAGATTTTTTTGAAAATCTAAAGCTAAAGCTCAAAAATATATTTATAGATATTTTACTTTTTTAACTAAAAAATATAATATTTTTTTGTCGTATTTTTTGAAATCCTAAGTTAAATATGAATATTGATTTTTGAAATAGAATAAATATATTTTAAATTTTTTGCATCTAAAAATAATATTCTATCAATGTTAAAATTATTTAAATGGATAAGTAATAGTGAATATAGAATTATTTAGGATGGATAGAATTAAGTACATCTTTTTATTGAAAATACAAATTTAAAAATATTATATTCAATTTTCAATAATCAACCTCTCACTAAACCATTGTATGTTCAAAAGATTTTTAAAGAAATGAAATAATTTTAGGTATATAATTTTTTGTAAAAATTTATTTAATTCAAAATATTTATTGTCGTTGATTAAAAAGTAAATTGAAATGACAATTTAATATTTCTATACTTTTAAAATATTATTTATTTATTTATTTTTCTAGCATTTTTTATCATCCAATGATCACATTATATAATTTAATTCAATAAAATTATTTATCATCATTTGATTGAAAAAAAAATCTATTTTGTTTGAAAATTTTAGAATTTCTCAATCTCAAAATCATTCATTTTAAATCATTAAGAAATATAACTGAAAGCGCGGAAATGTCCTTTTATTCGAGAGCATGATTGAGGTCAGAGAGCTTGGCTCTTATTGTTCTTTGATCTTTGTCGATTAAAATCTTTTGTATCCTTGATAGAGCTTAATCACAGCTCCATTATGGAAAAAGAGTTACGGAGGCGAGTTTGATGTGTTGGAGGCCAAAATCTTGAAGTCATTATTTATATTTGAGTGTGAGAATAATTAAACCCTAAAACTCAAATAAAATAGTATCTATAATTTTAATCTCATTTATCCAAATCAAAAGTAATAATGACTTATTTAATTCAATATTTATGACAATAAATAAGATCACCATTATATAGGTCATTTAATGTGAAATTACTTAATTTGCGATTATAATTAATATATATTGCCCATAAATATATTAAGAAATAATAATTTCCTAACAATCTTTCGCTTGTGATCAAGGTTGCGAGAACCGGACCGGTCAATAAACCGGTGAGGTCACTGGTTCAATGGTTCACTGGTTCGACCGGAGTTCAACCGGTTTAATTAAATATTAAATAAAATTATTAAAAAACTTAAAATAATCTTAAATATATAAATTCAATGATCTCTAACTTAATAAAATTTAATATTTCACATAATAAATTATCCATTACTTAATATTAGAGGTTCACAAACAACTTCAAACATCAAAGTTTATAAGTAAACAAAAAATAAAAGTACATAATGACAAACCCATAATGTTCTACATTCAAAAGATACAATTACTAGCAAGTTTTTAACTAATCAAAGGTGTAACTCATCAAAAATCATAATTATCATTAAGTGTTCCAACATCTCCATCATAAACAGGTAATCCAAAGCCACCATCATCAGAAGTACCACCAAAAGAAGCTGTATTTGAAGAATCAGCAACATTAGGGAAATCCACATCAAGTTCCACATCTCCTCCATCTAATAAAATAAAATAGAAAACCAAGAAAAAATTAAAGTTACAACTTTACATCAGATATTGAGAGGAAATGAGACAAGTTTTGCTATTTCAATCACCTGTAGGATATGAAGGCATAGCATTATCCGTATAAATTAAATTTTCAGTTTGAGAATCTTGTGGCTGTGGGTTACTTTGTGATTGTTCCATCTATAACAATCAGAAAACCAAAGACCAGAAAACTTCAGACAACCATGAAAATAATCAAAATATTCATCATGAAGCAGAAAATGCAAAACAGAACAGAAGCAGGTAACAAGGTCACAGAAGCAACAATGCAAAACAGAAGCAGCTACCAGAAGCAGAAAAAAATATTCATCATGATTTGATTCATGAAGCAGTGAGCTAACAAAAGCAGCAATGCAAAACATATTCAAAATAAAAAACATCAATCCTGAAAATCAAGGGGGGCTCAGAAAATCAAAATCCAAAAGCAAGCATTGAACAGGCGGTAACAGAAGCAGCAATGCAAAACAGAACAGAAGCAGGTAACAAGGTCACAGAAGCAACAATGCAAAACAGAAGCAGCTACCAGAAGCAAAAAAAATATTCATCATGATTTGATTCATGAAGCAGTGAGCTAACAGAAGCAGCAATGCAAAACATATTCAAAATAAAAAACATCAATCCTGAACTCAGAAAATCAAAATCCAAAAGCAAGCATTGAACAGGCGGTAACAGAAGCAGCAATGCAAAACAGAACAGAAGCAGGTAACAAGGTCACAGAAGCAACAATGCAAAAAAACCCTAGCAGCTACCAGAAGCAGAAAAACATATTCATCATGATTTGATTCATGAAGCAGTGAGCTAACAGAAGCAGCAATGCAAAACATATTCAAAATAAATAACATCAATCCTGAAAATCAAGGGGGGCTCAGAAAATCAAAATCCAAAATCAAGCATAGAACAGGCGAGCACAGAACAAGAGGCAACGAGGAGTCCTGTTGCTCTCGATGGTTGTGGGTGGCGACGAGAAGGCAGGCTCGGCCGGTGGTGGTCGCGGGCTCGGGTATGGTGGCCTTGGTGGCCTTGATGGACGCTGGCGCGCTGTGGGTGGCTATGGACGCTGTGGGGAAAGGGAACTGGGGAAGAAAGGGGAAAGAAAGGGGGGTATCAGATTAGGGTTAGTCGCGAACGTTATTCTTTTTTTTTTTTTTAAAAATGCCAAAACGACGTCATTTGGCATATGAATTCGCAAACCATTGAACCGCAAAAAAACCGGACGGTTCTTCCGGTTCGCCGGTTAACCGCCGGTTCGACCGGTTTTTTGGCCGGTTTTTTGCCAGCCGGTTATTAGTGTTATCCGGACCGGTTAGGTGACCGGTTCCCGATTTTTCCGATTGTACCGGCCGGTCCGGTCCGGTTTTCAGAACCATGATACATATATATTTTTTTGAAATAATTACATCTTATAAATTTTATGTGCACATTTAAATGTTATTTTTCTGATTACTTTAATAATCTGGTCTGTCTCATATTAGTTATGAAATTACCGCAACTTTTCTTACATTAGTATCACAACGAAACCACGAGGATCGCCATACTAAAATACTCAACCACATATATCAAATTTTGATGAGAAAATTCAGAAATTACATGAAAAAATGATCTCATGCATGTCTATTTTCAACTGGTCCAACTTGAATAAAAATTCTATTTTATTTAGTGACAGACTCAAATAAAACTGCAACAGCAATGCCCGGACTCATGGCGACTAAGTGATGAGTCTGTGGAAGAAGAAGAGAAGAACTTAAGAGACTCACAATAAGAAAGAAAGAGAGAGAGGACTCAATCAACAGAAGAGAGGTGGCGACGAACTCAACAACGACAGTATAAGCAATGATTGTGACATGAGCTGCGAAGGAAGATTGGAGCTGAGAAGGGATAGGCGGCAATGGGCTCAGCAACAACAATAATGGGAGCTATGAGGTTTTTTGTGAAAAAGCCGAGAAGAAGACGACTCTGGGTGAGGATGACTGGGTAGAGTATAGACTGAATCTGTGATGTGAGGCAAATCTTAATTCCTAAAAAGTGTTTACATGTATATATCCGGGGCGGGTACACCCAAAACCCAACCATGTCCTGTCCTGAGCAAAATCTGCTCCCGAGTCGGATCAAGTTATTACCTCCCCAACCAGGTTTGGACAGGTTAGGTACTTGCGTATTCGGGTACTCCTGCCAAGTCTAACCACGTATTGATACTCCATTTATTAAGAGTTTACCGCTAGCCAATTAATTGCTACACACAAGGCGAGATTCTAACTCCTAATAATTGTTTAAGCAGACGAGTGAGATGATCACTCAACAAACTCAAATTGATTAAGACAAATACTAATTATAATATTAAAAATCCTGAGAGTTTGATTTTAATTATAATTTTTATAAAATATTTATAATAATTATTATTATATATTTTTTATTTAATTTTTAATAAATTTTTTTATATAATTTTATGTATTATCTATACATAATACAAAAATATACACTAATTCATGAGTAAAAATAAGGAAAATAGTAATTTATTCTATTAGAAGTTATTTTTTATCATCATTACTAAATTTTTATTTTATATTTTTACTTTAATTTGTTTATTTTCTTTCTTTTGATCCTGGGACTAGTCCAGAAATATTATCATAGAGACAATATTATATATAATATTAAAAAAATTAGACTATATTATATATATACTAAAATCAGCTACCAAAATTAGCCATCAATATAAAATACATGATAAAGTATAAATACACATTGAAAATAAATCAAACCATACATATATTTATATACAAATATATTGGTAACTAATTTTAGTGGCTGATTTTAGTGTATAAATAGCATTTTGTAAAAAATTATACAACAAATTATATAATATAAGATATATTACAAAAATAAATCAATAAATATTAAAAATAATTAATATTAAATTAGACTGAATTTTTATTTATACTAAATTAAATACTAAATAAATTTTTAAAAAAGCAAGGGAGGAAAGGGGAAGGAGGAGGAGAGCCTATGTCCGTCCCTGCTGGTACGGTAAAAGTCAAGATTTTGAGGGTGAGTAGAGAATATAGATGTCAAAAACAGTCAAGGAAAAATTGGAAAAAGTCGTGGAGATCAAATTTGTACGTCCACGTGTTCTGTGTAGGTGTTAACATTTGCGTAAGAAACAATTCATAAGATAAAGCTAAAATATAATATGCATATATCTTGGAGATCAAACCATAAAATTTTAACTGAACATCCCCAGTAGAGGGGGAGAAACAGAATAAGAAAAAGTAACTTCTAAAGAACTCTACCATCCATGCCATCTAGTAAGCCAGTCCAGATACCCTTCACTGGTGGTAATTGCGCAACCAAAGCATTCCAAGGAGGATAACCCACGCCACTGCCGCGAACACGACCATCTAGGCGTAGAGATAGGTACCTGAACAATGAAAGAAACAAACTTCTTATTGCAAAACTTTATTCTCAAACTCTGGATAACTTCACATTTCGAGTGAAATGGATTAAGAGTAGCAGCTAAAAGGGCATTGATGTGCAACTTTCTATTGCTAAAAAGTTTGATGAGGAAAATAAAACTTTGCTAAAAGGTAGTACTAAGTTACTTACACTGGAGATTCGGATGATACACCTGCCAACTTCTTTTGTTCATTTAACCACCTATATATAACATGTGAAAAAAATTTGTTAGAAAGAAACATAAAATGAAATTGAATTGCATATTTAGGGGAGTTTCTATCATTGTAAACATACTCAGACCACTCAGTGATGTAAACCGGAGCTAGCTGCCAGAGCCTCTTCCTTCTCTTGTTAAGCTCCTCATCACTCTCATCAAACTCCAAACAAGGCGAATTTCCATCTGTTACAAAAGGAACAACAAGCACTCCTCTGTCTATAAGACCTTCCGTGAATGGCAAGCTTCGCTTAAAAGACTCGGTTACAAATGATGCCGGTCCAGCGCAGATCACAAGACGAGCAATTCCTCTCAATGAGCTAACAGGTATGATCTTCTTGTCGTCCACACGGAGCTTAAGGCTTGACAGGCTTTCCTCTCGCGAGAGGCGAGCCTCTTGAGCATTCTTTGCTTTGTTCTCTCTCAAGTACAAGAAAGCAAAGATAGACACTGCTCCAATGTCAATGCCAAGTCCCTTTAGGATGTCACCAACCTGGGATGCTCTTGAGGGGTTAGCCAATGCGCCGAGCAGTTGTGTGGCCGCTATGAATCCCCCAAGAGAACCGCTTGCAATGAAAGCAATGTAAAAGAACATCCTAACAGCGCGAAACGGAGACAGAACTTCGCTCCTTATCTTGGCTGTAGAGCTGAAGAACAAATATGATTAATGATGAAGCATCATGACTGGCAAATAGAACCTGATGAAAAACAAACATTGCATAAAGAGGAGATCACATAAGAAGCTTAAAACTAAAACACTTCATTCATTTGAAAAGATTTTTCCAACTGCAGAAAATAGTATTGTTAATTTGATATTTGATAATATGATATATCGTATTGATAATGACCCTTTTTTTTGGGGGGTGAATGATACACATACTTCACTCATCTTGCCTATTTTCTGTTGTTCCCAATCTTATTTGTTTCTCTTAACTCTCAATCCCAAATTACGGAGTTAAACCCCAAAGTAGTCCTCAAATTTGATGCATACATTAAAATAGTCCTTGAGATCTGAGTTGCATCAATTACATTTCTGAGATTAGCAAAAATGCACTATGTTAATCCCTAACAGTTTGACAAATCTCTTGATAGAAAAGGGCCAAAGGACTAACATTCGCCGATCCCAAGAACGTAACTAATGTAATTGGAATCTCGGATATTATTTTAGTGCACACAACCAATGGTGATTCTACCATAATGAGAGCATGCCTCTATACTATTTGAGCACATAGGATCACCCACCAAAGTGCCCCTCACATTGGCGGCCATAATCAAACTCAGGAACTTGTGAGATTCGAGTCAGTTTCTTACCAACTACGTCAACCATCTTCAATTAATTTCAGATTTTGTTGTTACGGGTGATTGAAAAAGTCAGAACTTCAAAGCTTGAAAACCAAGTCTCTTTTATATTTTGGGCAAACATTCAAAACATTCACACTATATTGATAAAGGGAATGCCTTCAATTAATCACAGCCCAAAGATCTCATTACATGAATTGAAAAGTTGAGGGATAACTAAATTACTGTTAGAGAAAACTTGTGTGTCTTAATTCCTTAATCAGCATTCCAAATTTCTAATTAAAACACCTCGAAGTGGCAATATCCCTCGCCATTTAAATATTCTGAATAGTAAAATAAGAAAACAATAGCTTTTCACAAAAAAAGAAGGGGTTGCCACTTTCTGTTTGAAAATGGTAGCTTGCTGCAAGATTAAGTGCAAGAATAAGATAAAGGGTACCTGATTTCAGAAGAAGAAGGTTTATTAGCAGCACAACAAACAATAGTGGCAATGGAAGTAGAAGCTCTTTGGTCTGAACAAGACAAAGTGTTTCCATAGCTAACACCTCTGCCACAAAACATAAACTTAGTATGGTTTTTGGTGCTGAAGATGAGATTATTCAAAGGTTGTGGTGTGAGAGAGAGACACAAAGTGTTGGTGTTCGTAGGAACCAGTGAACCGAACGCCAAAGCCATGGTTCGGTTCGAAAACTAAATGATTCTCAGTCTGCCATGTCCAATAATGTCAAAGGTTGCAAAATTGAACTGAACTGAACTAACTGATTCTGAGGTCACCCATCTCCTTATTTTGCATGATTCTTGTATTGCCACGCTTACCTCACCCACACTATTCATATTTATCTTATTTTGGGGAGAAACTCATTTCAATTTTCAACACATAAAACAATTAGAGTATTGCGTTACGTGAAAGATTTTAGAATTGATAAAAAGGACCCCAACAAAAACATCATAATTTGACGGTTTGACATTTTTGTCAAATATTTATTCATGATTATTAGAATCCATCTGCTAATCGAATTGATTAGATTGTTGGTGTTGGGTCACTTGTTTATTGATTTAACTGGTGAATTATAAATTAAATCGATCCATTTAATCATAAATANATCATATTTAATAGAAATTGAAAATATTGTAACTAATAAAAAATATTTTTATTTTTTAAATTTATAAATATAATTTAATTTTACTTATATAATATATTTAATAAAAAACATCACAACTCTTTGTTTTTAGGAAAATTCGGTTTTTGACCGGATTGATTGTTTAATTCATTCAAATAATGATCCAATTCAAATTAAAAATCGAGTGATCGGATTTTTTGTTCAACCGATAGAGTCGAACTGAGTCTGATAATTATATATTCACTACATTTAATTGTTATCTCCAAAATATACTGTTCTAGCTTATAGTTGGCCAAAAATAAGCTTGAGCTCCCAAACTCTAATTAAGAAAAAAATGTTCTCTAAAGTAAAAACTTGAAGGTGAAAAATTAATCATTATTAAATTTGTTAAATCCATTATATATAAATGTCACTATTTTTAATTACAAAATAATTGTATATTTACATTTTTATTTTTCCAACTTTTTCATCTTAAAAAAATTTGATCACTTTATATACTTACATGCTTGAAGCAAAAGAAAAAACATAATTGTATATATGGCCTTTTTAATTGTTTTTCAATTGTTACTTACTGTTAATTAATAAATTTCTTTATTTTAATTGTAAGAGTATCTACAAATCAATACCAACCATGCCCAAATATTTTCAATGTCTATCTTATCCAATAGGCAGCATGGTAGCTAATTAATGTTAAATTCTCATGCCAAAATCATTCAATTCCCTATTTTGTTTTGAGCTTCCAACAATTATAAATATAAAAAACTCTTCCAATTGACTTAAAGCCAAAAACGAAAAAAACCACATTAGTCATGGAAAGCAAGACAATAAACTTGCATGCTTCTTCTGTGAGCATTTATTTTATAACACTAGCACTCTTCTTATCCTTTGCCCCAACCACAATTTTCTGTGCTCCATTTCATTTGATAAAAAGAGAGAATATATTTCCGGAATTCATAAAGTGGCATGTATACATTATCAATGGGCTCAACAACAAGAACTTGATCACACATTGCAAGTCCAAAGAAGATGACATGGGAATCCAGAACATATCCCCAGGATCAAATATTAATTGGAGTTTTAGAACTGATTTCTTTCACTCAACACTATTTTGGTGTCATTTGAGCAAAGACAACAATAATAATGCTTCTTCTTCATCTGCTTCAATTGAGGTTTTCTGGTATGATGCTAGGCTTTTCAACAAGTGTGATTGGAAGAAATGCGTTTGGACTGCTAAGGATGATGGGATTTACCTTAAAGATTTGAGAGTAAACACTGAAGAATTGCATTATAGGTGGGATGATTGAAAAATTTTCTTTTTTTTATTTTTGTACTTTACCCTTTTGTCCGGTAATTTTTCAATAATAAATCGTACTTTTGAAAAGTTTGTATTGCGAATTTAAAAATACTCTTATAAAAATTTTCAATTAGAAATTTTTCCACGGTATCTTTCACCTTGACAGGCTAATGACTAATCCGCTGCTGTACTGAGCTTCATTTAAGGGTTTGCCGCTGGCTAATGAGTTGCTGCATGCACAAGGCGGAATTCGAATCCCTGACACTTACTTAAGCGGACTAATGAGATAACCACTAGACCAACCCAACTTAGTTTCCAAGTATCTAATTTAAATTGCGGCAATGTTACCCATATAATATTTTTTGGCAGCCCAAGTCCAATCAAATTGGTTTAAGCCCAACAAAAGCTAGCTAGCTTCGTTATCCGGCGCGTGCGAACACGTTCTAACTCTCCACGCACAGACACGACGTTTCAATGCGCGCTCTTTGACTCTAACCTCTCACTGCTAAGTTGAATCATCAATGACATCGAATGAAAAATCTCTCAATGAACCTCTTTAATTTGTGCTAGGTTTCAAATCATCAACAACAATACCGAATGAAAAAGCTCTCAACAAAACTTTATGTGCATTTCTAAAAAACAAAAAGACAAAGTATTATTAAAGGTAACTTGATTTTAAATGGTGCATTTCTATTTTTATGTAGTTGTAGTGTTTCTTATGTGATTTAAATTATGTTAATGAATCTTCTGATGTCATCATTTCAAGTTTCGGTGATTTAGATTTAGTGTAATTCTTGTCATAGGTTTGAATTTGAAATCTTTATATAGTTATAGTGCTTCATATGTGATTTAAGCCATGTTGATGAGTCTGTTGGTGTCATCAATTTCAATTTTTTGTGTCATTTTGATTTAGATTTAGTGTGATTTTTGAGATAGGCTTGAATTTAGAGTCTCTATATAGATGTATTATTTTTTACATAATTTAAGCCATGTTGATGAGTTTTCTGGTTTGATTTGCAATTTTAGGATTTTATTACGAGTTACATTCAGTGTGATTCATGTCATAAACTTGGATTTAGAGTCTCTACTAGTATTTTTACCTGTAATTACATTATGGCGATATAAATCTTTTAAAATTATGTCGGTTTTGTCCTGACATTATAGATTATAGCACAAAAGATTTATAAAATCAAACTACTTTTACAAAAAGATTATAGAGGACAAAAGTTTCCGTCGGCTAAGAAGACCAGGATCTCCGTAAATAAAAAATTCAATAATAATATTTTTAGTTATTATTTTCATGTGAAAGAGTTTGATTTATTACTAATAATTAATTTTAATATTCGTTATCTAAAATTTGAAACGATTTAACTTGTATACTTTTGATTAGGTGTTAAGTCTGTTGTACAAATAGAAACAATTAATTTTTATGTTTGCTATTTAAAAATAATATTTTTTCTCTCTATGTATATAAAAATATAATTAGATATTAGCATGAAAAAATTATATTGATAGTTATAAAATTAACTCAAAATTATTTTTTTTAAACAATTGAAAAAAGAAAAATATGTATATAATAATAATAATAATAATATTTTTTATTAGAATTATATTATTTTGTTAATTTTATTTTTTATAGAATAAAAAAGTAGAACAAATAGAGAATGAGAAAAAATAGAAAAAAGATAAAAATGAAGAATAAGAGTGAGAATTTGTTAATTTTAGGAAAAAAATTTATTTTTATTTTAATAAAAAATATCGGATGACATATTTTGATTTGTGAAATTATTAATATTAAATATAAATTATATATAGAGTGAAAATGGTAGGGAGAAATAGAAAAATGGAGAGAGGTAGATGAGAGAATTTAGGAAGGGCGCGCCCAATTCCTTCGATCTAGATCCGGCTGAAGATAATGTCGTCGCTTCTGGGCCGCCCCCTTCCTTGCTTACCGTTGTTTCCAGTATTCTTTTTTGGCCTTGCATTTATCCTCAATAAACTTTCCACACTTGGGGCGTTTCACATTCGCCTAATTACACATTAACGCATAACAGCCATCTATCCTCACTTAATCCACTACTCACGCGTCATTCCTTCAATGGCTGGTCAACTCCTTAGTCACGCTTAATATATAGTTATATTTTAATTTCAATTTTAATATTTTAATATTAATTTTAATATAATTAAAGAATGTGATGTTGTACATTTTGATTGTCAAATTTAAAATTATTTATTGATCAATCAAAATTATAATTATTCATTGATAATTATATATAAAAGAGATAGAGTGGTTGAAGGAATGAGATGGATAAATAAAGGGAGAGGGAGGAGGGGAGAATTTTTTAATTTTGGAGGAAAAGATTTGATTTCAATTGCAATGAGGGAATGACTTGTGGCATATTTTGGTTGTAAAATTAGTAGGGACGAGGAAAGAACTCTTTAATTTTGGAGAGAAAAATTTGATTTTAATTGTAATGAGAAAGTGACATGTGACATATTTGATAATAGATTTAATTGTATTGTTTCTTATTTGATTTAGGTCATGTTGATGAGTCTTATCATCAGGCGGAGATAGATAAAATACTAGAGGGGAGCCAAAAATATTTACACAATAAAATAAGATTAAAATAAAATTTTAAAGAGGACTAAACTGAAATTTACATATAATTTACATGTAAAAATTTAAAATTAGGGAGATTATTTGCCCTCTTTTCCTACAATGTAGCTCCGCCCCTGCTTATCATATTATTATTTTCAATTTTAAAGTTTTATTATTATTTAAATTCAGTGTGATTCATGTCATACGATTGCATTTAAAATCTCTCTATAATTGTATTATTTTTTATGTGCTTTAAGCCATATTTATGAGTCTTCTAGTGTCATCATTTTTAATTTTTGGTGTCATTTTGATTTAGATTTAATTATTGTGATTCTTGTCATAAGCTTGGATGTAGAGCTTCTATGTATTGTTTCTTATTTAATTGTATTGTTTCTTATTTAATTTAAGCCATGTTGATAAGTCTTCTCATGTCATTATTTTCAATTTTTGGGTTTTATTACGAGGTAAATTCAATGTGATTCATGTTATAGGATTGCATTTAAAGACTATATGTAGTTGTATTGTTTCTTATGTGATTTATGTCATGTTGATGAGTCTTCTAGTGTCATTATTTTTACTTTTTTGTATTATTTTAATTTAGATTTAGTGTGATTCTTATAGGCTTGGATTTAGAATCTTCATGTAGTTGCATTGTTTCTTATTTGATTTAAGCTATATTGATGAGTCTTCTCGTGTCATCATTTTTAATTTTGAGTTTTATTATGAGTTAAATTCAGTGTGATTCATGTCATAGGATTACACTTAAAGTCTCTATATAATTGTGTTATTTATTATGTGATTTAAGGCAAGTTGATAAGTTTTCTGGTGTCATCATTTTTAATTTCCGTATTTTATTATAAGTTACATTTAGTGTGATTCGTTTTTTTAGTAAAATAACAAAGAAAAAAGTTGCCAAAAAAAAAACAGTATAGCTGAGAAGGTACTAAAATATTATATAAGCATATTTTAAACAAAATAACTCTATTTTTATTGCATAAATAAATTTTTTACATAATTTTCAATTACTTTGTAGAAAATTCATGATTTATAGTGCTCTACAAGAACTATAGCTGATATTTTTAGAAAAATGAGTAGAAAGAAGAAAGTTATTGTGGATGAAATGAAATTTGGTGCTTTGAATCATATTTTATCCTTAAATGTGACACAAACTTCTGAAAGAACTCGCTAATTTTTTTAATTTGTATGAAAACACCCTCGTCACATGGTGTGAAAAAATCACAATAACACGTATAAAGATAAGAGATGCCCTGGGCTTAAATGTAACAGATAAAATTTGCTTTTATAATCTATTCTCATGATCAATTTTTGGTATTTTTATTATTTGATAACGTTGTTTCTATTTATCTGTTTTGGTGTTGTTGTAGAGGATACTTTTCTAGAAAAGATTATAAATAAAAAGACATCACTGAGGAGCAAATTAAAAGAAAGTTATTGAAAGCTTCAAAGGCTTTTTATTGTGTTTTTTGACAAAATCTTTGTTGAAAATGAACGTGGATGGAGAGAAAAATAGGCTAAAATTCAACAGGACGTTCATTCTTTTCATCTAAAAATACTTTTTATTGCCAACAATCATGAGAAAAGCCTCCTAATTTATATGCTAGTTGATAAGAGAACTTTTGCCAGTTTAGAATCAATCAAAAGCAAGAATCAATTCGTTGGTAGTATAGTCTAAATCAACAATGAATTCTCTTAATCAAATGTCAAATTCAAAACATAATATAAACCGAGAGTAATTAAATCTCGGGTCGTTCTTCCCTAGGATGCAATTGAAGTGTCACTTCCTTGGTTGTTAAGGAAAGATGGGTTTTCAAATCAAAAATGAAATATCAAAAGAACTTAAGAAATAAAAGAACTAAGAGATGATCAAAATTGTAATTAATGCAATTAAATAGAAAGCAAGATCAAAACTAGTGAAAATGCATAAAAAGAGCCTTGACTTGGGGATTGAAAATCCAAGGAATCCTATCATTGCCATAACCACAACTATGGTAATTGTCATGAGTTAGTCTCGCCTAGTCAACCTCAACCATCAAGGAGTAAGTCAAGCAAGCATAATTGACCTTAATCCATAAGTCCTAGCCAACTTACCAAACTAGTTGATAAAAGGCTAGCGTCAATGGAAACAAGAGCCAACTAACTCCCCAGGATTTACCACTAAATGTCGGACATTATGACTCTAGTATCATAGGAACTCAAATCTCAAGCCAAGGTGTGAAAATCTACTCAAAACTCATAATTGGCATTTTCAGAAACACCTTGTGTGCATAAAAGTAAAGTATGGAAAATTGCAAGGTAAAATAGGAAACTATAACCAACTTTCAACAAAACCAAATATAAACAAGCAATCAAACATAAAGAAAGCATAAAACACTAAATTCATCAATCAAAACTTCAAGAACTCAAAATTACAAATATAAACAAAGCACTTGAACCAAGGGAAAATGAAAATAAAGACAATGTAATTAAAGAGGAAATTAAGAGTATTTACAAAAGAGTTGATCAACATCCAAAATTAAAGCTTGAACTATAAAATGCTACAATGAAGATGAAAATTGAAACCCTAAGAGAGTAATGCTACACTACTCCTACTCCTACTCCTAATTACTCTCTAAAACTATCTAAGTGAGCTCTCAAAACCCCCCTTTGATAAGTGTTCATGCCTCCTTTATATAGCACTCCAATTTAGCCATTCAGCCTTCCAAAAATGAGCCAAGGGCCTCCAAATTCGCGCAGCACGTGTTTCATTAATGCAACCACGTGCAGAGACCTGTGCGGATGCACAGACGTGTGCGTCCACACACTCGGCTGAAAATTGACTTGTGCGTATGCACACATGGAAATTCTCGCTTGTGTGTACGCACGCAAGACTGTGCGCACGCACACTTCGCTGTGTGTGCTTTTCCTTTTTTTCTTCATGTTTTCTCCCTTGTACATGTTTTCTTCCACTTTTGGCCATCCATTCTTGCCTTCAAGGTCTGAAATCACTCACAAACCATATCACAGCATCGAATGACATAAAAGTGGGATTAATTTGCTTTATTAAAGCACAAAAATTGCATGTTTTCACATTCAGGATCAAATTAGGGATCAAACACAAAACTATGCTATTTCGGTGCTTAAGTGTGAGTTCATATGCTATAATCCATTCAAATCAAGGCAAAATATATAGGAAAATATGGACTCATCAATTCTCCCACACTTAAATAATAGCATATCCTCATGCTAAACCAACAAGGAGAATGATCAAAGGGTTAGTCAACTTATTAAATGCAACTATCTATATGCATGCAGGTATGTATATGCTATATATCTATCTATCTATAATATCCTATTGATTTGGTGAAAACAAGTAAGAAATCCAATTTCGAGCAAGTATAGACAAGATAGGGCTAAGCAAAGAATTAGTTCAATGCAACAAGATCTAGAGAATTGATTCACTTATCAAAATTAAGCAACTTGTAAGAATGCATGATGAAGAGAAGTGAAAACATAGAATTGAACAATTGAACCCTCACTAGGTGTGTGTACACTCTAATCACTCGGTATTTAGGGTCAATTCACTCAGATCTCCTTCCAATTATGCTTTCAAGGATTTGCTTCTCATCTAACAATCAACAAACAAGTGATGCATGAATGCAATTATCATGAGGACTTCATATGGTTGTAATGGGGGTAGGGTAAGGTGGGATAGATATGGCTAGGTGGACTAATGCAATTGTATCCTTGATTAGTTCAAGTTCCACATCAACCTATATCAACCAGTCTAAAACAAAAGTGCAATCCTAACCTTCCATCATTTCTAATTCACTAACACTCATGTATGCTTTTCACAAAGACATCCCATATGCAATTTTTTTATTCACTTGCTTACTCTTCGGGGTGACTTCACGCCCTTTTTATGATGAAGAGTTTTTTTTTTTCAAATTAGAATTACATATAGTCTAATTAGTTCATACACGAATGTTCCCATTTTCCAAAATTTTCAATGAGTACTCAAATAAAAAATTTTGTTTTACTACCAAAGTTTTCCAAAGGATTCCCCCACACTTAAATGTAACACACTACTTCAACCTAAGCTAATCAAGGATACAATCCAAGGTAAGTCATGGTTTTCCGCTTAAGGTTGTAATGTGCTAAAATCAAGAACAATGGGATAAATAAAGCTCAAAGGGGTTTAACAATGGTAGATACAAAGGGTAGGCTATGTGGGAAAAATAAGCTTTTAAACAAAAATGGCCTCAATCATGCTCAATGCGATTCAAAACACCAATCATTGGAAATAAAGAATCAAGAAAAACCCAGATTACAATCATAGAAGAGATATAACACACAATGAATAAAATTAGTGGTTAAGATGTGTAACCACTCGATATAGCTCAAATACTCACAAGGTAATTGTTCTTTACTCTTCTATGCTCCAAAGAAGTCCATTCAAGCAAGTTTAAAAAATAGTTTTCCAATCAATTCAATAGAAAGCCCAAAATTATTAGAAAGTCATGTTGTTTTTCACCAAAATTATTTTCTATATATGTATGTATGTATGTTGTAATGGATATAAAATTTTTCAAAATTTTCCTAGTTCTTCTCCAAATTTTCAACAAGCGAAAAAGTAACATGAGCAATTAGGATCAAAATAAGCTAGGCATAAGCTATTCACACCATCCAATCACAATCCATATCTATACTATGTACCATGCAATATAAAATGCAATAAATATAGATCTACCAAAATGAAAGTGCAATACTAGATATAACTATAAGTAACTAATATTTATGTGTACCAAGGTAAAAAGTGCATAAGCTAAAGTACTAAAAGTATCCACAAAAGCATAATAAAAACTAAAAATAACTAAATGACAAGTGTTTGGATGAGAATATTTACACCCAAAAATAGAAGATTCTCCCTCACACTTAGATGAAGCACGGTCCTTCGTGCCAAAACGGAACGGGGTGATCAACTCTATGAAGCTCCACCACTTGGTGGTGGTGGGTGGTGATGACGCTGGTAGACAATGAGATCAGTAGACGGCCATGGTGCGGGATCTGCTCTAGGCTCCGCTGCAACTGTCTCCGATGCTCTCTCAGCACTCAGCTCGGGCTCAGCCGCCGGCTCGTCAACCATGTGATCTGTAGGGTCATCAATCATCTCATCTGTAGGCTCCTCCACCATCTGATATGTAGGCTCCTCTATTGTGGCCTCTGCTGCTGCCTGCTCAATGGGCTCATCTGCCTGGCCAGCTTCAGCTACTGGCTCCTGAGACTCCGTGATGCACCACTATTTTGTGGTATATCTTGTGCTTAATTGAGTGAATTTTATCCACTAATCTCACATTTATTTATGTAAATTGCATGTTTTACATCTTCCTTCATGATTTTGTGCTATGATTGAAAACATGTTTCTTTGGTCTTAATTTAGCTAATTTTAATCCTCTCTCATTACCATTCGATGCCTTGATATGTGTGTTAAGTATTTTCAGAGATTACAGGGCAGGAATGGCGTAGAAGATGGAAAGGAAGCATGCAAAAGTAGAAGGAATACAAGAAGCTGAAGGAACTACAAAGCTGTCAACCCTGACCTCTTCGCACTCAATCAATCATAACTCGAGCTACAAAGGTCCAAATGAGATGGTTTTAGTTGCGTTGGAAAGCTAACATCCGGGGCTTCGAAATGTTATATAATTTGCCATAGTGACCATGTAGCTAGGCGATGCGCATGCCCACTTGACGCGCAACATGCGCGACGTACTGCGACTGCAGAAATTGCTGAGGGTGATTTCTGAGCTGTTTTTAACCTAGTTTTTTGCCCAGAAAACACAGATCAGAGGCTGCAAAGTGGGGGAATCATTCATTGATCACACAACTTCTCATTCACACAATTTTAGGTTTTAGATGTAGGTTCTAGAGAGAGAGGGGCTCTCTCCTCTCTCTAGGTTTTAGGATTTAGGATTTCTCTTCTACTCTTATTGATTACTCATTGTTACTACTTTAATTTATGAATTCTGATGTTAGATTTTGATTTATCTTATTAATGCAATTTGAGGTATTTCATGTTTATTGTTTGTTTCTCCATTTGTTGTTATTGAATTTCTTGGCTTTGGTTGAGTAATTGGTTACTCTTGAGTTATCAAACTCCTTTTTTATTGATAATTGAACTTGCTAATTTATTTGAATTCCAATAACTCTAGTCTTTCCTTGAGAGTTGACTAAGACTTGTGGAATTGAATTGATTTATCCACTTGACATACCTTCATAGTTAGAGATTGATCAAGTGGGAGCAATGAACAATTCTCATCACAATTGATAAGGATAAATAGGATAGGACTTCTAGTTCTCATACCTTGCCAAGAGCTTTTCCAGTTGTTAATTTAATTCATTTGTCATTTACTATTCTTGCTTCTTATTGACAAAACCCCAAAACACACTTTTTTCATAACCAATTATAAGCACACTTTCCTGCAATTCCTTGAGAGACGACCCGAGGTTTAAATACTTTGGTTATTAATTTTTATTGGGTTTGCTTTAGTGACAAACAAGTTTTTGTACGAAAGGATTCTTGTTGGTTTAGAAGCTATACTTGCAACGAGACTTTATTTGTGAAATTCTAGACCACGCAAGAATCCATTCATCAAAATGGTGCCGTTGCCGGGGAGTTGCAACAGTGTGCTAATTTATTGGTTATTATAAATATTTGTTTTTGCTTATTTATTTGTTTTTGTTTTTAATTTTTATTAGCTACTATGAATTCTTACCCCTGTCGCTATGAGTTTGGTTCCAATGTTGTTGTAGGGAATGGAAGCTATAATGAGAACATGCATCAAGGTAGGGACAACCAAAGATGGGAGGAGCCACAAGGATTTAATCAACCCTCTCGGTAATAACCTCCACCAACATACTATGACCAAGAGCCCTTCCAAGAGGCATACCAAGATAATGGCTATGGTAAACACCCTTTTGATTATCAACAACCACCACCATATGCCTATGGACCCCCTCCTCAACATAGCCCTCAACCCTACTCACAAGCCCCTTTCACCATTCACCTTCATATGACCCTAACCCTTATCCACTATACCAATAACCATATGAACCATACATAGAACCACCACCACAATATACACCAACACAAAATCCTTATCAAGAGGAACCACCTCCGTGTTTTGAGCCCTTTCTCCCAACAAATGAACCCTCCATCCCACTCTAAACCTCCATGGAGAACACACTTACCTCTCTCATTGGTCTCACCTCTAAACTACAAAATCTTATATCCCACATGGACCAGTCCTTCACACCCCAATATTCAACCCTCAAGCTTCAGTGCACCGCCACCCTCCGTGCAAGAATACCCATATCCATCAATCCAAGAGCAACATGATCCAAATGATACTATTGATATGGAACAAGAGAGAAGGGATCCTCTTAGGGATGCAATCGCAATGGATCAGTTACACGCAACCTTATTTCCAAGGGAGCAAGAGGAGGCCCAAAATGTGGAGGTAGGAGAGACCCTTGAAGATGAAAGAGTAGTTGAAGGGAGTTGTCATAGAAAGGAAATCATCAAGGAGGAGTACGCTTTTATGCTAAAACAACTGGACGAAGACGCAATAGTTAAAGAGAAAGTGGTTGAGAACTTAGGAGATGCAGAACCTCCATGGGAAGGTCAAGTCATAGAGCTTCCTTCCAAGAAATTTGAAATTGATGCTGAGGAGGGTCTTCCAAGGCTTATCACAATTGAAGACTTTGAAGAGGTTAATCAAGAGATGGAGATTCAATAAGAAGCAGCACAACCTCCCATGCCCTTGGTAAGCAATGAAGAAGAGATTGAATTGGAAGAAAGCTACCAAGAGGAAGAGGTTGATATTGAAGAAGCTTGCAAAGAGGTGGAAGTTATCCAGGGAGAACACAAGGGAATGGAACGTGCAAGATCACTAGAAACACTTCTCCCAAGGCCATTACCATACAATACAATATTCAAGTGGGTAAAATTCCTATCCTTAACCTTTACTTTCCCACTTGAATATGGGCTACTGGAGACGGATGGTCAACTTAGAGCTCTTTGTGGCATTAAGAGTAAGAGGAAGATGGTTAGTGGTAGGAGTTGTCATGCTAGGTTCAATATGGTTAGATGCTCTAAGTCTAAATGCAAAGGTTGGTGTGGAGCTCGATTGAATGGGTCCAGGAAGTTGTTTGGCCACTTCAGTGAGAATTCAGATTGGTTGCCACCCGGTTGGAACAATGGTGATCAACATAAAGACGGGTGCAAAAGCAAGGTTTGGGACCCCGGAATTCATCCCAGTAATCAACACTCTTGGGGCCTTGTCACTTGCTTTAACTTGCTTGAAGGCGTTATGCGCCTAGTTTGGGATCCCGGAGGCTATTGGAACTGCAAGCATTGGTGGGGGTTCCTGGATGAGTTCAAGTATAAGCTGCCCTGACAAGGAGCTCACCAAATATCCAACTTAAGGAGTTTAACTAAAACTACTAGGTGGGAGACAAACCCACCATGGTATGATCATTCTTTTTTATTCTTAGTTTTATTTTGTTTTATTTTTATTAGTGTTCATTCATTCATTCATTATGCATCTTCACATGTATTCTTTCAAAAAAAAAAAGCCACCCCACGCGTAAGCGTACTGCACACTAGCGCGTCCATTGCGATTTGGGCGATCCACGCGGCAGTGTGCATGGCACGCGCGCGTCCCCTGAAAATTGGCGTAAGAGTATGTCTTGGCCGTAACTTGTGCTAGCTTCACGCTGGGATAGTGCTGGATGCATAAAATAGCCCACGCGTACGCGTCACCTTAACCACAAGGCCACCCACGCGTGCGCATACATGCCGCGCACGCGTCGCACGCGTTTTCAACACCAATACAAAGTTACAGAGAGTTGTGCGTGCGCGGTGCGAGCCTCGCACTAGAGGCACCACCTTGGCCACACGCAATCGTGCTGGACGCATCGTGTCCCCTTTCATTTGTGCACATCCGCGCGTCCGCACGTAGTACACGTGCGCGTCGCATGCACTGCCCAGTTCCGTCTTCTTACTTCTTTCTCCCTACCTCTTTCTTCTTCCTTTCTCACTTTCTTCCCCTCCCCTCTCATCCTTATTCCCCTTCTATTATTCTATTTGTTACATTTGCATACTCGCATTCATAACATTTTAAGTTCATTGTTTCTTCTTCCTTTTTTTTCTATATTTGTTGTTCTCCCATTGGTGTTACAAATTTTCTTACTCAATGTTGCATATATCTTGCATTATTTTGGGTGCTCCTTGACTTGTTTGCTATTTAGTTGCCATGTCCTATGCTTCTATTATTTTCTCACTTACATGTTGTAGCTACCATGTAGTTGAGATCCTCATTATTTGGCATCAACCCACCTATATTCTATTTGTTTCCTTATCTTTGTTTCTAGGTTACTTTTCTTCCTTTTTCTCTTCTTTCAGGATGGCCACCGAGAAGGAAAAGGGAAAACTTCTCAATGGGGCGACAAACAAGTCCATCTGCACAATCTTTGGAGAAAAGCATCAGTTGTAGCAACCCGTCTACTTGCGCATCTCAGCATGCACCGTGCATTTGCATGTTTGATTGCATGTTTGTTACATTTTGTGCCTATTTTACCACTACTTGGTTGAAGTAATAATTTCTTTTTCAAGAAATTTTTTTATAGAATTTCACTAATTTGAATTAAAATTTTTGATAAACTTGTTTGAAGAAATTTATTTTGGAACATGGTTTTAGAGCTCGAACACACAAAACCTGTGAGATTTTAAGCCTATTCGATTGGTTGCATTTTATCAACCAATATTCTGTTTTGTTGAGTGTGTTGTTCTCTCTAAAATTGTGATCTCTGTCTTGCTTAATTTTATATTTCCATGGTTTAATGTATGCATATACTTATATGATTGAGGCCTTGTTTCACTTAGCTTACATACCCATATGGCCTTACCCTTTCATTATCCTTTGCAAACCAAAGTTGAGCCTATTTTACTCTTTTGTTCTTTACTTTAGCACATCACTAACTCTAAGTAGAAAACAATAATGTCCTTAATTTGAATCCTTGGTTAGCTTAGACTAGTGAGAGTGTTCATGAATTAGGTGTGGGAAAATTGGGATTGAAAAAATTTGGTTTGAGAATTGGGTGTTCCATATTCTTGAGAAAATGTGAAAAATGTTGAGGACATATTTACGCATTCAATTCCTTAATCATATGCATTGGGAAAAATAGAGAAAAGAAAAAAAATATACAAGAAAAATAAAAGAAAAAGAAAAAAAAAGAGCAAATAATAAAAGGGGACAAAATGCCCCAAAGTAAATGGTGATATCAATGCATATGAGTTGTACTTAAATTTGGGATGCATGAATGTGTGGTAAACATAGTTAATGGGAAGTTAGATCTTGCATTGTAATTACATGGATTGTCTTAAGTTAGGTGGGAAGTTTAGGTTAATTAAGGATTTAGATTTTAGTCCACTTGACAAAATACAATCCTATCTTGACCCTAACCCCATTACAACCCTTAAAAGACCTCTTAATTTGTGTATTGGTGCATTAAATTTTTGTTGATTGTTAGATGAAAAGAAAGCCTTAGAAAGCAAGATTAGTAGAGAATTGAGAGAATCAAACCTTAAACACATAAGCAATTAGAGTGTATACACTTCCGGTGAGGGTTTGATGCTCGATTCTTTGTTCCCGGCTTTCATGAGCTATTTTCTTTTGCAAGTTTACTTGTACCTTATTTTATGATTTGAATTAGTGAGATTCAGTTCATATTTTTTCTTGAAGTATTTGTTTACTTTTCACCAAGTAGGTAAAAGCATTTTGCATGTAGTTGCATTCATATAAAAAGGTTGCATTTTATACATCCTACCATTCCTCTTCACTCTTATAGTTTCTCTTGAGCTTAGCATGAGGACATGCTAATGTTTAAGTGTGGGGAGATTTGATGCACCACTATTTTGTGGTACATCTTGTGCTTAATTGAGTGGATTTTATCCACTAATCTCACATTTATTCATGTAAATTGCATGTTTTACATTTTTCTTCCTGATTTTGTGCTATAATTGAAAACATGTTTCTTTGGTCTTAATTTAGCTAAGTTTAATCCTCTCTCATTATCATTCGATGCCTTGATATGTGTGTTAAGTGTTTTCAGAGATTAAAGGGTAGGAATGGCATAGAAGATGGAAAGGAAGCATGCAAAAGTGGAAGGAATACAAGAAGCTGAAAGAATTGCAAAGCTGTCAATCCTGACCTCTTCGCACTCAATCGATCATAACTTGAGCTATAGAGGTCCAAATGAGACAGTTTCAGTTGCGTTGGAAAGCTAACGTCCGGGGCTTCGAAATGATATATAATTTGCCATATTGGCCATACAGCTAGGCAATGCGCACACGCACTTGACGCGTACGCGCACATTGGCGAAAAGTCCATCGGCGCACACGCGCACCTGGCGCGTACGCGCGACATGCGCGACATACTGCAACTGCAGAAATCACTATGGGCGATTTTTGGGCTGTTTTTGACCTAGTTTTTGGTCCAGAAAATACAGATTAGAGACTGCAGAGTGGGAGAATCATTCATTGATCACACAACTTCTCATTCACACAATTTTAAGTTTTAGATGTAGGCTCTCTCCTCTCTCTAGGTTTTAGGATTTAGGATTTTTCTTCTACTCTTATTGATTACTCATTGTTACTACTTTAATTTATGAATTTTGATGTTAGATATCGATTTCTCTTATTAATGTAATTTAAGGTATTTCATGTTTATTGTTTGTTTCTCCATTTGTTGTTATTGAATCTCTTGGCTTTAGTTGAGTAATTGGTGGCTCTTGAGTTATTAAACTCTTTTTTGATTGATAATTGAACTTGCTAATTTATTTGAATTCCAATAACTCTAGTCTTTCCTTGAGGGTTGACTAGGACTTGAGGAATCGAATTGATTTATCCACTTGACATACCTTCATAGTTAGAGGTTGATCAAGTGGGAGCAATGAACAATTCTCATCACAATTGATAAGGATAACTAGGATAGGACTTCTAGTTCTCATACCTTGCTAATAGCTTTTCCAGTTGTTAATATACTTCTTTTGCCATTTACTATTCTTGCTTCTTATTGACAAAACCCCAAAACACACTTTTTTCATAACCAATTATAAGCACACTTCCCTGCTATTCCTTGAGAGACGACTTGAGGTTTAAATACTTCGGTTATTAACTTTTATTGCGTTTGCTTTAGTGACAAACAAGTTTTTGTACGAAAGAATTCTTGTTGGTTTAGAAGCTATACTTGCAACGAGACTTTATTTGTGAAATTCTAGACCATACAAGAATCCATTCGTCACTCAGGCTCTGGTGTGTCTGGAGGAGGTGGTCCAGGATCGCGACCGTCAAACTTCGCCACTATCCACTCGAAGCGGCAAGGATTGCGGCGCTCTATGCGGTGCAGAGTCTCCAAAATCTCCCGACCCAGCTCATAAGGCGTCTGGAGTCGGGGTACGGGCACAGGAGGTGCTGGTGGTGTTGATGGCTCTGCTGATGATGATGGTGGCTTAGTGGTCTTCCTCTTCCTCTGTGGCAGTCCATCATAATCACCATATGGAAGAAATGACTACTTAATGATGTAGACAGACATCCTGTCTGTTGGCCGTCTCTCTACTCCAGACAGAGTGGCCAATCTGGTGATCAACGATAGGAAGGGAATGTTGTACTTCTGCTGTTGTGTCACCTTCCACATCGAATCTCTGATGAGGGAAAGAACAGATATCCTTTTCCCCTCCAGAATAGCCCATAGTAACACTGCCATCCGGACTCTGATATGCGTGGCATGTGTGCTCGGAAGAATGTAGTCGGCGATGATCTACTGCCAGATCCTCGCCTCCGTGTTGAGATCAGTGCACGCAATGCTCAACGAAACCGCATTGTCCCCTTTACTGTACTCCCATCTAGCTTCAGGCTGTCCTATCTTTTTCCAGGACCACATCCAAGGAGATCTTGCCCAATGAGACGTCCTTCATTATTTGAGTATAAGCATCGCGAGTTAGAGGAATAAGCAGAATATCTAAGAGGTCCTCTAAAGCAGTATTAAAGGTGTCCAGCGCGACACCTCTGAGAGAAACTGCTGGGGCATCCCTCTTTAGGAGATTCGCATAAAATTCTTTGACCTGGTGTTCATTTACTTCCACCGGATCAAATTTTACGAACTCCTAATGATTAAAATTAATTTTGTCCAAAATCTGGTCCGCATATTTCTCAAGCAAGTTAAGCTTTTGCTCATAGTGAAAGGCTTTGTTTTCTATTTTGTTATATTGTTCTTGAGCTTCAGCATTGATGAATATGTCTGGTTGGGTACTAGGAGGTGCTGGGGGAGGACGAGCCAAATGATTGGCTTTTTCCTTTCCTTTGCGAGTCATCCTGAAAAAGACAAAAACAGAATACAGCTCAAGGAAAATAGATAATATGCACAGAAAAAAGAAGGATATAATCAACCAATTTAACTAAGAGCCAATAAGGTAAACAGATACTCAATCAAGGGAAAAACATGTATGCAGCAGTGAAATGGTCAAAGAAAGAAATATGTTTTCCCAAATCAAGCAACCTAAGTAATATAAAAGAATTGAACAACAATTAAAGCATATGTGTGATTTAGATGCTTTATGTAAGTGAATTGATTTGAATAGGAATTGATTATTCCAATTGTGCTTTGGGATTTGGAAAAGTTTGCAGAAATGAGCACAAGGGGTAATAATCAGAGATTGCAATGAGAGCATAACATATTCATGTTTAAAGGCAAAAGAAATGATCGCATATGCATAGCTTCTTGTCCAAAGCAATATCCGATTGAAAAACAGATTACATTGCTCAAAAATTTAAAGAAACAAGTTGCTATGTATAGGGTCAAGAATGTTAAAGAACATGAATATGCAATTGGTCAATTCACAAAGAAAGCAATGTATGTACTGCTGCTCATGACACCAAATAGAATTCCAATCAAGTCAGCATAGTGTGCACTTAGAAGTACCAAATGGAATGGTCAAAGCTGTAAATTTCAGTCCCATTTGGTCTCAAGAGCAAAATCAGCAATGAAGTGCATAGTTAGCAAACTAATCAGTCATTTCAAAAGAGTCTTGGTGTGCCATTCTAAATCTCCAAGTGCCATGCTAAATTACCCAAGTTTTACATCAAGCCCAAAATCAAAGTGTAAGCCCATGATTTTGATGAAGTAACGGCCTATCTTTGAATCCTAATTACGAGGAGAATATCATTTTTTAGAGATTAATTAGGCAATATCTGATTTCATTTTATTTTGAATTTGAAAGTTAGGTTTAGGTTAGAAAATAAATAAGTCCAAGAAACTATTTTATGGACACCACTTTACATCTTATCAGGTTTTAGTTTTCTCTACGTTATGAGCAATTAAACCTCCTCTGTTAAGATTAAGAGTTCTGTTCATCTTTTTATGAATTACTAATCTAAGTGTTTTGTTTTTGTATGAAGTTTTATATTGATCTATTTATGATTGAGTTATTATTCTTCATCCCTAAAGATTAGAATTGTTGGAAAACATTCTAACTCCATTTTGGATTCTAGTATTACTTTACAAAATTTAATATTATAATTAGCTTGAAAACTCTTTCTCACGACTTTTTAATCTAACTAATAATAGTGCGTTAAAAAGTGTGCGACTTACAACTCTCATAATTTTCAATTAGTTCAGAACTTGTTTGAATAAGTGACATATAATTCAACCTAGGATCACTCTTGAATCTTATGTGAATATAAATAAGAATTATGCTTAACCTCTTTTCTTAAATAATTGATTAAGGAATTAGCGATTAATTGGGTTAAAGCGAAATTGAATTACCAAGGAATTGGAGTTTGATTTATGATTTATTGTGAAGGATTTCTATAAGCTTCAACTAAATAAACATAACGATTGATTTTTCTGAAGAGTGGACATCTCCGAAGTCTTAACACTTTTATTCATATTGATTTTCTCATCATTCATATTTACTTTCTTTTAGCTCTCTGTTTTTGACACTTTAATACCTCTCAACTCCAGTTTTTAATCTGTCTAATTAGAATAGTCAATTAATCATTGCGTACGCAGTCTATTAATCCTCGTGGAAACGATATCCACTCACTGTGATATTACTTGATACGATTCAGTGCACTTGCCGAGTTGGTTTTGCGACCATTAGATGTCCAAGTTAAAGAAGCATTAATGGAGGAAGAAAATGCTCCTCCTAGTGAAAAAGAAATCCAGGAAGAATCAAAATTGGAAGATCACCAGAGTCTGACAAGTAAGTAACGTGTCCTATCTCTAAGTTGATACTAAACAATTTCTGTTATTAAGACTATATTCATATGTCTCACAAAATAAATTCTTGTGTTTTAAAGTAGTAGCCTAACTGTTAATCTTGAGAGTGAGACTGGTGTTAAAAAATAAATGTGAATTTTCTATTTTAATGAATTTTCATATGTAAATTTTATATTCTAATGAATCTAATATTTTTCACTTAGTTAAGTATAATTTTTTAATAACATGCACTTTTTGTTTGCTTTCATTAGAGTGTCAATTCATCCTACACCACCTCAACAACAAGCACACAAATCCACCTCCAATCTTCCTCCACAACCTGAACAAAAATCTCTTTATGCGTAAATTCTAGTTAAATATATTTTTTTATAACTTCTATGTTTTTCCATTAGTTATTCTGTACTGAATTATTCTAAACAATTTTTTGTATTATCCTACAGCTCTTAGGATAGTGACATTGGCATAACTCCTTTAAGCACTAAAGCTACTACTATAGAACCCAACCTATCGCTAACTTAATCCCCTAAATATGTGAGTTTTCTATTTTAATGAATCTAATATTTTTATTTAGTTAAGTATAATTTTTTAAAATTTTAATGATATTCCGTCAGTTATTATGTGCTGAATTTGGTGCTATTCATCCCTATTTTAATAATGCACTTTCTTTTTGCCTTTATTAGAGTGCCAATTTAAGCAATTCATCCTACACTACCTCAACAACAAGTCCAAGAACAACAAGCACACACATCCACCTCCAATTCTCCACAACCTAAACAACAAGCCCAAGAATTCCTTTATCCGTAAGTTCTAGTTAAATATATATATTTTTTATAATTTTCGTGATATTCCATTAGTTATTCTGTATTGCATTGCTTCATAGTATTGAGTTATTATAAATAATTTTCTGTGTCACCCTGCAGTTCTCAGGATAGTGACATGTCTGGATCATCATATGACCTTGGTATAAGTCCTCCAAGAACTGAAGCTACTATTATAGAACCCAGCCCATCACTAACTGAAGAGATGAAAAATTTGCTTAATAAAGTGATGGATGCTGGGGTTGAAGTGGCATTAGACTATGCTAAAAAGAATGATCCAGAATAAAATTTAGAGAATGTGCAGCTAATTCTGAGCTTTCTTGATAAATTCAAGACTCCAATAGAAGAGAACAAAATAACAAATGAGTTCAAAGAAAAATGCTACCATTGGACAATAAATAAAAAAATAACAAAAATAGAGAGAACAATGAGTACGAAATCATATATGTACTGAATCACGAATCTATGTACGAGGTATATAGAATGCACTTTATGTCTCTAAAACCAACAGGACAAGTAGAAAATATGGTACGTTCTTGTGCTATAATAATAATATTTTTTCTTATGAGTTATTGTGCCATGCATTTTAAAATTTTGTGTCACTTATTGTCATAGGTGGTTTCTGCAATGTGTCACATTCTAAACAAAGAGAAATCTAAAAGATTTCAGGAGCTTATATACTACGTTCCACCAGATATGGTGGTAAGGTTTACTACCATTTCGTAGGTGCTTTTTGGATATTATTTTTTGCTATCTGGCACTGATTTTGGTGCTATTCACATTTTTTCAGGATAGAAAGTTGATGAAGCATAACTATGAATACATTGATAGAAAAAACCAAAAAGGCCTTCAATATCAATCAATTTTCAGAGTACCTACCTTTTCTGGACAAGAGAAAGCTAGCATCCCATCCGTTTGTAAGTTTTCTTTTCTAAGACTTCTAAAAGAATTTTGGTGTCTTGTTAAATAAAATATTATTTTATGTGTCCTAACTGCAACTATTTGTCCTAGTTTGTTACGGAGGTCATTGGTGGTTGTGGATTGATGATGTTCAAAACAAAATATTTCATGTCTTTGACTCAATTCATAAATCATGTTCCATCGAAGACAGATTAAAACATAATAAATTTGTTGTAAGTTTTTTATTTTATTAATTCTCTAGTTTTATACTTTTTTATATTTTATTTTCTATGCTTTTCAGAGCTAGATCATAACACAAATGAGGGTGTTTGTTGGAGCATTATCTTTGGTGGACAATGAAGAGGACATTGAAGCACTATACATCTCAATTGCTGGCCAACGAACAAAGTACGCATGTTTAATCTCTAAATCATGTTGCTTAATATTTCACTTCTTTTATCTATTATGGTGCTATTCAACATATTTTACTAACTTATTTATTCCTTGCTTATTAGCTACGACTGTGGATTATATGTCATGAAATTACTGGAGGTCATTGATCCTGCAAAAATAAAAAAAAGGAAAATACATATGAAAAAATTGGAAAACATATATATATTTAAACATAGTTGATTCTCTAAGTCTAAATTAAAAAAATTGGATTAATAATTTTTTTTCAATTATAGGATCAAGTTGATAATTTCAGTCAGGAATATTCTTCATGGATTTTCTTTGATGAAACAAATAAATTGAAGCATAAAGCCATTGAAGAATCTGAAGCCGTATGATTGGAGGCCATTTGCTGCAATTATAAGCTCTTTCTGTAAATTTTTATTAGGGAATATACAAAGTAAATAGGATGAATATTGTACTTCTCTTTTTGAAATTTATGGATACTGTTTTTTAGTAAGTATGTTAAAAAGTAATTGTCTTTTTGAATTTTATGGATACTGTTTTTTTTTTTGTAAATATGTTAAAAAATAGCAGGTCTATGGATATTAAAAAATTCTACACTTTTTGGATGTACTTTGATAAAAAAAATGATAGATAATAAATTGTTTAATATGGTGTAACACAGAAATTAGTTAATATTAACACATAAAACTCTTTACCACAACACCATTGTAGAAAGTATTTACCAAAAATTATTGATATTAAAACTCAAAATTTAGTATTCAACAAACACAATAACATCTAAAATTCAGAATTCATTAACACAACATAACTCAGAAAGAAAACATCAATTTTATTATATTAAACAAAAAACATCGAATGTCATTCAAATTAAAATCGAAAGTTCTATCTTATTCCACTGAATCTCTGAATTGATAATTCATAATTTGTCTGTGATAAAGGCTTAAATTTGGCTACGTCATTGATCCACCATCTAAGAGGTTCAATTGCAAAAGTTAAAGCATATATTAGCACAAGTATTTACATGCAAAGCCTCAATTTTAACTAATCAAAGCACATCAATTTTACCTCACTAATGGTTTTCTTTTTCTTTTTCTTTGATGCATTTGTTTTTCAGTATTTGATCTCAATCTATTTTTGTAACGTCCTCCTGTTCTCACACGTGGCGGGTTTTGAAGGTCATTAATCTGATCCAAAGAAGCATCTTCATATGATAAAAGGCATTTTCCTTTATTTTTGGCTTTATGTTCTTGCATTTCAATCATCACATTATCATAAGCGCGCTGCAAAATTGCAGTCAACCCACCAATTCTGAGGCAAATAAAGGTTCATCATGGCTACTCTTGATATGTGTATGCCTCTTCTTTACATTCTTACTCCAATGTTCCAATATATATCTTGGTGCCAATTTATCTACTCTTTCAAAACTTAATGCACTCAAAAAATGACGGCACAAAATGCCTCTTGACTCGAATAATAATCATTGTCATTTTACTTCATATGATATTGCGTCATATGTAACTACAAACTTGTTGAATTTGGAGTTTAAAACCTGTTTTAAAACTTCATATGCCGTGAAAATCTATAGCGTATTCTGTTAATCTTGTGATACAATTCACCTTTTCTCTAAATTGTGCTTGAACTTCCCTGAACTTAACTTCGCATGAGTATACACATGTTGAAATTGAGCTTCTATTGGTGTGACTTTGTTACACAAGGTATGATAATATAAAAATATGCAGCATCAAATTCTCTCTCTTTTTGCTCTTTGCTTCCTAGACAATTATCGTATTGTTTCAAAAATTGAATCAATGAGCTATTGCGCATAATAAACATGTATACTCTCACTCCTTTGTGTGCTTCTCATCCCAACCCAAAAATAGTGATCTAGATTTATTAGTATCCATAAATGTCGATCTTCAAAAAGCTCTGGAAAAAACATCAAAACAGTAAATCAAACAGCACAACACGAAAAATGTATATAATTTATTAATGTTGTTACAATTTAACAACACCAAAATATCTAATAAAGCCAATATTACCTGATAGTCACTTATTGTCTACAACACTATATTTCGTAACAAAATCATTCCAATTTTTATCAAATGCATTTTTTGTAAAAGAATTCCAAATAACATGACTCATCTCTTGTTGAATTTCTTCGTGTCTCTTGTAGCCATTTAATTTTTTTAGAATCTTCTTCATAATATGTTGAATACACCACCTATGAATTGTAGTTGGCATGCAAATCTCAATAGCCTTTTGCATTGATACACTTTGATCAGTAAGAATGCCTTTTGGAGTGTTTCTTCCCATGCAACGAAGCCAACATTCAAATAACCATTTGAATGATTAAATATCCTCATTTTTCATCAAAGCACATCCAAAAAGTGTAGAATGACCATGGTGATTCACACCAACAAAAAAACCAAAAACTAAATAATGGTCTAAACTCAACAATGCAACAACAAAAATCAGATATGTATTTCCAAAAACACAACAAATGTTTCTAATTGACACCAAAAATATTTTACACAAGCACAACAAAGTACCTGTTTGTATTATAAGTGGTATCAAATAAAACATCACCAAAATACTGAAAAGTAGTCCAGCTTCGTTCATTAGCCCAAAAAACATTTTTAATTGATTCACCAGCCTCAAGTTCAAGCTCATAAAAAAAGTTTTGATTCTTTTCTTTCATTCTAAATAAGTATGTTCCAAATTCTTTGGCATCATCTTGTTTAGATACATTACGAACTTCCTTTGTAATGTAAGTTCTAACATCTTTTTCAATAAATCTTAGTTCACGATGACCTCCTGCTACTACTGCAACAAAGGATTGATATGTCTTACTTGACCTAATACCAACTTCATCGTTATTCTCAATTATGCGACGGTCAAACATACTTAACTGCCTATGTTGTTTAAGCATCTCTGCTTGATTTGGACAGCATGCATCTGTATGATTTAAAACAATCTTGGAAATAACCCAAATAACAGTCTCCTTCAATATATGTATATAAATTCTCACAAGACAATTTAATCCAGCTAATAGATTTGTCTTCTCAATAGGAGATATGTTAGATTTTTATTTTCCTTCTCTATTGCATGTAATTAATTGATTTTTTTATTTCATCTTCCTATTTATGTTCTTTATTTTAGTAGCAAAACATGCAACTTTAGCATAATTTTTGTAAAATTTTTCATCTTCTTCAAGTGTATTGAAAGTCATCCCAACCTTTGGCACAAACTGCTCATCAACATCAAACTGCAATAACACAAATTTAATGTAGAAAACACCAAATCAGTAACACTAATCTTCACAGACCAATCCATAACAAAAATGAACTTATTAGTACAACGCCATTCTTTATTTCTAGAAGACACCGGAACTCTAATTAAAACGCAACATAAACATATTTTCACAATCAAATTCAAAACAATTCAAAACTCAGATTTCAATCAAATTCAAATTCTTAATCATCAACCTTGATTTATCCTATCAATCAAACCTCATCAACTACATTCGATTCAAAAAAATCATCCAACTCTCCCTGGTTCAACATACCCAAACTTGCATCATCTAACTCGCCTTGGTTCAACGCACTTGAACTTACATCATACATTGTTTATTCTCAATGTTTGATTTCAGAAACACAGCAAAACAATAATCCGCAATGCAGTGAACGAGAACACAGAGCATGTTGATAAAAAATTTTGAGAACACAGAGAAGAAGAGCAAAAAATCTGAGAAAGCAGAGAAGAAGAGCAGAAGTTCCGGAATGAAATCACGAAGTTGAAAGCGCAAAGAAGAGGAGCAAAAAATTCAAAATGAAATCACAAAGAAAATGTTAAAAATCAATTAGTTAGGATTCTATCTCTTACACGTGGATAAAATATATGTTAAAATGACCTGATTACTTAAAACACTTGGTGGTAGAGTCTTTTGTTTAAATTGTTCCAAATCATGAAGGATATTGTTAATTACGAACACAAAAAAGAGAGTGGCTAAAACATCTAGAACTAAGGCTTAACAAATTATTGGAAGGTTATCAAGTGTTTCAAGAACAATAGTATCGTAGTGGTTTTAGCCATTAGTCTTTATTATAAAATATATAATAGTTTAAATCAAGGACTAAAACCAATGAAACACCAATGTTTCTAAAACACTTGATTTTCCCAAATTATTATCGTAGTGCATACTCCAAGGCATTGCACTAAACATATAGGACTACGGAAGCAACCACACTATCCTTCTACGTTGTATGTTTTTCTGTACACTCTTAAAACTATTTTTATTAAATCTACGAAAACCAAAATAAACAGAATTTGAATGACTTTGTCCATGAATAATAGTGATATGAACAAGAATATAAAAGGTTGAGAAGGATACTAGACTTCACTACGGCAACAGCGCCATTTCCTATTAGTAGGTGTTGTTTTCATGAATCAAACAATGTTATTATGCGTTCAGAAAAGTCGTTTAAATGTAAGTCTTTTCAATTATTAATTTATTACCTAACTAAGAAGAATAATATAAGTCTTCCAGCACAGTCACCACCTTAGGTGCAACTTTAAGTTCTAGAACCCCTTTCAATGCAGATTTATGAAGATGCAATGCTTTCCACCAAGGTGTGACAAACATGAGAGGACAGCATTGGCCAAAGGAAACAAAATGGAAATAGGATCAGATTCCCTCTAGGACGATATCAGTCTTTGCCTTTAGCGGTAGCTTCTGATAGCAACGGTTCAAGTTCGCCCTTCCGGTACAACTTCAGTGTATCTGCACGGAGAATTAAATGGTAAAAACAAAATAAGGGGAAAGGAGGGAAATTCGCATTATTTCTTTTCTATTAAACTATGTAGCATTCAACTCTTTGGAACTGCAAGAAATTCAAGTTCATATTCAATATAGCCATAGTTCATGATACAAATGTAAGAACAGTTAATCAGTGAGGAAAAATAATTGTTTATTTGAACTGCAGATATCCCTCCAACACTCACATAATCAATAATGGTAAAGCATAAGACCAAAATAATATACCTGTACAGCCACCAATATGTTTGCCTCCTGTAAAAGAACCTTAGGGTCAGTCATAAGCAGTTCCCATAGAAAAATTAACATTAATAGCAGGGTAACAATCTTTATTTTTCTTGTGAAATCATAGTAGAAGATTGCTGGATGAAATACATTATGTATTGTTCAAGAAACAGAAATAACTCATAATATATACAAGGACTTAGTTATGACTTATGAGAAGTTCTTATGAATATGAATAATGGTTGGAGCCTAGTTTCAGTTTTGGATCTCAAAAGACATTATCATTGAAGGTTACAAGCTTATCAGGCAAAATAACATAAAAGATTTTGGAATTAGATGGAGAAACTGAATATCAAGCTGTTTCTCAACTTGTTTGCAAATAAGCACAGAGATCACTTGCGTGGTTTTACAAATCTACAAACGAAGAGAGTTGAAATGGTTATAACATTTACAAATTTATGTTGCTCCTTTATGACAAGAATTGGGTGTAGTTGTAAAGAGGCTATCTTTTAAAGGAGAGAACCGTAGTTCAAACTCTAAGAGAAGAAAATTGTTGGGAGCAACTTTTGTCACAAGGGATTAACCTCAAAGTAATGTCTATGGAGATACCCAGAAAGACCAAAATAATAATAAAACAAATTGCTACTTAATGACAACAGTGGTTTAGATCAAACTGGATGAGCAACAACCTAGCAATTATGTAGCTAATGCCAATATCCTCCTCTTTTTCTTGTTTGGTGGTTTTTAATGATAACAAATCCATCAATAGAAACAAAGGAACACTATTGATAAATGCTACTCCCTCTTTCTCAAAATATGCATCTCTTTCGTCTTTTAGGTTCATTGAAAAATTAGTTTATATGAACAATCTGTTTGTCTAGATACATTAATTTTTCAATGAACTTAAAAAGTATAAAAGACACTTATTTTGAAAAAGAGAAAGTATGGGGTAATTATTTGACTAATATTGACAAACTATTTGTATGAATAATAATAATGGACTAGAGAAGGTACTAACCGATAAATACATTTGGCACAGTATGTTGCCCTGTA
Source organism: Arachis duranensis (assembly GCF_000817695.3). Classification (NCBI taxonomy): domain Eukaryota; kingdom Viridiplantae; phylum Streptophyta; class Magnoliopsida; order Fabales; family Fabaceae; genus Arachis; species Arachis duranensis. The sequence continues at coordinate 22,086,561 of NC_029773.3, read as the reverse complement.
AGCCTTTCCAACACCTTCTGCAACTGTGGCCCTTGTGGACCTAAGGAAAAAGAAATAAATATTTAAAATGCAAAGAACATACAAAAAAAGTGACGATTATGATAAAATGAGTAACACAGAATGATTTTCACCAATATGTTCGAATGATAAGCAATGTGAAGATCAGAAAAGAAAAGAGTGATTAATTAAGCAAATTTTTATCGTTACTGAAAGCGTTAGCTGACAACATACTTATCAGTTAAAAACCTATAGATCGCTAGATGAAGATATGTTATAATTATCCTCCAGCACAAAAATAGTCCAACTCAGCTTCTATATAAAAGACATCAAGAGATTAGATTGGCTTGGCAACCAATGCTTGAATTGAAATAACCTTGTTGCAGCTCATCCATGCAACTACTGTTCAGTGTTCACAGGGAACACTATTTCAAGATGCCAATATGCTTAGTCCATCATCACACATAAAATTAAGAGTTTTTAAGTCATGCCATCAAGATACAGATACATAGTATGTAGTTAAATGTGCATCAACATTAAAAAGTTCATAAAAGGCCTTATACTAAGGTATCCACACTTGTAGTTATGTAGTGATACACTGCTCATAAAGAAGAACAGACAACAAAACGAGCAAAGATGATGATAGGTCAAACTTGTTAAATATTCAAGATGCAAAAGATATATGTGGTTGTTAGGAACATTAACTATAAATAGAACTAATGAATCAAGAATAGAAAATACATACAAGAAAAAGCAGCAAAGAACTATTTGGGGTATATAGATTAAAATGGGAAATATTTCAGATTCCTAAAGAACTCCATACTGTAACGACAGACTTAACATATTTCACAATAACCAGCACTATTAAGATTCAGATAACACATTCTCAGACAAATACACATTCTTAGTCATGATTCATTTATGATCCATCAAGCAACACTCATGTGAAAATATAGACATGTGAACACTAGGCCTAAAATTCAGTTACACACAAATGCCCATGTGCTCAGTTACGGATTATAATGAACTTTGCTTGTAATTTCAACAAGTAAAATACTAACTTGAGAGCTTTACACAAATGATAATAAACAATATTTAGGGTTTGGGGATTACTAACACAGATCAAAGACACCACCAATTAAGGAAAGGAAGTTGAATCAAATTACCCATTTCGTCCAATTCGAAGACCAATGGTTCCACGCCGAGCTTCTTGAACAACGCTTTCACCTCAGAAGAATACCTTCCAACACACAAACACAAAATTCAGCCAAATCAAATCAAATTGTTAAATTAAAAAAAAACAATCAAATTAATTCAAATCAAATCGCTAACAATAACAGTGGAAGAGTTAGAGAACTCACGAGCACCATGTTTTGGAATAAACGACGACAGGGTTGCCCGAAACGGTTTTCTTGATGGTCTCTTCGAGTCGGGAGCCAAAGGAAGAAGAAGAAGAAGACGACGACGATGAGGATGATGACGTGGCACGGATTGAACTGATATTGGGCCTGATTGGGCCAGTGTTGAAAGAAAATGCGTTCGGGGTGGTGATTGTTGTTCTGGGAACGGGGAAGGAGGAAGCGAAGAATTTGATTATATAAGACGATGATGAAGATGAAGGCTTGAAGGGATTGAGAGATGGCGGTGAGAAAGTGAATGTGTTTGGCAATGCCATTTCTTCAGAGAGGTGATTTGGAATTTGATGCACTTTCCAATACTTTCCCACTTGCTTCAATTTCTGCCCCCTTATTATTGTTAAAAGAATTGCATGAAAGATATAGCTGTGATTATGATGTCCATGGAACAACGCAACCCAATTTTCGGACAATAGATGTTCTCAATTTTTTCTTAATTTTTTTCATTATTCAATTGTAATAATTATTTATATCAAAATAATAAATAAAATATAAATAAATATATTAAAATATAATTATAGTCTAATATAAATTTTAGAATATTTTTTATATTTAATTTTAATTCAATTTTATTTTGGATTTTTTAAGATATCACATAAATATTTACTGGACTATATGTCATAAAAACTAATTTGAAATTTAACATGAAATTTATTAGTCTCAACTTAATTTAAATTTTATATTATTTTTAATCATTTCAAATATTTTTAATTAAATTGTAAAAATTAACTAAAATAAAAATTATAGAGTCACACAATTAATAAATATATACCATATTTAAAATATATTACAACTAATGAAATAGACTTTAAAATATTATCTAAATATTATTTAATTAAGCATAACAACATTAAAAAAACACATTACATGTTAGAGACATTGCATATTTTGGCTCATTAGATTTGGAACAAATTTGCAATGGAAAAATTAGATTTTTGTATATCTAGATGGGTAGAGAAATTAAAATTTTATAAATAATTGAAAAAAAAATTACGTTGAATTAGTTTAGATTCATTTTTCTACTAAATTGATAAGAGATAATGAAAAAATAGAATAATAAAATACAAGAGTATAATTTGGATACATCTTATTTCGTTTGATTAAACTTTTGTCATTTTTCTACAATAATAAAGTTCAAATGTTTATTTAATGGGTTATACAAATGACACTATTTAATTGATCCTTCTTTAAAATGATATGATTTTTTTTTACTAATATTATTCTCATTTCAAATAATGGAGATATCAAAAAATGATACTCAAAAAATATTTCATTAGAGTTACTCTTAACATGTCATCTAAATTAAAATTACTATATTTACCAAAATTTTATAATCTTATCTAAATACAAATTCAAAAGTCAAATAATAAAAAAATTAAATATAAAAATTATTATCGCAGATGTATTATTATTCGCAAATGTTTTTTGATTGATATTATTATAAAAAAATCATAAAAGATATTAATAACCTTTGTTTTCATCAATTATTCATAATTTAACACTCATCAAAACAGTCATATAAAACAAGAAAATTTCATTGAATTAACTAAACCAACAACAAATATTCAATCTTTTAGACAATTCAATAAGGTTATGTTAGGTCTGACTTTTCGTTTGGTCATTGTTTTATTTGTTGAATTTTTTTATTAGAAGTACAAAGTTGAATTCCAACGGCAAAATATATTGAATTTCTTCCCTAACAAAGTAGATCAATTTATGCTTTTTTTTATTGAATTATAAAAAAAAGCAAGATTAATTTTTTTTGAAATAAAAAGTTCAACACAAGCATCAATCTCTCAACAGAAAAGTACTAAATAGATAAAAACTAATTCTTAACCATCTTCGACAAAAGTCATCAACAACCCAAAAGATCAAATACCACTCAACTCTTTGTAATTCTTAATCGATTTGCTGACTACTCCTGCAATACCTGATTCTTGATTTCTGAAAATTCTGTTATTCATTTTCAACCAAGTGCTCCAAATGATAACATTGAAACCAAACTCACCAATATTTTATTAACTTGACTGCACGATTGACCATCTGAACCACGTAAACTTACGGTCATTCAACTTTATATCCACCAGTTCGATAATGTTGTTAACACACTAGCGTCTTTTCTTTCTTCCAACTGCACAATCTCATTAAAGACACCCATGTAGTAAAGAGGAATCTGACATATTTCCGAAAAAAAATCAACTCTTCCCTTGTATGTGCACCATACACCAAGCAACCAGCACAAATAAAAATTATTGTTTGTCAATTTCCCTTTTATACACAACCATCTCTCCCTTTTGTAACAATTACTTAACCTAAACATCATAATATCCCACATTATTAATAAACCTCCAAAAGCACCTTCTGATCCCACAAATTTCAAACTCACCACATCATTACCCCAAAATTGTACTACATCAAACTTAGAAATTATATCCTTCTTTGTCTTTATCAATCCTAACATATTCACATTATTTTAACGCTTAAATTTCTTACCATTTTCCACTTTCCACACCCCTAAACTCCTCATATTCCACGAACTAAAATCATTTAAAAACTCTATTACACACCTTATTTCGACTTTTGGGGCGGCACCTTCTTGCTTTCTCTTTCTGTTTTGCTTGCCTTCTTTTTTGTGCCAATACTTCATTCTGAGCTTAGAGAATAGCCATAATGTCTTCATCCTCGTCATATAAAACAGCTCCTGATTCGACAGCTAGATCCCAAACAGCCTTATTTTTAGCCATATCTTTATCCCAACTTCTTCCGTGTTCATCTTGATTAGTTTCACCGTCTGCATCCTGCTCTGAGTCCTCTGAATCTTCTAAGTTCCTTACAACCCCTTCATCATCCAACCCAGTTTTCTGCACCACTATATTCTCATCCTCTAAATCTGAATCTTGCACTGCATCACCCCTCATCAGATATATGCTAACATGATGCTTACCACTCTCGTCCAAACTAGCGTGAATCTCATTGACTACACTTGGTGGAATGTTTTTCTCCGCTGTGTTGTTCGAACAATTCTCTGCACCTCCGCCAATCTCTGTTCTGGATTGATTCTACTTGTCGGGTGCATAAGGGGCTTCACACTCCTCCCTGCCATCCACGCCATCAAGTTTTGCGCGGAGTTTATCACCTCCGCCACTAGCAGCTGACTTCCGCACTGCTCCTAGATTTGCCTCGTCGGCGCTGTTCACCGTGTCATCAACTCCTTCGTGAACTCCATGACCAGTCACGTCCTTCTCTTCACCGTCGCTCGCAGCAGCAAGCAAGGAGGCCCTTTTAAAACGCACAATGACGTACTCTCCATCGCACCACACAGCCACTTCACCGCCACACTCCACTAACATATTGGGCCTTATATGCTTCAATCCAGCCCCAATTGAACTTTTGTTAAATACCAGATCAACCCCTTCTTTCCGTTTATCTCTGTATTCCCAAGTCTTCATTTGTTCAGAAATTGCTTTGTTACTGAAAAACAAAAATTAACAAGGTTTGCAACATCATTTTAATAAAGTTGTCAGTACAAAAATTAACAAAGATTAACAAATTTTTTTTAATCACCTGTATATCATCATAATTTTAACAAAGTTTTTAGCACAAAAATTAAAAACAAAAAAGCAAGATTATCGAAAATAAAAATTAACAAGATTTTTCAACCCAACTTAATAAAGTTTAACAAACTTTTTCAAAAGTTAACAAGGTTTTTAGCACAAATTTTTTAAAAAAAGCAAGGAAATAGAGATTACCTTCGATTTGAGCACTGGGAGTGAGCAGAGCAAGAATGAGAAATGAGAAGAGTAGAGCAAAGTATGAATCTGAACAACAAATAAGACAGTAAACAGAGTGTAAGGAAGAGGGAGCAAGAATGAGAAATGAGCAGAATAGAGCAGAGTATAAATCTGAACAAGAAATAAAGAAAAAGTCAGAACGAGCAGTGAACGTCCAGTGAGCAAAGCAGAGTATGAACTATTGAACCTAAAAAACAAATAAAAAAAAAAGAAAGAACGAGCACTAACTATGAGCAGAGCGGCCATTCCTTATAGTCTGAATAGTTAGCAGAGTATTAGAGAGAGCGGTTGAGCGTGACGTGTAACACCCATATTCTTAAAACTTTAATTATTATCAATTTATTTTAAGTTATGATTTATTTATTAAATTGAAGTCATTATTTTTAGATATTATTTTATTAAAATTAATTAAATTAATTATTTAACTATTTGAGTTCAATTAAATTTAGATTTTTATGTATATTTTTGTTGGATTTTTTTCAATAATTAAAAAAAAATCATATTTTTTTCAAAATCATTTTTGAACTTTAATTCTCTAAATATGATTTTTTTTTGTTTAAAGCAAGTCTACCGCACCCCGCGAACTCCCTTTAACTTTTTTCAATTCTGCGTATTTAATCCATTATCATCATTTTCAAATAGTATATAGATCTATAAACAATATATAAGAATACACAAAAATACACGGACAACAACTATGGCTTCTTCAAGGACTTTTTTAATTATAAATTAAAAAATAAGTCATTTAACAATGGCAACTATTATCGTCTCGAGAAATACACAGGTACACCAGAATAAGCCATATTTAAAAAAGATTTTTTAATTATAAGTCTTATTTTATTTTGAAAAACTTTTAAAAAAATATAAATAATTTTTTTCAAAATAAAAAAATCGTATTTGGGGAATTAAAGTTCAAAAATGGTTTTGGGGAAATATGATTTTTTTTTATTTCTACAAAAACTTTATTTTTGTTATGATGAAATATTTTACATGATTGAAGCTATAATTTAGTAATTTATAAATAATGAAAATTATATATTTTAATTTGAGAAAATGAAATTTTTTAATTTAAAAATAGAGTTTAGTTAACCATATTATTATCGAGCTCGATATCGGTAACAACCCGAATTTTTATGCCAACGTGATGTTTTTTGAACAATGTTATTTTCAGCAATTAGTTTTTTTCGATGAGTCAATTCCGATTTTTTAAGTAATATAAATGATAATATAATTTTATTATTATATTATTAATTTATTTTACAAGCTATATGTAACACCCTAACTTTTAGCACCTCATAATCGTACTAAAAGCTCAGGCGTTACTTACCTCTAAACCTTTATTCTATACTATCTTTATTTAATATTGAGCCTTCGTGAATACGAACCGAAACTTTAATTAAGAAAACAAGAGGAGACTTTATTTTAAATCACTTAATCACAAAAGTAAATATATATTCACATAACTTTATATACATAGACTTATTCAAAAAACCTCAATTACAAGTCCTACCCCTCTAAAAAAAAAACAAGATAATAAACGACGAGGAAAAAATAAATTCTAACAACTCAACTCGTAAATATAATCTTCTATGCTCCTGTAATTCCGCACTAAACCTTTGCACCTGTAGTTTAAAGGGGGTGGAAATAGGAGGTAAGAACTAGAAAATTCTTAGTAAGGTCGATGTGTATAGTTATACTCATTTTAATACCATAGCCAACAGCAATGGGCAATAGAATACATTTAGATTTAACAAATAAAGGACACAGAAATCAAGCAATCATATAGCACACCCACAATCACAAGAAACACACTCACAAACAAATATGTGCAAACAAGTATGATGCATGCTTATCCCTAGTGCATGTAATGAGCTCATCTGTCGGTTTCGACCCACTACCGACGTAACTCAGCAACCTTTGCCAGAGTTTGGTTTCCAGTGCCATAACTTCTGTAAGCAACCTTTGTCTTACAGGTGCGACTCTCTTGAGCCGATGTATCCAAACATAACCTCTATAAACAACCTCGGTCTTACAGGTGAGACTCTCTCTAGCCAATATATGTATCGATAACCTCTGTAAGCAACCTTTGTCTTACAGGTGCGACCATCCCCTGGATTGGCCGATGTATCTCTGGAAAGCAAATCTTGGTGGACTCACTACTATATCTCTGCTCGTTTTTAGCAGGTAAACAATCATCTCAGCTCGTTCTCAGTGCCAAACAATATCTCTACTTATCTCCTTTTCTTTTCATTCTTTCATTCTTTTCTTTTCTGTTCTCTGCTCTCTTGTGGCAGAGGTTCTTTAATATTTTTCTTTCCTTTTCTTTTCTTTCTTCTTCTTTTCTATTCTATCATTCCATAATATAATTTATCTTCGCATTATTCCCTCCCCTTTTCCTAAGTGTCTTATGAAAGAGAATTATAAAGTTCTTTAATTAAGTTCACATTCTCTAAAGCTTTTAAGATCACTCTATTTGCCCTTCTCTGACTTATAATAATATTAATAATATCTTTACTAATTACTATTCGTAATAAAATATTAACAATAATATAAATAAATAATTTAAATGATAAATAAATAATATGTATATCTTTTCTTAAAAACTTAGCTTTGTAAAGTTTTATTTCTAAATTTTTATTATCTATGTTTTAAACTCCAAACTTTTAAATACTTCATTTTTAACCCAAAATTTTTATAAAATTAATGAAATCTCACATATTTTGATATTTATAAATATAACCTTGTACTTTTATAAAATATCTATTTTATCCCTGTACTTTATTTATTATCCAAAATATCCTAAAACGTATATAATTACAAAACTAACTTCCATTTTTTATTAAATTCCTATTTTAATTTCAAATATAAACTTTATTTCCCTGATTTTAACTTTACCAAAGGACTAAATCTCATTTCCAAAATTCTTCAAGTTTTCAGCTTGAGTTTTAAGTCCGTTTCTGAAGCTTTACTATTACCGATCTTTTACCGCTTTTTATTTAGTCTCTCGGTCATCAAACCTCATCAATTTTAATTAATAACCCTTATTCACAACAGCCCCAAAATCATCAAAATAATCCCAGTTGGACTGTTCTTCATGGTCGAACCACAATTCACAAGTAACAATAATAATTTAACAAAATTTCAATATAAAACTCAACCCAACTCAACAATAATCAATCAAACTAACATTTACTTATAAAATTCACATTTAATTATTATAAAATTACCAAATCCTACCTCCGTGCGAAATTAAAACAACGGAAACTCCGGAGAAGCTTTCTGACCAAGCGGCTGAAGAAGAAAATATCAAAAATCGTCTGTGCCTCCTAGAACTCCAATTGGCCGAAATCAAGGGGAAGGGGAGCTATGTCACCGTCAACTTCTACCGAACAAAAGTAATGTCAACGTAAAGAAGAAGAAGATACAAACACTTCTATTGGATTAGATTTTTTTATTAGAGTTACGGACCTCAAGAAATCAAGCTCAGAAGCTCTCAGGTTCCATGGAAACTCATGTTCTCTCTCTCCATTCTTTTCTTTCTTTCGGTGATGAAAAAGGGAAAGTAAGGGCTGGTGGTGATGATTACATAGTGAAATAGTGGGCTACGTGTCATTAAGGGGGTTGGGTGTCACAGTTTCAAGTTGCTGAGTCAGCGATTCAAGTTATAAATATCTTAATTGGATAATTATTGTTCATACCCTGACCCAAACTTCCAGCCAGGTCCAATAAAGATAAAGGGACTAAGCCTTAGAAGGTGGTCCTTATCTCTTACCCGACCTCTTTGAAGAGGTCGGACACTAATGAGTGGGCCCAAACCTCACCCGCCTAATATAGGAAGGCGCCGCTTCTAGAAGACCCAAAGTCTATCTCCTTCAAAAGATAGACTCTAACAAACTCTCCTAAACAAAAGATAAGATAAGATAAGGTAGAACTCCTCAAAGAGGTCGCCAAACTCTACTATAAATACACTGGCACCCCCCCCCAGGTATAACTCACGTTCTAATATACTAAAAACCTGCCCAAAGCCCTTGCTAACTTAAGCATCGGAGTCTCTTGCAGGTGCCACCCCCACCTCTTCACGAGGAACTCGAACAGGCGGCACCTCGGCATTAAACAAGTCGGATGCTGCCACTCAAAGGGACCTGGACCCCACGTTCTGGTCTAAATCAACGTTTCAGGTAACCATCAGAACATTGGTGCTGTTGCCGGGGACTTAGAAATCATCCCATAATCATGGCGGAGTACCAACAGGAGGACGGCCATACCGCCTATAAATCTGAGCAAGAAGTCCAGTCAGAGGAACATGCTATTGTGCTACCCCCTCCACCCCAATTTCCTGAAGGACCCCACAGGGAGGGACCATCTGGAAACCCTCATCCAAGAAGGATCATTTGGAAGTCCACCATACTAAAGAAGAGGATGATCCTCACACGACAGAAATACTAGACATGGTCCATTAACGAGCGGATAATTTATACGCTTTTTGGCAATGTTTTTAGTATGTTTTTAGTATGATCTAGTTAGTTTTTAGTATATTTTTATTAGTTTTTAGTTAAAATTCACTTTTCTGGACTTTACTATGAGTTTGTGTATTTTTCTGTGATTTCAGGTATTTTCTGGCTGAAATTGAGGGACCTGAGCAAAAATCTGATTCAGAGACTAAAAAGGACTACAGATGCTGTTGGATTCTGACCTCCCTGCACTCGAAGTGGATTTTCTGGAGCTACAGATGCCCAATTGGCGCGCTCTTAATGGCGTTGGAAAGTAAACATCCTGGGCTTTCCAGCAATATATAATAGTCCATACTTTGCCCAAGATTTGATGGCCCAAACCGGCGTTCCAAATCAGCTCAAAACTGCCCGGCGTTAAACGCTGGAACTGGCACAAGAATGGGAGTTAAACGCCCAAAATGGCACAAAAGCTGGCGTTTAACTCCAAGAAGAGTCTCTATACGAAAATGCTTCAATGCTCAGCCCAAGCACACACCAAATGGGCCCGGAAGTGGATTTTTATGTCATTTACTCATCTCTATACACCCTAGGCTACTAGTTCTCTATAAGTAGGACCTTTTACTATTGTATTTTCATCTGGGTAGCTATCTTTATTCTTATGCTATCTTAGATCATTGGGAGGCTGGCCTCACGGCCATGCCTAGACCTTGTTCTTATGTATTTTCAACGGTGGAGTTTCTACACACCATAGATTAAGGTGTGGAGCTCTGCTGTACCTCGAGTATTAATGCAATTACTATTGTTCTTCTATTCAATTCCGCTTGTTCTTGTTCTAAGATATCACTTGTTCTTCAACTTGATGAATGTGATGATCCGTGACACTCATCATCATTCTCACATATGAACGTGTGACTGTCAATCACCTCCGTTCTATCTTAGATTGGGTGGATATCTCTTGGATTCTTTAACCGGAATCTTCGTGGTATAAGCTAGAACTGATGGCGGCATTCAAGAGAATCCGGAAGGTCTAAACCTTGTCTGTGGTATTCTGAGTAGGATTCAATGATTGAATGACTGTGACGAGCTTCAAACTC